>NW_023270664.1:572018-654314 GCF_011800145.1 Mirounga leonina
GGGAGGGGGGAGGAGGAGAAGGGGGCTTTTTGGTGAGTGGAGGGGGTAGGGGCTTCTCCGTGAGGGAGGGGAGGCGGTGGGGAGGAGGGTTGTGGGCGCGCGGGGGGGTGGGGCGCCCGGGTGAGGGGGCGGCGGGGGTCGGGGCGCGGCGAGAACGCGCTCGCCGCAGCGGCGGGGGCTCTCGCGGGTTCTGGGCGCTGCCCCGGGCGCCTCCCCGTCCTCGCCGCGGCGCCCTGCCTCAGTTTCCTCCCTGGCGCCCCTCCCCGCGAGGACTTCCGCCCCGGCGGCGGGGGGAGGGCGCGCCGCGCGCGTGCGTGTGGCGGCGGGGCAGGGTCGCGGGGGCGCCGGCCCGGGTCTGGGGCGACCGAGGGGAGCCGCGCGGCCGACCCCTGCCCGCGTGGTCAGCGCGTGGACTGCGCCTCCGACAGCCTCGCCCGCGGACGGACATCTTCCCTCCGCGACGGGGGTGGAAGGAGGCGGGGGGGAAGCGCTCTCCCGGGGAGGGCGCCGGAATCCGCCCCCTCGCAGGCCGACCGGCTTACCCGGGAGGCGGGCAGGGCCCCGCGCCAGCCGTTTTGGGGAGGGGATTCGCCTTCAAGGCCGGGATTACCAAACGTAATGGATTCGAATAATAGGTGGTGGATAGGTGTTGGGAGTGAGGGCGAAAGGCGGCCCCGGGTCGCGGAGGGGGCGGACGCTGGCCTCCTGGGCCGGCCCTGCTGGGCCCCCGCGGTCCCGCACAAAGAGCCTGCCAGGAGGGCGCCGTCTGCCCGGATTCCGGCCATCGCAGGCCAGGTGCCCTGCAATTTTTCCTTGCTTGACCTGTGTCCTCGCGTGTGCTTCTGCCCGGTGGGCAGCGTGGCACAGCTGGAGGGCCAGCTGGTGATTTGGAGGGAGGGCCTCGCCCGCTGGGGTCGAGGGGTGTGTCCCACCCCCCACATGCCGGGTGCTGAGGGCCGCAGCGCGCACCGATCATCTTGGTCTTGGTCGGGGCAGCCTTGCTTGGCGAGGTCGGGCGCCCTGGCCCGCTCTGCTGGATCTCCAGGGCCTTGCCCCAAACTGGTGATGGAGGTTGAGCTGGTCTCCGTCCTCGGGCGTCTCACCTCACGTGAGAGCCGTTGGCTCAGTTGGCCTGGAGCAGCCCTCCACGTCCGCACAGGTCAGGGAGAAGCAGGCTCAGGGCATGTTCTGGGGAAGGGTGGGTGGGTCTTAACTACTCTTTTTGCCATTAGAATGCCCAGTTCATAGCATCTTGCTTTAATCACAGAGGAAGGAAGAAGGGAGAGGTGGCTGAGGGAGGGAGCAAAGGAAAACCCAAAATTGGAAGGATACGAAGAGAAGATCGCTGAACTGGCGTGGACAATATTGCCTGACAAAGCAATGGTGTTTTGGCTACAGGCAAAGTTGAATCATATTTTAAAAAGGGTGCCTTATTTCTCCTCCGCTTACTATGTACTTCAGTGGAGTCTCCTGGATACTGTCTATGTGGGGCATTGGGGGTCCAGACATCATTCAGACTGTCTCAAGGACTCCAGGTGAATAGGGTTAACCTGCTACATTCTCCATGTGATTGGAAATTGCCTGGCAGTGTGTACAGGTAAGATGTAAGTGTGGTCTTCTCATTTTGGGACCCAACCTGGAATAGCATGTAGCTTGGTTGACCTGTGTAAGGCCCCTGCATCCTGGTCACTCAGCCTTCTATCCCTACTGCCCTCACCCAGAATGCTGCTGCCATATTACCAGAATTCATATACCCAGTCTTCAGAAAGGGCAGGGGGAACCATAGTCACCTCTGAAAGGCATATGCTACCATGTTTCTCTTTCTCAGCCGTTTGTTTGGTAAGGTCACACTAAGTACATTGTTCCAAATGATGCAATGCACAGTGAAAGATCACCTGGAGACCTTAGTTTTGGCCCCAGCCCTGTCACTTTTACTCTTTTTATTTGTTTAGCTCAGGTTGACGCCTAAAGAACACACACAGTTCAAGGAGATCTGAGTTTTTGCTCCTTGCCAGCATCATAAAATTGTAGGTTAAAATGAGGAGTCTCCATTATACCAGTAAGACCTAAGACCAGGGTCCTCTTCAGATTTAGACAGTGAAGGACCTCTTAATGAAAACCAGGGCCAACAAAAGTACTAAAATCTGAGTTTATTCTTGTTCTGAGCCACATTCTGTGACACTACCGTATTTCCACAGCAGCTCTTGACAGCATCCCAGTGGCAGTGGATGTCTCACCTTTTCCCTTTCTTCAAGGGTACCGTTCCCCCCTTAATCACTTTGGCTTCCTGCCCTTGCATCGCCTATGTGTCCATGTCTTTCTGGTGCAAAAAGCTTCTTTATGACACATAGTTTCCCATTATCTTAGACACTATTATCAGAGCTGAACAGAGTGGGAACAATGGCACCCCCATCAGTGATACGATTCAGCTCTGCTTCTAGTCAAAATACCACTGCTGCATCAGGCAGCCTTGTCCAGGGTAGTTTAGTGGTTTTGTTCTCTTCATATAGTTCCATCTTTGGGTATTCCTTTGTTCCTTCCCTCTGCCTTTCTCTGTGATTTCAGGACATCCTTTTGTTCAGGTGCCCAGTACTATATAAGTCTGATTTGAATGCCAGGTGTTTGTCTTTAGGCCATTTTTTAGTCATAGGGAAGCCAGTTTGTGAACCTGCTCGAACAGCCCCCACATTTAAGAGCAATCGTATAAAAGACCCTTCTCTAGCTAAAGAAATAAGAACCTCGTTTGCCAAAGGACAGAGTCAACCTTTCATGCAAATGTTGTTTGGAGAATCCAAAGTCAAAGCTAGCCAGTGCCTCTAGCTTTGAGATAGGTGAGTGTTTCTTTTTCTCCCTAGTTTTTGTCTCCTAATTTGCCCACACATTTTTCATTCACCAGTGAGCCCACTTGGAGCTGAGGAGAGAGCAGCCAAGAGCAGGAGTCAGCTTGCTTTGTGAACTAGACAGCGTGATTGTTTATTTTTAAATCAAAGCACCCTTTCCACCACAAAAGCACGCATCCGTCTTTGCTTCTTAGGGTCCATAGCTCTTGATTTTGGTGGGTGTATGGTAATGAGCAGCCTGCTCCTCCCCTAGAGCAAAAACCCTGCTACCTCCTTTCAGGCTGTGAGTCTTTCTTTGCCTGTCTCCTCCCCCTGCTCCGGCTCCTTCAGCGTCTGGTGCTGATGTTCCCATGCAGAAGGATTGGGGCCCATGGAAAACCCTGGGCTTCTGTGGAAGGGAGGTGACAGCGGGCTCATCCACGAAACCAGATGCATTGGGTGGAACTGTCGTACTGCTGTCTGCTGTGTCCAGAGACAGCAGTTAAATGTGTCAGACTCGGAAGGAACGTGTGGGGAATAAAAGAGGTTTTGAGATGGCTTCCTCTCAGTGCTAAGCTTAGCTGTGCATCTCAGCATCTTGCAGCTCTTCTTTTAAAAGCCGATCTGTTTTTGCACCTGGTTACCAAGATCATCATCAGTGGTGCCCACCAAGAAGGTGTAGGAGGTGTGCTAAATTTTCGGTAGTCGGCTTTCTACTTTGCTCTGTGGTGGTGTTGGGTCGTGGCGTGTGTGCAGGCATTTCTATAGGCCATGAAATGTGCAGACTTGTTGAGTCCTTGGCTTTCCATGCAGGAGGTCGATAGCAGTGTTGTGAATCTGCCGTTAGGCTGAGACCTGCAGCCAGGATGATGGCTCAGGGTGATGTTTTGATGAGCGCTATACCAGTTATTGTTTCTTTTATGTGATAATAATTGAGGCATTCTGAGTTTATTTTGTTCTTGTTCTTTTTTTTTTCCCAGGAAGGCAGTATTACCTAATTTGTGAATGCAGTTATTCACCCGCTTTTTTATTTTTAAAAGTTAGGAAGAGGAGAAGTTTGAAAGAGGGATGGGGTTAGCTGAGCCGTCCTTATACATGATCTTATTAAGAAAGGTTTCTATTACCATGACCTCTTGGAGCATTACCTTAGAATTTAAAAATTCCTTATGAAAAGGTGTTTGTAACTAAACGTAACTAAATGTGACCCAAACTAAAGATAACCCTTTGGCTTTGGGTGGCATGTATTTAAGATATGCCAGGGTATGTGTAAATACTGCTAGTTTAAGGATTCTTTATATGTGGAGAGGCAAAAAACAAAAAACAGGGGTGCCTGGGTGGCTCAGTCGTTAAGCGGCTCCCTTCGGCTCAGGTCATGATCCCGGGGTCCTGGGATCGAGCCCCGCATCGGGCTCCCTGCTCCGCGGGAAGCCTGCTTCTCCCTCTCTCAGTCCCCCTGCTTGTGTTCCCTCTCTCGCTGTGTCTCTCTGTCAAATGAATAAATAAAATCTTAAAAAAAAAAAAAACCGTAAGAAATGGGCAGAAAGAATTTGAATCCAGATGTATCCCAGTAGATGCAGGCCCAATGAGACTAGTTAACCAAGAACCTGTCTTATCTCTACTGACAAGATATTCCATTCCTGAGAAAGCAAACAGCTGAATTCATAGCAGATAACTCTGCTCCACATAAAGCACCCAGCAGCTGTTTCCACGTTAGTCTAAATTGACCTTCCTGAATGTGGACCCAGCTGGACTTATTTTTTAATCTTGGTTGATAGGGGGACAGAAAACCCAAGAAGCAGAAAATAATCAGTGCACTTTTCTGCTGGCTGGAAACAGTTTGTTGAAGGAAGAAGGAAGTTTTTTCTTTTAACTCGAGCTATCTCCAACAAGTCTGCCACAACCACTATTTAAATATTTAGGGCCGGAAGTGAAAAGGGGTGCGGTTCTCCTGGAAACACTTATGTTCACATGTTAAGTGACTTTTTTGTTTGTTAGTTGGCTTCTGCACTGAGAAGTGGATGACTCCCCTGTAAGTGTAAGGCAGTGAACTTTGGACTAGAGGTGCTGCTGTGTGAAACATCAGGGGCAATCTATTTTTAAAATGGTCTTCGTGTGTATGATGTGAAGAGATAAGGAAGCTGTTCAGGGTTTTGTGATGATCGCTTGGTGTTAACTCTCCATTGTAGAGGTGGTTAACAGGGCATTTTATTTCTTTCATTTTCATCTGTTCCCTCAGTCCTATGATTATGGTTCAGGAAATGCAAAGACACTCCTTCTCGGTACATGGGACTAGTAATGGTTTCTGTGAGGGCAGTTGAACGGGCAGGAGGGGAATAGTTATAAAGCAGACTGGCGCATGTTCTCTTTTTTAATTTAATTAAAAATGATCATACGGTGAAATTGAGTTTTTTGTTTTGGTGTATCATTCTAGGTATAGATTCTGATGACCGCTCATAGAATAGTTCCTTCCCCCCAACATCGACCTGAGCTCTCCCCTCTGTAGTGACAGCCTACTCTGAGCCCCTGGCAACCTCCAGAAGCCTTTATGTGCAGTTACATGTATTCCCCAGAAACATCTTGATGGGTGAGCATTTATAACTTTCATTTTACAGATGGAAAGACTGAGGCTTAGAGGGGTTAGGAAGAGTACAGTGAGATACTTGGTGCTGGGATTGGGTCCTAGTTCTCTGGCCTTCAGAGTTTCCTTTTCTCTCCAGTGGGCGACTCCAGGATGAGGCGCAGGGATAGCTCCTGAGGAAGCGGGTCCCAGCAGAAGGAATCTGTGCACTCTTAGAACACGTCTCTGTAACTCCACAAGATATTACAGGGACGGAGCTGATTTTCACTTGTCAGATTGCCTTTCCCTAAGGAGCTTCAGAACCACTAGGCTCAATGGGCCTGAGAGAGAATTCGAAAATGCTCTTTGGTCTGAGGTGGCGGGCGGTGTTGATTTTCTGACTTGGGTTTTGTTCTGGGTGTCAGATTCAATTATCTGGTTAGACTCTCTGAGTGAATCTTGATGTTTGGAAATGGATAACATGTTTTTGGACACTTTTAGCCTTCCCTCGTGGCAGGAATGCAAGTGCCACCATAGAGTTCATGCTTAATGTGTTCATAAACACTGTTCAGAATGCTTCTGGGCTTCCGTCAGGTTTTTTAAATGTGGTAATACAAACATCAAAGAAGCTAGCTCTCATTTCAGACCTGTTACAAGAAAAAGCCTACTTCAGAGTAAGGGATGAAGGAGGGATTATTCTCTTAAGAAAATTTTAAGAGTAGATTCCATCTAAGCTTGACATTTAGAGTGTCAAACAAGCAAAGGGGATGGCTCATTTTAGTCTCTCATTATTTTCTGAGGCATCTGGTAGAGGAAAGAACGAAACTTTCCCTCACATGACATGGGCATTCTGTGTCACTGTGTGTTCTGAAGGCCCATTCTGGCTTCTGATGCAATGTCCTACATACAGTACAAAAGATGTTTGGAAATGGTTTGTTTGGTGGAAGGAATTTTCAGGAGAAGAGCTGACCTGGTTCCCAAAGGGAAAAGGACTTAATTAATTAATTAATTGAAAGATTTTATTTATTTGAGAGAGAGACCGAGAGAGCATGAGCACGAGCAGGTGGATGGGCAAAGGGAGAGGGAGAAGCAGACTCCGTGCGGGGCAAGGAAGATAAGGATTGCCTTATCTTCCCAATCTGGTAACATTTACAGTTTGCACTTACACTCATATTAGAAGTCAAGGGGGAAAAAAATCAAGGGAAATGAAAGGACTTCACCTGTAATTTCTCTGATTTATACCATGAGCATAGTACCAAACTCTTCATGTTTTTGAGAGGATTATATGAAGTGGTGGAGAGGCCTTGGTAATGGCAGTCCTAGTTGTTACTATTCCTAGAAGCTCCATTTTTTTTCCAGTTAATGTTGGAGTTTGGTGGCCAGACAGGGTGGAATATTGTTATTGTTGAAAATACTAGTTCTTTGGTGAGTCCAAGTCTCAGCTGAATTGACTATTGAGATTTTTTTTAAGCATTACCAGTACGTTTTTTTTTTTTTTAAGATTTATTTATTTATTTTAGAGAGAGAGTGTGTGTGTGTGTGTGCATGTGGGGCATGGGGCAGGGAAGAGGCCAAGGGAGAGGGAGAGAATCTCAGGCAGAACCCCCCCCCGAACTTGGGGCTTGATCTCAAGGCTCTGAGGTCATGGCCTGAGCTGAAATCAAGAGTTGGACACTTAACCGACTGAGCCACCCAGGTGCCCCACTATTACATTTTAAATAGTAATATCATTTATGTTTTTTGACAGACATACTTAAAAAAATAGTTACGTGCAGTGAGGATGCAGACTTATGTTTAATGAGAATGACTAATGGTTATAGTATCATATGGAATTTATTTCACACCATCCCTTCAAAGAGCTTAAAGCCCTTGAATAAAAGAAATTGGGCTTAAAAAATAGTTATACACATTTCTTACATGTTTGAGTGGAAAGTATAAGAAAAAGAGTTACCTACTCTTTTTCAGGTACACTAAACATTTTCTTTTAAAATATTATGTAATATTTGATAAATGCAAAAATCAGAGCAGTTTTTTAGAATATTTGACATGTCTAGGTTGTGCTGTTCTTAGGTGTCTGGATTTTTGTCTTGTCACTGAGGCATGAAAAATACCTGATGATAGAGACCAGAGGACTCACACACTCTTATAAAAGCATTGAGGGTCACACACAGCACTGACTGAACCCCGGATCCCACAGCTTTGGGCTGTGCTCACCTGCCCTCTACAGCCTAATACAAAGACCGCACACCACTGTGAGGGCGGGACCCACGTAGCATCCTCTGCACCCCGAGGCCTCTATTCGAGCCGAGTGAGGGCTGAGCAAGGAAAACAGCCTCTTCGTGGGCTCCCAAGCCCACCACTTTCGGTGCCGCTTACCCGAGGACTTGAGGGTGGAGAGCATGCCCACGCTGTGCCCCTGTGCTCTTTCCGCAAAGACTGAGGTGGCCGTGAGGGTAGTGCCAGAGTGGGTGGGCTAACGGCCTCCGGGAAGTCTGACCTCACTAGCGTCTCTCTCTGTGGGCCCTGGGCTCAGACTTTCTGATTTGGGGCTCAGGGTGTGGGGGCCTGCCAGGACCAGGTTCCCCTCTGCAGGGGGGGCCCCGACCTCTGGATCCTGCCTTGTTGGTGTCCAGCACTCACTATAGTTTGTCCCTTTTGCTTGTCGGCGCACCTCTCTGGGCCACTCTCCTGCTGTCCCAAAGCTTGGTGGTCTGTGGTCTGTTGCCTGCCTCTGAGCTGCAGTTGGAGGGGTGATCCTTGTGGGCTCAGTGTTTGGCTGACCTGGGGGAATGGCAGGGAAAGAAGCAGTCTGGGTGCCCAGCACGTTAACCTGCTTGGGGCTGTGTCATTTCCTCAGGGAGGATCGGTGGCCTCTGGGTCTGTGCCTTATTCCGTTGTTTGCTCCCGGTAGTCTACCTGTCTCTTCCCAGCGGCCTCTCTCTCAGAGAAAAGACAAGGACAAGCTCTCCCTTTGCTCTTCCGGTGTTTGTGAGGTTCCCTGGGTTCTGCAGGCCCCTGGACTGTTTGTGGGATGGTGGGGAGTGTTAGGAGCTGAGCCCTGTGTGCCTTCCACCTCGCCCTGACTCTGTCTCTGTCTTGACCACCAGCTTTTACACTCATGTGTAAGGTGGTGCACTTGTGTTTTGTTAGTGTTGGTGAACTTCTGTAGTGTGTGGCTTGTGTCTGCAGCACATGACCCCCCAGAAAAAACCTGGCAGAAGTATCTGTGGGATGAGGTAAGCAGAGGTGTCAGTGGGATGCTGCGTGGGGGCTGGCAGACAGCGGAGGTGGGCATCCCCGCTTGAAGCCCTTGTGCTGTGGGAGGGGCTTGCTCTGGGGCTTCCCCAGCAAGAACCCCCATGTTCTGAGCCCCTAGGATCTGTTAATCTCTCTCTCTATTCTTGTGGCCTGGAATATGCTTTTTTATTTTTTTCCTTTTTTAATGAGAGAGAGAGAGAGACAGAGAGAGCGAGCAGAGCAGGAATGAGAGGGAGAAGCAGGCTTCTTGCTGAGCAGGGAGCCCGATGCGGGGCTCGATCCCAAGACCCTGGGATCATGACCTGAGCTGAAGGCAGACGCTTAACCAACTGAGCCACCCAGGTGCCCCTGGAATATGCTTAAAAAAAAAGGCTTTGTAACAGAGTTGAGTTGGAATAGAGAACTATGATGTCAGAAGCAAAACTGTTCAGAGACTTTCATTTCTTGCTGAGCCAGGTTTCGGCTCAAATGCCTTTTCTGGCAGGAGCCTGGCAGGGTGCTTGGGCACAATGGCCCTGTGCCCAGCCTGCTGGTTACTCCACGTGTTCACTGAGCATGTCTCCTTGTGAGTGACCACACCAGGCCCTGGGGCTCCTGTTTGCTTTCATTTTGTTTGCGGCAAGAAGCAAGTACTTCAAGAGGACATATTAAGTGTGGATGTTCAAAACCCAGAGAATACTCTTTTACATGAATTTTTAATTGCTGGGAGCCTAAGCTTTTTGACCATTGAATAAAGAAACCTTTTTATTTTTTTTAAAGATTTATTTATTTATTTTAGAGAGAGAGCACGCGAGAGTGCATGCATGAGCGTGAGGAGCAGAGGGAGAGGGAGAGAGAATCTTCAGCAGATTTCACCCTGAGTATAGAGTACGGGGCTCGATCTCACAACCTCAAGATCACGACCTGAGCCCTAACAGAGTCAGGGTGCCACTCACGCACCCCAAGAAACTTTTTTAAATGGAAAAATTATTTTTCAGAATAAACATTAGATTTTTAGTTTAGTTCCCTAAGAAGCGAGATCTACTTATTTTCTCATTTCTATGACACTTCCTAATAATAGTCTCTTCCTCACATATAGTGAGCTTAGACTTTAATTTACTGTTGTCACAGAGGATGGGGGTGCATACGTGCAGGTCAAGTAACTAGAAATGTGTAAATTGCATTGCTGGTTGCTGAAAACCATCTTATGGAATTCACATACGGAAAGCAAATGTCGAGGACGATGGACCAAGGCAATATCAAAAGAACAGTCTGGGAGTGAATAATTACTAGTAAAAAACATGAGAAGTTTATAAGGGACAAAAAGAGTACCGAATGTTAGCAATGAAATTAGATTTTGCTTGCTTATATGTATTTTGTCTCTTTGGGAAGTAAGATGTAGTTCTGAAAGAACATTTGATTTAGTGCTATTCTGAGAAGATAAAAATGTGCAATCAAGCTGAAAATTTGGATATTTATATAGATATGCCTGTTCTTATTTTTCAAAGGTTTTGAGGGATTGAAATATAGATGTTAAACCCACTTTAGGACAATATCAGTACATTAATGAAGAAGCCTATTAGTGATGTTAAAAAGTGGTATTTTTGGTCTAAATGCTGTTGAAGAATATATAGCAATTGTTTAACGAGTAAATGTCTTTCATAGGAACTCTGAAAGAACACCAGATATCCGGGTAAATTTAAAGTCAAGCACTATGGAAAAAGGAATGTTCCAGACTGTTAGAGATGATCTTACATAAAATAACATGTCTCACAAAGATTGTAATTAAGTGGGTACTAACTCCAAAATCAAAACCTTATTTTGAAAGATTCTACCTAGGTCTGGATATATCGTTATCCTGTTCCTAATGTTGTAGCAGTTCTTCCAGAATATCGGAAGATGCTGCTTTGCTATGTAAAATAAATGAATAATGGAAGGAAGAATACACTCTCTGAAGGAAGGACAGAGGGTTGTTTTAACCTGTAGGCTGGAGGAGAAGCAGGTGGTTGGTTCCTTCATGTAACCCAGCGGTTCCCAACTATGGTCTCCACTGTGTTTTGGTTAACCCAGCTGGGGTGGGAGTTCTGCTACTGGGCCCTACAGAGTGTAGGCAGGGATGCTGCTGAAATGCCCCGACCCCAGAGAACTGTCTACAAAGAATTGGCCCTCATGTTAAACCACGCTAAACCAGAACACCTGATGTAAATGCAGTCTTGGGAGGCAGCTGCTGGCCATGTGCTCCTGCATGGAAGAGGAAGAGCTTGGCTGAAATATGGCAGAACAAACTGTAACAGAAAGGAGTCTTGCCGTCCTCCAAGCCCTTCTCCAGTTTAGGCTGTGACCACCATGAAAATCTGATCCTGTCACTCTTCTGTCTGAAACCTCGCCAAATGTCATGGATGAGGCCCATGCCCTCTACTTCACACCTATCCCCCAGGCGCATGCTCTCCTCTCCACCTCTCCCCTTGGGGTCTGTAGGTTTGATGGCAGACCCAGTAGAAATGTGCATTTATTACCAGGTGTATACACACACACACACACGCACACTTACACACTTATTTACAAATTATACGTATGCTGTATTGAACTAATGCTTATTATCAAACAAATTAAATTTAAAAGAATGAGAGATCAATAATCATTAAAGTAATTATTAACTAGTCATTAAGATACTGTTGCAGATACGAAAACTTCTCTGTAGGGGTGTCTGGGTGGCTTAGTCCCTTAAGCATCTGACTCTGTTTCATGCGCTGTGAGACTGAGCCAGGTCAGGCTCAAAGATTCTCTCCCTCTGCCCCTCCCACTGCTCATGCACACACACTCTCTCTCTCTAAAATAAATAAATCTAAAAAAAAAGAGTATGACAAAATTAAAAAAACTTCTCCGTACTCACGAAAATTATTATTAATAGTGTTCAGATGCTTAGTTTTTAAATGTCTTCGATCTTAATGGCTTCAGGCTATCATCTGGTATCTCAGGTCACAAGATGCAGTTAGAACAATGTCTACTATTGAGGATACATGTAATTCCACATTTGGAAAAGTCTGAAGGATGATTTGTGATCTTTTTAGCCACCTTCTTGTTGGGTCTAATTAAATTGCTATGCCTTTGACCTCAGAATGTGTCTGAAGGACAATTCCTACTAAGAGAAGTATCGGTGCTCACCCCCATTTTCTGTGCGTTTTTTTTTAAGATTTTATTTATATGACAGAGAGAGACACAGCGAGAGAGGGAACACAAGCAGGGGGAGCGGGAGAGGGAGAAGCAGGCTCCCCGCCAAACAGGGAGCCCGATGCGGGGCTCGATCCCAGGACCCCGGGATCATGACCTAAGCGGAAGGCAAATGCTTAACGACTGAGCCACCCAGGCGCCCCCCATTTTCTGTGTTTGTGTGGTTGTTAACAATGCATGATTTCTTTGTAAGAATCCCTTCAAATCTCTGGTTCATATTGTGTTAGTTAAAATGGGTCATCTGGTCCATAAATCACATCACCAGGCACAATGCATTGCAATGAGCTGCAGGGCATCATGAGAACCAGTGGAGGGTCGTTCATCCTTCCTTCACCAGAACTCAATGGGCCATTTGCCAGGGCCTCCTGAGGCTGCAGAGTTAGCCCATATATCAGATACACTTAGCTGTAAGTGAGTGTAAGTGGGGCCATATCCCAGTATATATACACAGTAATTTTCGCTGAATAAATAAAACAATTACAGACTTACAGGGCTGGAAAAGGTTCCCTGTTCTGGTTTCAGCAATTTATAAATTCTCAGTGAGGAGGTTCAGATCTAGGGATGTCAAGGTTTGCAGCCTCCCGGGTCAACCCAGACGGAGTACCTGAGGAGGGCTGTGGGCATAGTCTCTTGGTCTGAAAGTCTTCAAGAGAAGAATGGATGTGAAGAGTGTGGTGAGTCCTTTGCTAGAGCAGGAAGGTGGCCTAGTTATTCTTCCAGAGCCCCTTCTGGTTACTTTAGGGTTGGACTCTGTTTTCCAAAGTGTTACTGAAAACTGACTATAATCACAAACAACATAATCTTTTCTTGAACATTTCTTTTTTTTTTTTTTTTAAAGATTTTATTTATGTATTTGACAGAGAGAGACACAGCGAGAGACGGAACACAAGCAGGGGGAGTGGGAGAGGGAGAAGCAGGCTTCCCGCCAAACAGGGAGCCCGATGCGGGGTTCGATCCCAGGACCCTGAGATCATGACCTGAGCCGAAGGCAGATGCTCAACAACTGAGCCACCCAGGCGCCCTTCTTGAACATTTCTTAACTGTATCTGGCCTCATCAGCAGTAAAAGCTGATGTTTTCTTTCTTTCTTTTTTTTTTTTTTTTAAGATTTATTTGAGAGTGTGTGCATGAGTGGGGGGAGTGACAGAGGCAGAGGGACAAGCAGACTCCCTGCTGACCGTGGAGCCTGACGTGGGGCTCGATCCCAGGACCCTGGGATCACGACCTGAGCCAAAGTCAGATGCTTAACCGACTGCGCCACCCGAAAGCTCACGTTTTCTGCATTTCTAGGGCACAGATTCCCTTTCTCGTCCCCTAGCCCATTTCTCTGGTGGTCGGCATAAAACGTTAATGAAGTACAGAGGAATGTTGATTATCAGTTGAGTTATCTGTACCAGGAACAGTATTCACTCCTATCATGTGTTTTTATAAAAGTAAGATGAGGGCAAGAAATACATTTCTGTGCTATAAACATCAGATTTTCGTGTTACTATTCATCGTGTATTGCTCTAACCTCTAGAACAACCCTTTAAAATTTAGATTCTCAGTCTAAGAACATTTCCGAATGAGTTAATGACAGTCTTCAGCCTAGACAGTGTCAGGGGGTGAACTTCCTGATTCAGTTGGAATAAAATGTAGATCATTCAGAAAATACAAATTCCTATTTGCGAGCTTACCATAGTAGCAACTGTCAGTGAGCTGAATGCCATATATCATACTCTCATTTTCATTTAGAAACTGCTGTTTCAGTATCAGCTTCAGCTTTGCTGAAGAACAAATTCTAAAGCCATTTCAATGCCAAAGATCCTGCACAAATTTTTGTGTCCAGTATGTTTGGGGTGTGCCCCCGTGTGGATTATTTGCACTGCGCTGCCTGGAGGACCAAGCCTGGTCACCTGGTGAGGCTGGAGCAGACGTGGTGGCCCTGAATCTGATGTGGACTGAGTCATTTATTAACACACTGAGAACACAAGAGAATCTGGACAAAAAGTAGGAAATACAAGAAGGATCAGAGTGAAGAGTTGGGGTTGAGCCCCAAGAGAGGAAAGACCAGAGTGTCTGCCAGTCCTGGGGAGGGACGGCAGGGGGTCCCTGATGTGCCTCCGAGATGAGAGTTGGGATCCCAGTGGGCTGCACACTAGGAGAAATGGTTCAACAGAGACAGGACAGTCCTCCTCGTGGGGACAAAGACCCAGCTGTGAATCATCTTAGTTTCTGGCTGGACAAGGCTGTCAGGGGCCTTGGATCCTTAGCCCCCAGGCAGAAGCAAGAGCCAGTTTTGTTTGGAAGAAGGTGGCATCATTAGGGTTTTAAGGTAGCCCCATGGTTTCTCACATTGATGCCCAGGACCAAACAAAATGACGTTTTGAGGGAAATTCAGATACTTCTCCTTTGTCCAGTTTCTTCATTTTCACTGTGAATAAGGAGTTCCGGTTTCTCACTGACCTATAAATTCAGGCAGGTAGGGCAGCCTCTGGCCAGTATCATGGACTGAGTACCTACAGTGCATCCGGCACTGTGCCGGACCCTGGATATGCAGACATGAACAAGACAGCGTTGCTGCCTTCCAGAAACTTCCCGGCCTCCAAAACGTTCCCTGTTTCCTCCCTCCAGAACCTTCTCTGCCTCCAGAAAAATTTCTGTCTTCCCGCATCTCCCTGCCCTCCAGAACCTTCTTTGTCTTCCAGAACTTTCTCTGCCCTCCCACACCTTCCTGAACCTTCCTTGCCTCCAGAAGCCCAGCAGGACCTTTCTTGTGCATTCCCAGTGCTTATTTTACAATAGCAATTTTAAAGTTAATTTACTTAACTCTAGAGAATATTCAATGCCACATACACTGTTCTTGGGTAACTTTTATCTGTGTGAGAACATTTTGGTGAGTAAATACTGTATTTTTTATTCCATGCACGTTTATTTTATTGTGTTTTCTAATTCTTGCCAGGAAATGGAAGCTGCACCTAAGAAGTTGGCTTTTACTTTTGGGGACCCTTAAGAAATAGATGCTTTCCATTAGATGTGCTGACAGATATGGACCTTATTACAAAATAACAACATGTAAAAATAAAACAGTCACAAACAGAATAAAATGAAATGAAATAGGGAACTGATTAAAAATTGAAGACTCAGTGGGTGGAGTGTCAGGTCCAGCTTGAAAACACAGCACACGAGATGCTTGGGAATGTGTTGGCTCCAGGGCAGTAGGCATCTTGGGAAGGGTCCTGTGTCCTGGCCTTCCTCCCCTCACCACCTTCTTCTTTATAGTGCTTGTGACTTTGCTGTCTGGGTTCCGTGGGGGCTTTGCATGGGGTGGCTGCCATCCTAAAAAGATACAAAAACATCTTAGGTTCAGTGCTAGGAATTGTTTCCTCAGCCACAACTACAGTTGACCTCAGTCTTCCAGTTTATAAAGTGTTTCATAGATCAGCATTGAAGGGCTAAAAGTACCTATCATCTTTAGGTACTTTGCCAGTTGGGGATGAGTTCAAGGGCCTGTGGGGTTATTATCCTTCTCTGCTCTGCATGGCTTGGTTTTGGAATTGATGACCTTCGGCTTCTTCTCTGGGCTATGTCCTGAATTAACAGCTAGGAAAAGCAGAAGGTGAAGTGTTCATGGAATAAAAATGAGAGTGAGGAGGAAGTGCTCTTGTCTAGATTTGGCAAGCTTGGCTATGGCAGGGGTGTGAGGGCTCAGCTGTTGTCCTGACTGCACGGAGCAGCTTGAGACGCTGGCTGAGTCATGACCTCTGGGCCCAGGGTCCAGGCTGTGAGTGAGTGAGGGCAACACCTGAATCTGGGCTAGATTCGGGGCCCAGAGTCATGAGTTTCCTCCTTGGGGACTTCAGTTTGACTCAGAGACCCTGTGTTCATTGCTCCAGAGGTTCCCTGTGTTTCTGATGTGGGGGTCCCAGTCTGGGGGCAGCACCCCTTCCGTAAGACCTGGTGGAGGGGCATGAGTCCTGGGACCTGAAGTGGGTGAAGCCACAGGGTGAAGTGGGGGGAAAGGAGGGAAGAACAGGGACACCTGCCTTTTTTTTTTTTTTTTTAATATTTTATTTATTTGAGAGTGAGCACACGTGCATGAGTGGGGGTGGGCGGCAGAGGGAGAAAGAGAAGCAGGCTCCCCGATGAGCAGAGAACCCAATGTGGGGCTCTATTGCAGGACGCTGGGATCATGACCTGAGCCAAAGGCAGACGCTTAACCGACTGAGCCACCCAGGTGCCCCCAGGGCCTCCTGCTTTATGATGAGTGAAGGCCCTGGAAATTGGGCTCATCATGCACTCTTTCGAACACAAGGACAGGAGGGAAACATCACTCTGAGTCAGATCCTTCTCCATCTTTTGAAGCAGGGCTTTTCCCCACCGGTTTTGTCCCAGCCTTCCCTGTGTGCGGGCCTGGTGTTCAGCATTTTGTGACGGGGTGGAGGCATGAGGTGGCAGTAGAGGGGTGAGGAGTTAGACTGACAGTGTGTTCTCGTCGCTGGTACTTAGATGCTCAGGAAAAGGAGGAAGGAGCGTAGGGGGCAGTGGTGGTGGTTCTGGTGGCATAGGGTAGCTCTGCTCTTGGCGAGTGAGAAGCACAGCCCATGCCCGGAGAGGTTTTGGGAAAGAGGAGGCACCCTGTCCTCTTGACTGCCTGTGGTGAGACCCTGGCTCTTCTAGCAGGGAGGATGCCAGATGGGCTTGCATGAGCCTTTACTGTTCCTCCATCTCCTGGAAATTGATTGTACTTCTCCTTTTTATGGTGAACAGCCAGGCACCTTCTTTGTGGGAAGCGAGGTTGGATGGGTATGCACACAATTCTGTACCCCAGGCTTACCCAGCTGCTCTGTGTCTGGCTCTCTGCCCCAGCTTGCAGTGATGAACATTGCATTAGGTCGTCGAGCAACAGGGAGGTGGAGCATAGTGTGTCTGGAGTTGCGCTGGGTTTTGTGGAGGCCCAAACTTGATTTCTTTCTAGGTTACTCAGCAATGATCTGGTTCTGGGTATTCAGTGCATACTCCCTTAGAAAGGCGGATTTGTAACCTGAAGGTCAGTGTAGTATGTTTGGGGTGTGCCCCCGTGTGGATTATTTGCACTGCGCTGCCTGGAGGACCAAGCCTGGTCACCTGGTGAGGCTGGAGCAGACGTGGTGGCCCTGAAGCTGCACGATGGTGAGTGGCTCCTTCCCATCAGTTCAGATTTACTCACTTTTAGAGACTTCTTAAAATTCCGAGATTTTATTTATTTGTTAGTGATTGTTTTGTTTTTCTTTTTTAAAGACTTTATTTTTAAGTAGTCTCTACACCCAGTGTGGGGCTTGAACACAACTCCAAGGTCAGGAGTCGCACGTTCTACCGACTGGACTGGCCAGGTGGTAGGTGTGTGTTTTTAAGCATTTTAAATCGGAAACCTAAAGATTTGGCAACTTTCTAGAGGTTCCTTAAGATTAAAAACAACCAAACAAATATGATTACTCGTCTATGAAATAAAAAAAATAGAAACCACTATTTTATGGAATATTTCTTTTTTTCTTTCAGTTTTATTGAGATGCAGTTAACATACAGTATTGTGTAAGTCTAAGGTATGACTTAGCATACATTGTGAAATGGTGATCATGTTAACATCCATAATCTCATCAGATACAAAAAAAAAAGGAAAAAGAAAAAAATGTTTTTTTTCCTTGTGTTGAGAACTTTTAGGATTTACTGTCTTAGCAACTTTTAAATATACCATGCAGCACGCCTGGGTGGCTCAGTCACTTAAGCAACTTCGTTTGGCTCAGGTCATGATCCCAGGGTCCTGGGATGGAGTCCTATGGCCAGCTCCCTGCTCAGCGGGAAGTCTGCTTCTCCCTCTGCCCCTCCCCTGGTTCATTCTCTCTCTTTCTCTCTCTCATAAATAAATAAAATCTTAAAAAAAAAAAAGATCTCCCTCTCCCTCTCTGCCGCCACCCCCCGCCCTGTGCACACGCTCCCTCTCAAAAAAAAAAAAAAAAATATATATATATATATGTATATATACACACACACACTACACAGCAGTGTTAACTGTAGACATCATGTTGAAGGACTATTTGTATGAAGTGTGATAGGTGAGTGGTATCTGCTCTAGGAACGTGTTTAGAGTATTTGTGGTAAATATCACAATTTTGTGCAATATAAACCAGGTGTATGACTGACACCAGAATTTGAAGACCTTGTTTCCCTGCACATTTCCTTGGTGTGTTGGAAAAAGGAAACGCAGTCTAAAAGTTGTTGGTTTTTCTCCCAAACCAACACCCCAGAAGGAATCATTTAATGTTCCTACCTTTTCTGGGAGTAACAAAAAAAAGTAAGGGAGTTCCTTATATTATGAATGACCAAATTATCTACTTTCTCTGGGCCTCATTTCCCCCCATCTATAAAAGAAGGAGGCTGAACTAAATATATTAATAGGTATACAGTTTATAAACACTAGTTTTTAATGAATGAGAGTCACCTTTTTTAAGGCTTGCCTTAGTAGCAATAATGGACATAGCTAGCAGCATGCTGGTCATTTCTTCCTCCGGGACGACCAGCACCTCTGTCCTGCACGTCTGGGCTAGGGTGTGGTGCCTGTGTCCTGGGCCAGGACCCTTTCCAGAGTCTTTCTCTCCCCCAAGAGCACCCTGACATTTCCCTGCCCCTCACCGTTCGGCTGCTCTCAGCATGATGCCCTGCCTCTTGCCTCTGTCCTGGATGCAGCACTCCACCGCGTGCCTCCGTCCTGGAGGGCTGTGTCCCTGTCAGCTTCCAGCATCTCCCATTGGTTGATTAACTTAGAGGTTGGGTTGCCTGCTTTGAGGGGTGGGCCAGCTCACTCAGCACATGGCAGGAACTTGCGCACTTGTCAGATAATAAGGGAGCCTGCAGGTCTGGAAGGAGCCCGCTGAGTCTCAGCCTTGACATTTTACATCGCCATAATGAAAAACCTTCCTAAAATAAATGCTGCCTCTGTAATGTCTAATATATTCTGTTTGGAGGGTGGGAAATGCAATCACAGGCACAGCCCGGTCGCAGCCAGCCTGTTTGTCATGGTGACAGGACGGCCTGTTGTGAGCTCAGGAATTTTCTGGCCTAGAAAAGATTGGAATAAACACCATAAATATCCAGGGAAGCGCAGTGCAAGATGCATTTCCTTCATTCGGTTGGATGAAAGCCATTTAGCTTCCTTTAATTTTTTATCATTTCTGTGGTTTTAGCGTTTGCCATTGGACCTGCCGTGGTGACAGGACTGTAAGGTAACATGTGAAAACCAGGACAGCTCAATTGAGGAGGACAGGTGTGACACCTCCTGTGGGGGCTGTTCCCACCCTCCTCCCCCCAGATGAGATGATGAAGAAGATGAAAATCCTCTTTTTTGGAGATGCTTAAAGGAAGGAAACCTAGAAGCTCAGAAAGGACCCTAGTTTCAGCCATCCAGGGCCCCCTCGCTTTTAAAGTTCGCACGCAGGGATGTCAGGTAGCTTGGAGTTATCTGTCTGTGCTGGCCAGAGTGCAGGGAAGGTGGGTGGTGGGGCTCGCGCTGCTGGCCTAGAGAGGGGGCTGCAGTGACCCTCCGGCTGCTGTCTTCGAAGTGCTCAGGAGCTAAAAGGACCTTCTGATGTCTGTGGACAAAGCAAGTAATTGATCTCCAGTGCCATCAAAACCATTCATAGTCTCAGGGAGAGATTTTATAAGGGGTAGAGGGGGGAAATGGCTAAGACAAAGGAAATGACTTAGGACAGAACTGTGGTCAGTGAGTGGGTCCAGAGTCTGGTGACATGGGAAGTCCCTTAGCACCTCCATCCCTGCCGCAACCTCATGTGTGAGGGGGACAGTTGTCAGAGTGTTTTGGTTCATTTTGTGAAGAGCGACATGACAGAGGGGCCTCCTGGCCCTCCAGTACCCATGTGTCTGCCCCCAGTGGGTTCTACTTTGACCATCGGCTGAGGCCGCATTCCTCACGGGAAGTTTGAGGTCACTTGGGGTCCTCACACACTGACATTCCAAGGCAAGCTGCACTTAGGTGATCATAGCCGCTTAGTGCTGGACCAGGTGGAGCCCGATGGCCTGTGGGTTGGGGCAGGGGCGGCTCTGTGTCCCCCTCAGGATGGGTCTTGGCCATCTACAACACTCCCCCTACATACGGCTTATTTGGAAGTTGCTTACTTGGCCCTGTTCTGACAGGCGGTGGCAGGTCACCACAAATATGCTCTATGAACGGCAGCTCAGCTGCAGGTAAGTTGGATCTGGATACTCAGAGCCAAATGCAGCTGGGCTATCTTTTGTCCCGGAGATCTCATGGCTTTATAAGGAGAGATCTCAGGCTTGTTTATCCTGTCCTTGCCCCTCTCCCCACAGTATGGTTTTCCAAGCCACCTCAGCATTTCTGGAGCTCTGTGTGACTTGTGTAAAGGCAGCTTAGAGGGCAGGGCCTGCACCAAGGGTCTGCCTACAGCTTCTCATGAATGCACATCCCATTAAGGAGCAAGCACGCACGTGAAGGGCTGCCTTGGGCCCCTGCATGTCCCATGGCCTTGTTCTTAAATTTGCACATACTTGTCTTTGCTCTAGCAAAGCCTTCATCCTCCTTCGTGTTCCTGACTGATTTATGCCAGGGAGCCTTTCCTGGGCCTAAAAGACCCCTTCCTTGCTGGTTGAGCCAGGCACTCTTCTAAGACTTACCTGTCAGGCTCTTACCTGTGCTATAAACGAATGTGTGCCAGGTAAAGCCACAGCAAAATGGGTCTAAAGAGAGATGGGGACTCAGTGGGAGATGAGGGGATTGAGGCAGGTGCTCCCAGGGGTATTTGGGGACAGCTGGGATCAGGGCTGGGGGTAGGAGACTGGCAGGCACCCACCGCCTCCCTGCTGATGGGCCACCCTGGGGCTGAAGGCCGTTTGTGTTCATGTGTGGTCTCCAGGCCTCGTGGAGCCCTCGGGGGAGTGGCGAGGACGTGGGGTGGCCCCACTCTCATGCCCTCTTGGTGGGAATGGAGTCACTTCAACCTCTTACAGGGTGATTGGTCATATTCATCACAAAATACACTATACATATACAAAATACTGTATGACCGGAAATTCCACTTCTAGGAATTTGCCCTACAACTTACTTACACACATGTGAAAATCCTTTTCACATGTGTTTGTGCCAGGATCTTCATTCTGCATTTTTTGTTGTTGTTGTTATAATACTAGGAACAATTTAATGTTTTGTAACAAGAGACTGGTTAAGTGTAGTGTTCATACCGTAGAATGTTGTAGTTGTTAAAAAGAATGAGATGGAACAATCTCCAGAGATTTGGTTAATAATACTCACAGTGACAATTAACTCCCATCAGTAGCTTGCTCTGTGCCTGGCACTTCTCTGTGCCCTTTGTTCACTTTGTCTCATTTAACCCTCACAGTGCCCTCTGATGTAGGAACTACTATGGTGTGTGTTTCAGACACAGTCTGAACCTGAGCTCTTAAGCACCGTAATAAATACGCAGGTATAAACCCATTGGCAGGTTTTAAAAATATATACTGGATCCTGTAAATAAGAAAGGCCATTTACTTAAAAACAGGAATCTTACAAAGACCCCACCATCATTTCAATTAGGGGATAAGACGAAGGTGGGTGAGATTGGGCCTACAGAGTCCCCCGTGGGGCTTTGGGACGCCCTCGTCTCCTGAAGCCATGGCGCTCACCTGTCTCAGACCCTGGGGCTTGCAGAAGGGGTGTGGCCTGAGCCTACAAGGATGCCCGGATGTTGGCATCAGGAATGCACGTCCAGTGTTCCTGCTCGAGCTGCCAGGAGCAGGTGGATACTGTGTAGTTAGCTCTGTTTGGGAGAAATATTTGTTGTAATCCAGTCGTATTTCCAGGGTTTTACACCCAGTTGTTCTCTCAGCTTGTTCCAGCTGGATGTTGGCCCTGCCTCCCCCAAACTTCAGATTACGAAGCATCACGGTCAGTTTGCAAAACGCTGTATGAACAGACTTGTATTTTGTTGTGCTTTTGGTTCTTCTGATCCACCTTGTTTCCATCCCATTTTGGTCTTTCCTCTGTCAAACGTCAAGAAAAGGCCATTGGTGAATAGTTAATGCTGGATGATCAGTCGTAGAGATTCTGCTTTGTCCAAGAAGCCTTTTCCACCTCAGGGTCCTCCTCTCCCACCCCTAGGTCTTTAGCTGCGAGTTGCAGTCCTGCTTTGGTGGCAAGGACTTCACCTGTCAGGTCCCTCCGTGCCCGTGGGTGCCTTCTTTGTCTGCACAAATGCTCTCTGTGCCTGAGGGTTTGGCCATGGGGGACAGCTCCTCTGCAGCCAGGAAGACCACTCTTTTCCCTGGGAGCATTTGATGTGGAAAAGCCTGAGTTCCCAGCCTCTGCTGTCCACTGATGCTGGGAAGGATCAGGGAAACACTCGTTTTTGAAGGACGTGTACTCAGTATGAAGAAGGCTTTTTATGTCTTTGGCTTGGTATTTAGTTAATCCACTTCCGTCCGCATATGGGATTTTGAGCCTGGTTCCATTATGTTTTGGCATGGGCTCCCGGCAGTGTTTATCACATCATCGATCCTGAATTGCCTGCTGCGAGCCTTCCAGCTCCATGTAACCCGTGGGGTCGGTGGTACAACGGAAGATGCACTTCATGAATTATTAAGGCCAGTGGTAATTGAAGAGCTTCACTCTCATGGTATATTACTCAACACATTCTTCCTCGGGCCTCCAGAGCAAGTGTATAGGGTGTCTGTTTGAGGATCAGCGGTGCTGCTTTTAAGTGCTAAATGGACTATTAATAATCAGGAGCTTTAACGTATTGCTGATTTTATTTGTGGGAGACGGAGGGGGTGTCGTAATGCAGACAGGCCCTGGGTGTTGCTGCACCCACTTGGATTTTGTTTGCTGCTGTCCTCGCTGTTGATTTCATGGTCCCTTCTCAAGCAAAGGGAAGGTGGATGTAGGGCTATATGCCCGTCTCCCCTACTTGGAAGACTTGTACCGGGGGTCATGAAATCTCCGAAGACACGTGTCCGTTGGCCTGTTTGCTTATCCACTTGGCACCAGGGTGCAGGAGATCTGAGGTCGAGGGTCTTGCCCCTGTTGAAACGTATCCAAACAGTTTTTGGTCTGTGAGCTTCCTTCAGGCTCCTTTCTCGTGACCATGCTCCCCCACATGGTGGAGTTTCAGCCGGGCAGTGGCAGCAGGGACGCCGATGATTTCAGAAGGGTCTGTCTGCGCCTTGAGAGTGTCTTGTCTTGCATGGGGATTCTCCAACTGAGATGTGATTGAGTTGGAGGGCAAACATGTGAAAAAGCAGTTTCTGATTGAAGTTTGGACCTTCAAGTCTGCATTTCTGGGGACACACTTAGAAAGAGAGGTCCGAATCAATGTTAGAATCAATAAACTAAGCAATAAAACCCTTGTTACTTGGGGATCAGGAAAAAGTTTTGACTTGCTTTAAAAGATTTAGGAGGTTGCCCATAGTCCACAGAAACATACATTTCCCATGTTACAAAAGAAGGCTGTGTGGAGAATCCCCTCCCCAAATAGCTGCCAGGGACCAGTTTTCCAGGCAGGTCTTTTCTCTCTTAGGCCTGAGGCATTTGCTTTTCTATAGCAATAGGTGTTGCTGATTTATAATTTGGAAGATATCCTGAAATGTTAATCAGAATTGTTTAGGTTGTTACTTCTAGAACCATTCGAATATTCTGACTTCAAGGAACCACAAGAATAATTATGTATGCCCTGATCCCCTTAATCTTTCTGAATTTTTGAGATTTATTGACTTAGTCAAGTTTGTGAGGGTGGGGGAACTTAAAATTAGAACCTAGGGCTCCTGACTCCCAGGCCCAGCCATAAACAGAGCTTCTATTTATGGAATGCCTACTGTGTGCCAGGATCCGTGAGCCTTCTTGACATGGATGAACCAAACATCGAGTTAACTGATCAATACCCACTCACCCCTGAAGGAACACAATGTGGGCAAGATTTCTCTTGTAATGCAAATTGAGTGACTGTGGTGATTGTCTGCCCCTTGGAAGGGTGCAAGTGTTAGGACAGCTGACTTCTCTTAAGGACATTTGGTACAGCTTTCCATTCATTTTTGGGCAAGCCGGATATTTTCAGCTCTGCCTTCAGGGATGACGCAGTTTGGGCCTGTCGATTTCTGTTCTCAAAGGATGATTGATGAATTCGTGTAAAGAGCTCTGTTCTCTCTACTGCTGCATATGGTAGGTTTCCTCATATGAAAGCGAGGCAAGTGGGTGGTCATACCTGCATCAAAGGGTCTCTCTGGGGATTGGATGAAACGCCCCCTCCCAAGCAT
Source organism: Mirounga leonina (assembly GCF_011800145.1). NCBI lineage: Eukaryota > Metazoa > Chordata > Mammalia > Carnivora > Phocidae > Mirounga > Mirounga leonina. The sequence continues at coordinate 596,153 of NW_023270664.1, forward strand.
GCTGTGAACAAGGTCCGCCATTCTCATTTGTTAAGCTGAAGTTCTGCTCTTAGTTGGTTCACAGTAAATACCAGTTCACTTTCATCTAACAATTAGAAAAAAAAAAACACCTTTATTTTGTCCCCTGGCTAGGTCAAAACATTTACTTGTTACTCTGAGTGTTTCACACATCACCAGAACCACACAGTGTAAAACTCAACTTACACCCACTTCTGGGTATAGGCCCTGAGAACTGAAAGCAGGATATTATACACCCATACTCACAACAGCATTATCCACAATATCTAAAGAGTGGATGCAGCCCAAGTGTCCATTGATGGATGAATTGATAATTCTCTGCAAACAATGTGGTCAGTACAAACAATGAAATATTACTCAGCCTTACAGAGGAAGGAGATTCTCACATCTGCTACAACACAGATGAACCTTGAGGACATTATACTAAGTGAGATAAGCTAGCTCCAAAAGGACAAATACTATATGATTCCACTTATTATGAGGTCGCTGGGGTCGTCATATTCATAGAGACAGAAAGTAGAGGGTGGGCACTGGGGGCTAAGGGAGGGGGTTGGGGAGTTAGTGTTTAATGGGGACAGAGTTTCATGTTTGCAAGATAAAAAAGTTCTGGAGATCTGTTATACAGCAATGTGCATATAGTTAACACTGCTGAACTAACTGTATACTTAAAAATGTTAAATTTTTATGTAAATTTTATGTTTTTTGCTCTTTAACACATTAACAAATTAAAATATGTAAGTGGAAAGAAAGCAGCAAGGAGAGTTTAGTTTTATAACGTATCCTCACTGCTTAGATGTCCTTGTAGAGTCCATCTTTACTTCCAGCCCTTGTGGAGTTCTGGGGATCTAGGATCATAGCAGGTTAGTTGGCCCATATTCATTCTCTGTTGATGTTCCTGAAGTGGGAGGAGAACATGGGGATGTGGGGTGATTGGAATCTGGTGTGGGTCGCAAGGGAGGTCTTGGTGGTGAGGGTCTGACAGAGCATGTCATGGAGGGCCAGGCATTCCCCCATGCTGGGCCACATTCCTAAAATGATTTCTAGTTAGGTGCTAGGTCAACAAGACTTTTCTCCTTTCTGTACAATGTATTGTGCAGTTGTTTGGTTTCCTTCATATGATAGAATAGTCATTATTTTCATTGGAAATGAATGTTCAATAAGAGAGAATTGGGTAAATAAATGGATATACCTACATAATGGAGTCGTCTTTGGCCATTTATTGGCCTGAATGGTGGGATTATGTAATTCTGAAGAGGGAAAAAGCCAGGTCTCAAAAAAATACATCTGACCCAATTCTGGGCTAGAAAGATTATATACATTCATGGTGTTTTAGATATCTGTATATGAGCAGGACTTGGGGGTGCATTTTGTTTTTTCTTTTTACTTCTCCTTATTTTAGTTATTTATTTATTAAAATTCTTTATTTATTTTAAGTAAACTCTACCCTCAGCGTGGGGTTTGAACTCACGACCCTGAAATTAAGAGCTGCAATGTTCTACCAACTCAGCCAGCCAGGCGCCCCTGCTTCTTTATTTTAAGAAAACACTGTGTAATGAGAACAATAAAAATTAGTTTTTTAAAAAATATTTTATTTATTTGAGAGAGAGACACAGCGAGAGAGGAAACATAAGCAGGGGGAGTGGGAGAGGGAGAAGCAGGCTTCCCGCCGAGCAGGAAGCCAGCCTCAGGACTCAATCCCAGGACCTTGGGATCATGACCTGAGCCGAAGGCAGCCGCTTAACCGACTGAGCCACCCAGGCACCCCTAAAAATTAGTTTTTAATGTAGAATGTATAACTTTTCTTTTTAAATGGGTTAATGAAGAACAAAGAAACTGTGAGAGAAAATCTTCTCTCAGAACTAGACCTACTCTCATGGGTGGTTCTGGGGGAGCCAGCCCCTCAACCCTCAGTGACCTCTGCCCTGCTGGACCTGAGGGTGGCATTAGGAGTCTGGGTTTGAGCTAACCTGGCCTTGGGACCCAGGCTGCTCTGATCTATTGACTGATCTCAGCATGAGGTTCCTCATGTGAATACGAGTAAAGACAGTAAGGAAATCCTTATTTGTCACGAAGATTAATGAGCGAAGCAGGAGAAGGTGTCCTCTTCCTCCTCCTGGGCCTGGTGTCTTTGATTATGCTCTGGTTGCTTCCTGCCCCTTGTCTGGGAGCCTTCTGCCTATGGAAGTTGAGACCCCTTCATAGGATTCCAGAATTGCCTTTTTCTTGTCTTGTACTGATGTGTTGAGAGGGTGGAGAACCCGCTCTGGACTGGCCTGAGGGAGGGGAAGGACCTGTTTCTCTCTGTGCAGGATTGTGGACAGGGCTCCTCCCCTTGCCTTCAGGGCCTTTTCCGGCAGCTGTGCTTTAACAGGCTCCCTTGGTTCAGACCCACCTACTTGTTTTTGGTGCCTGTAAACCTCAGTGGAGATGCCCTCTGGGCGCCCATGCTGAACCTTGTCTCTGGAACCCATTGGATGGCAGTTTGCTGCTCAGACACTCTCCAGGGCAACACACTAAAGATAAAGGCTAAGGCTGGAAGGCTGTGTCCTTGGGCCTCAGCATCTACGGATGAGGGACCAGGCTGAATAGGGTACCTTGGTTAAAGGTGATCAAACATACAGCTTTAAGTCCAAGAATGCAGCGTTAGCGGGGGACTGAAGGTGACCGTCCTGTAGGAGTTATTTCAGAGAGGGTTGGCCAGGTGGACCGTCGTGAGGCCGGGGTGGTGGTGGGGTGGGCGATTGGTGCCTCACCAAGAGAACACACTGATGAGGTTTTCATCCATAGAAAATGCGGGAAAAGCAACTCAGCCCTGTTAGCTTCTTTTACGTGATTGGCCTGATGCTGAGGCTTGCTCAGGTCTTGGAATGCTAACACTGGTTCTGTAGGGGTGGATGGTCCAAAGTGCTCCTGATCAAGTAGCTTCCCACAGAGCCAGAACAGAGCATGTGGATGGATAAGCAGGGCCAAGGGAAGGACCACAGTTTCATCCCATCATACGTTCTTTGGAAGAGAATAAAAACAAGGAAAAGAAAACTGGAATTATCTTTGAAACACCCATGTGAACTGCATTCTGGGCTGCATTCTGGGCTCGGCTGGGCATTTGGACACCAAAGGCAGCAGATGTAGTCCCTACCCTCAAGAAGCCTGGTTTCCCTGACCTCGCTGGATTTTATTGTTCTGCATCTTGTCGGTCCTAAGTTCACCCCTGCCAAATTCAGGGGTAACCTCTGTTCACCAGGCTTTCCTGTTATCTCCTGGTTTCAGTTGCTCTGGAATGAAGAGCTATTATATTGATTTATATCCACCCCCCCCCATAGCTCTTTTTGTTCTACTCAACTTTTTTTTTTTTATAAATTTTTTTTTTAAGATTTTATTTATTTGAGAGAGAGAAAGTGAGAGAGCACGAGAGGGGGTAGGATCAGAGGGAGAAGCAGACTCCCCGCCGAGCAGGGAGCCCGATGTGGGACTCGCTCCTGGGACTCCGGGATCATGACCTGAGCCGAAGGCAGTCGCTTAACCGACTGAGCCACCCAGGTGCCCTGTTCTACTCAACTTTTATTGTTGAGGCAGATTCTGATTTTTGTGTCCTGAGGGCTCAGTGTGGGGGTGGGCAGAGTTCTCTGGCTCAATCTGACTTTTCTTACTCTGCAGCAGGATTGTGAATTATCTGGATTTTATTTCCTGCTGGGAGAGGAGGTGTTTGTTAAACTGAGGGACGGACGGGCTTCATTTCAAGCTCAGAAAGAGCCCATATTAAGAGATGCTGTGTCAGGTTTTTGTTTTTTTTTTTTTAATTATTTTATTTTTTTATTTATTTATTTGAGAGAGAGAGAGAATGAGAGACAGAGAGCATGAGAGGGAGGAGGGTCAGAGGGAGAAGCAGACTCCCTGCTGAGCAGGGAGACCGATGCGGGACTCGATCCCGGGACTCCAGGATCATGACCTGAGCCAAAGGCAGTCGCTTAACCAACTGAGCCACCCAGGCGCCCCTGTGTCAGGTTTTCATCAACAGTTCCCCAACAAGAACTGCATTCACTTGGAGTATTTGGTACAGTGGGGTCTGGCTGCAACACCGAAGGCCTTGGGGACATGGAGGGTTCCAGAGGAGGAAGACCTGTGAGTGGAAGGTGATCCTAGAATCACCTGGCTCTCAGCCCTCTCAGTGGAGCTGGCCTGTTGGAGCTCCTGGATTAAGGGCAGGCAGTGGAGGGAAATCCCAACCTTCAGCCTTTGTTCAAGGCTCACATCCCCTCTGGACCAGAGATGGAAGCACTTCAGAGATTTAGGCTTTCAGTTTTGGCTTGAATCAGCCCCCCATGCCATCAGGCTAGAATTAAGAGAAAGAATTAAATCTCTCTCTTTTTAAAAGATTTAGTTATTTGAGAGAGAGAGAGTGTGTGTGTGCGTGCGCATGCACATGACTGGTAGGGGCAGAGGAAGAGAGAATCTGAAGCAGACCCCATGCTGAGCGGACGCAGGACTCCATCTCATGAGCCTGAGATCGCTGGGACCTGAGTCCAAACCAAGTGTTGGGTGCTGAAACCGACTGTACCATCCAGGTGTCCCGAAAAGATTAAATCTCTTAAAACAAGCACAGAGTCAAACCAACCCAGCTACTTAGTTAAGGGTAAGTTGTAGAAATACACTTTAAAATCCACACAATAATAGTAACTAATGTTTATAGCAATCTTAAAAACTATGGACATTTTCTTTTTTTATTTTCACAATAAATTAATTTGTACAGATGAGGAAACACAGCAGCAGAGTTGGGACCTGATCCGGGTCTGCCCATGGCCAAAGTCTGTGCTTACACTGCTTGCCTACCTCTCCTTGCTGTGTGGGCCTCCTCCCTTCCCCTCCCCTCCCCTCCCCCACCTCCCTCTCCCTTAACCCTCCTCTCTCATTCTCCTTCTCCCCCGACATGTGGGAGAACAGCAGCTTGTCCACGGGGCAGCTTATCCATGAGTGGTGGGTCTGTGTGTAGAGGAGTCCAGACGGAAGGGTCTGTCTGAATCAACCATGAGACTGAGCTTGCTTGGGGCCCACCTGCATTGTCTTCAGGAGATTCCGTGGAGGGGTTTGGGATTTCAGAGGCGTTTTCCATGGGGAATGCTGACGCCATGCTTGGGACTGGTTTCCTTGGGACTGGCTTCCTCAGGATGGCATTAGAGCCTTAGCTGAGCTGAAAGAGGTGGGGTCTGTGTTACCTGGTGCCAGGGGGGCCTCTCTGGGGGTCTGTGGGGAGCAGAGGGGCAGGAGCAGGGAGGGTCCCGAATCGAAGGTGTGATGAGGTCCACCTCCTGGAGCTGAGGAACCATGAGCAGGTACTTTATTTGTTTATTATTATTTTTTTAAATTTATTTGAGAGCGAGAGAGGGAGAGAGCAGGTGCACATGCACAAGCAGGAAGGGCAGAGGGAGAGAGAATCTCCAGCAGACTCTGCTGAGCACGGGACCTGACATGGGGCTTGATCTCACAACCCTGAGATCAGGGCCTTGAGATCACAACCTGAGCCAAAACCAAGAGTCAGATGTTCGACTGATTGTCCACCCAGGCGTCCCCATCTTGTTCATTTTTAATTGCAACCTTATGCCCGTGGTCTCATCAGAATCCTTTGATAGCCAGGAGCTCCATGTCAGTTTGGATGAGCAGCAGCGGACCTCCTGGCTGCACAGCCAGTGTCCTGGGTCAGGGGCTTGACTGTGGGGACCGGGCCAGGAAGTGGCTACCTGGCCCTGGCTGGTCTTAGATTTGGTTCAGTGCTGTCACTGTAACTGACGCCAGGCCCATATTTTGTGTGCTCTGGGTTTCCTGCCCTTGGAGTCTTACAGATCTGTTGGTCTTCTGTGAATCCACTGCCCTTGCATTATTTACAGAGGAATTGGATCCACAGAGAGAAATCTCCTGGAGGAGGAGGAACAAGTGTTCTGTTTTGTGTTTCTGCCTTCCGAGTGTACACATGACTTAAAAATAAGTTATTTTTAAGGTTTTATTTATTTGACAGAGAGGGAGAGAAAGAGAGCACAAGCAGGGGGAGCGGCAGGCAGAGGGAGAGGGAGCAGCAGGCTCCCTGCTGAGCCAGGAGCCCGATGCGGGACTCGATCCCAGGACCCCAGGATCATGACCTGAGCTGAAGGCAGACGCTTAACCAACTGAGCCACCCAGGTACCCCTTAAAAATAGGTTTTTATGCAGGGACAAGAACACCCACTCCATAGGCTCTTCAACAGGGGAGAGGCCTGGGCAGGGATGTCCAGGACTGGTGTTAGCTGCTCTCGCCTGGATGCTGCTGGAACACAGGTCTGACTGAAGCAGCCGCAGGTTGGCACGGCACTCTCCTTTGCTCCATCGCAGCTGGGCGCTGGATCTGGCTGACCTCTTGGGTTGCATGGGACAGGACTTCAGTTGATGTCAGGGAGTTCACTTGCTGCCAAACTGTGGGAGAAATCACCCCCCTTTGACTCACGTGGGAGGTTCATGTCAGTTTCGGTTCTAAAAATAAGATTCTGTCTTTCATTAAAAAGAAGCCTGAATCATTCATGCAAACATTATTTACCCAGTATTCCATTCTCTCCTATGGTATCCCAGGTCCTGTTCGTGCATGCTTGTCTTTGTTTTGGACGAAGAGAACTTACAGGTCAGCCTTAGACTCTGGCCCCAGGCTCCTCTCCTTTCTGCAGTGCCCCACATCACAGAGTGGCTCTATGGCAGAGGGCTGGTCCTTCTCTGAGTGAAGGGGGTTTTGCTGCCTTGAGGAGGAGTCGGGGTAGAGGTTCCCACAAGGTCTTTCCTGGAAGATGCTGTTAGTACAGACCTCAGGTTCTGGTGTTTGCTGAGTTTCATTCTTACGATGTACAGTCTCTAAAGCTTCCCTTCCTGGTTCAGCCCATTCACTCCTGCTGCCTCTAGGTGGTGGCCAGGGCAGTGACCACCTCCTCTTGGGCTGGGTGTTAGAGAGGCCCTCAGCCTGGGGGCATCTGGGTTCATGCCACCTCCCTGCTGGGCTTTTCACCTGCTTCTGGGTACGCAGTGCTGTGTGTGGGCAAGGGTATGTCCGGGATGGGTGATGTCATGCTGCGGAGTCTTGGCTTTTCCAGGGCGTTTTGATTAGTCTTGATATATAGTCCTTAAAAATGTCTACAGAATACTGTGGCTGGAGCAGTGCTGCTGGGTAGCTTCAGAAGCCAGATGGGGAATGTTGGCGTACAACCATGAAATCAACTTTCCTAGGAGTCCTCTTCATTAAAGGGTCCTCGTATTTCCAACATGAATCAGCTGTCTGCCTGACCTATTAGAAGATCACAGGAGTGATTCCAAGGGGTGCTGATCTCCAAGAAAAGTAAACAATAATCAATCGAACAATAGAAAGAAAGTTGACTTCCTCTGCACAGAACTAAATGCCATGGGATTGACTCCGCATGCTAGTGTGTGGTGCACAGAAGGAAGAAACTTGTGGGGCAGGGACTGTGGCATCTGCAGATGGGAAAAGCAGGCATGAGGGTGGCACCATGAATTTCTGGGGGCTGCTTAGCTGTGTCCCCTCCCACGCTTGCTCTGGATTCTGTCACCTGTGAGGTGAGGGCATTAGAGACACCTGGTCTACCTTCCTGCCCAGCCAGTAACCATCCTCCCCATTCACACCCACTGCAGACACCACCCTGGGCACCACCCTGAGCCCCAATGTTAGAAAACACATGTGAGCCCCCCTGCCTGCTGGCTGCTGGCACTGAGGGCAGTTGGGCCTCTGGGTGGGGCCAGTGGATGGGGTTTCTATCCAGGATCATTGTGGTCAGTTGCTTTCCTCTCTAGTTGGCCTTCCAAGTACCTTGGAGATAATGCATTTATTACTACTCAGGGGACAGGAGCTGTGTCTGTCCAGTGATCATTTGCTTGCAGAGAGTGACACATGCAAGGCAGCCAGCTGGACTCACCTGCAAAGGCATTTATGTGTTGCTGGCAACGATTTATTACAAGGCCAGAGTCTGTGCTCAAAGTTCGTGCTGCAGGGACCTCTCATCTCTGGGGCAGGTGGAAATCTCAAAGTGCTAGAAAGTTCTCTGTATGTTGAACTGAAACCAAGTCCTCTATACCTTTCACCCAAGAGGGTGAATTAAATGACCAAGACTCCTTCTTTCTTTCTCCCAGAGGGACACAGCCAGTTTCCAGATCCTTCATGTCTTGTCCATGTTCTCCTTTGCCATCTGAAAGTCCCCCTTAAGTCATGGGGTAGGTTGGGTGTTAGTCTCCAGCCACGTTGCTGTCCACTTGTTGGAGGGACTCTCCCAGGTTGAAGGTGAGAGGCTCTGGGTGTAGCACTCTTGAGTTCTATTGGATGTTAGGATAGGACCTGGAATTCCTCCTGGAGTGTGTGGTTGACATGCCCCTTTTAAAGCTACATTTCTGAGTCTCAATTTCCTCAAAAGGAAAATGGGGACTGCAGGGCCTACCCTATAAGGCTGGTGGGAAGAGTAAAGAAAATAATGTAGAGCACCTCACAGACTGGAACTCCTCAGTGGGCCAAAAGATCACCGTCAGCAAGCTAGTCATCTGGAGTTTAGTTGCTGGCTGCTCAAGGTTGAACATTTTGGTAAAGGCCTGGAGTGCAGATGTTTCAGTTACAATGGAAATGCTTTCTTAACGGTGGTGACACAGTTGTGTCTTGATGTTAGAGTGAGCTCTGATCTTCCTGGCAGCCAAAGCAAACAAACAAACAAAAAAACCACCTCAACAGATTACGTAGTTTATACGGGCCAATCCAAGGAAGCATTGTGAAGAAACTGGACATGCACTTCTGTTTGGGCAAAGTCCCCACCCCTGGACATGGGAATTACTTTTGAGTTTGTGAGGAAGAATTCACTGAATTGGTCTCAGGTCAGAACTGAGCCCTATATGGGAGAAAAGTGTCCAGCTGCACAAAGAAGGACAAATGGTCCCCCACAGTGAGGGTGTGGAGGGCAAGGTCCAACCTCAAATTCCTGCTCCTTAGTCCAGTGGGCCGCTATTCACCTGGCTCATGTGTCTGTGGGCATCTGCCCGAGTTTGATCTGCAGCCTTTGCAGGAAATTACTGCTAAATTACATCTTGTAAAATTTGAGAGTCTTAAAGGAAAAAGGAACATCATAGGATGCCAGGATCCCAGTGGTTCTGGAGCAGTAGAGAATTTGCTGCTCATTCCTTCATTGTGGGCCTCTTACTTCCCCATTCAAGGGTTTCATGTTGCTGCACCTCTTTGTTCACTGGCACAAAGGGTCAGTAAGCAGTTCCATGGATGATATTTTGAGATGGCCCCACAGATGCCAATCTGGGATGGAAAAATGACCATATCAATTCTGGGAAGGCTGTAGAAAAGAGAAAGAAATGACGCCATGAAGTTTTACTTGAAAGTAGAGTTTTTGTAAGGGATGAGAAATCTTACTGGGGTTTACATGTATTCTGACAAATTATTTTGGGGGATAGACATGGAATTAGCCAATGGCTGTGCCCCACTCTTTGGACCATCATTGGTTTCAGCTGGGTGTTGACTCAGTGGTGGTGGCATGAACTAGTGATGGAACCACATATGCCACCTGCTCTTCATGCCCCTGGAAGGGTCCTCTTGGTGGTGTCCGTGTGACGTGATGGAAGTCAGACAGGACAACAATGGTAGCTCCCCAAAAAGCCAGCTGACTGACTGTTTTTTTACATGTTTTTACTTGTCTAACTGTTCTGTGGTGTCACTCAGCTGGGTAGAGGGTTAAGTGCTAAGATTTGGGGAGTTAAACTATCCCTGTTTAATTATTTATTTTTTAAAATTTTATTTGTTTGACAGAACGAGAGAGAGCTTGCACACAAGCAGGGGGAGTGGCAGGTAAAGGGAGAGGGAGAAGCAGACTCTCTGCTGAGCAGGGAGCCTGATGCGGGGTCGATCCCGGACCCTGGGATCATGACCTGAGCTGCAGGCAGATGCTTAACGACTGAGCCACCCAGGCGCCCCCTGTTTAATTCTTTAAAAGGATGGTGGTGAGATAAATTTAAAAAAATTAAGTAAAATCTTGAAGAGGGGACCCATCACATTCCCAAACAAAGCTGACTAGATAATGAGAAAGCTCCTGGCTCCAGTGGTGATGGATAATGGCCAAGTGTTTGGGGGAGATGGGCTTTCTGACCAATGGCAAACCAGGCCTCACGGGACATGTGGGAGGGCTCTGCACGTTCTGAATGGACAGCTGAGGCAGCATGGTGTCTCCTCATCTGGGGTTACTATTCTGGGCAGGTTTGTGGGGGAGTGGGGAGCTTCGGGGTGAAATCTGCATAGCTCACTCTTTAAATGCCAGGTTCATAGCAAATCCCCCAATCTACCCCTTGCCTTTATTCCTACCTGAAGAAGACAGTGCACCTTAGCCCCAGACACTTCTCTGAGGTCTTGGGACTTGGAGTGCCTTCTGGGGAAGGTGTGCACTGAGTTTGGTGATCATGGGTCTGGTGTTTAGTGATGAGCACTGTGTGTGGGTGGAGGGCTGTGCTCCTCTCTTAGGGACATTCAGAGGCTATTGAGAAGGGGTCCAGGTAAGTCAGCCCTGCCTGGGACAGTCTGCACACTTGATTGTGCTTTTGGCAAAGGATGGGTAAGCAAGTAGATAAGAAGTAAAACTGGCTCGAGTTAAGGATTGGGTAACGGCTATCAAAGACTTACTCTGGGGAGTATCCCAATGCTTTCCTCTGATGAACTCTCTGAGGTAACTTAACAGATTCAACACATGAAGGGTTTGTCCCCTCCCTCTAATGCATGCTGGGCACCCTGAATGGGGCTTGGTGTGGCCTATGAGCAGGGCTCTGAGTTTTACATTAAATATTTCCTGGCAATCACTGCATTTGCTGTTAGGCCTCATACACAAATGTGGTTTTGGATAATGCAGCACTTGATGCAGACTCATGTTTATATCTGCATGTCCCAAAGCACCAATATGATAATTTAAAATTTTCTGCCATCTTGGATGCGGATGATGCAGTTACCCTTAATCCTGTTTTTTTCATTACATATCAGGGTGTTTTCAGTTACCATAAAAAGGGAAATAAAAAATTAAAAAATTGCACCATGTGTCACATGCAGACCTTTTCGAGGGTTTTATGAAATCAAACCAATGACAAGAGAGGTACATTTGAGTGGTGGGTGCATGGGCCACTGAGCTGAGGACTGCCTTCCCCTCGCTCTGTCCATTTCTTCACCCACTTTCCCAAGTGGCTTCCGTGGATGTGATGGTGGTGGAGGGCTGTGCCTGGTGAGCATGGCCAATGTGAAGCTTTGGTCAGGGACCTCAGCTACACCCTCATCCCTCTGGGTCTCAGCTTTTCTTATTTGAAAAGTGAATGGATTGAACAGACCACTTTTTAAAAAAATTTAAATTCAGTTAATTAACATATAATGTATTATTGGTTTCAGAGGTAGAGGTCAGTGATTCATCAGTCTTATAGAATACCCAGTGCTCATTACATCACATGCCCTCCTTAATGTCCATCACCCTGTCCCCCCTCTCCCCCCACAGCAACCCTCGGTTTGTTTCGTGTGATTAAGAGTCTCTTATGGTTTGTCTCCCTCTCTGATTTCATCTTGTTTTATTTTTCCTTCCCTTCCCCTGTGATCCTTTGTTTTGTTCCTTAAATTCCACATAAAGCAGAACTTTTTCCTCCTTCAAATGAGCAGTTTGAAAATGTGGTTTTATAGTGTTTCCTCACACCTTTCCTCCAGTCCCCAGAGCTCATTGTCTCTGGGGGGTGGTCACGTGGGGGCGTAGGGGGGGCACACCCCTTATCCACTGTGGGTTTTTTCCTGGGCAGTGCCCTTCAGACCTCAGGGATCGATAAGTTTTGATTTTCAACAATGGTCTGGCTGTTCTGTTTCATAGAGACTTCTGAAATTCCACAGCAAAACCTTGATAAATGGAAAAGGAGCCCTCCTTCATGAACAGAACCTAAAGGCACAGATTTGCTATCAACATGTATTAGTATTGTATAAAACATAATTTTGAAGTTTTTCATCATTAACATTTGACAAACTGAGAAAAAAATTAATATTAGAAGAAGAAAAATAAGGTATGCAGGATTTCCAACAGTCTGAGATTGTTGGGTTGAGCATGGAACCTGGAGCGTAACAGGTGTAAGGGATGCTCTTCCTCATCAGCTAGGCTAGAGTGGCTGCGGGCAGGTCCCTCGTTTGTGTTTTGGTTTATCTCATCCACAGATGCCACGCGGCAGAACAGTAAGACCGTGTGCCCGGCTAGTATGTGCAGAGCTTTATGATGTCCCCAGATAAGAGTGAGAAGTCAGTAAGAAATATAAAAATAAAGGCGCTGGTTATTTGGAAATGATGAAAAATCTAGAAAATACGTTGTTTCATTTTTTTTTGAAGAATGTAACTAAAGCCAGATAGACACTTTTTTTTTTTTTTGGTCTCCTTTCTTCGGGATCTTATTTGAAGTATATATAAATGTTAGTAATTAGCTCATTAATTGGTAGTTTGTAAATGAATTCTTATACTAAAGCAGTGTTTGTGATCTAAGGTAGGTTGGACTGGTTTGCTTCATAAACTGATTGAACAGCCGTTCCAGGTTATCTCGGGTTCTGTGCACATGCCTTCCATGCACTTGAGTGAAGCTTGGCTTTCAGTTCTTCCGCCTTTTTCTCGTTTCCCTGAAGTTGGATGCCCCTCCCCCACTCTAACACTTTCTCCTTTTACGAGCATTGCAGCCTTTTTTGATTCTCAGTTGTGGCAAGCTTTAGCAAGTATTTTGATTTTCTTCAGTTCACTTAACTAAACCTTAAAAGAATCAACTAATGCGCATAACTTGGTAGAATTATAGCCAGATTTTGCAGAGAGCTTATGAAATGGCAGCCAGATGGCCATGGAATCTGAATAGTTACTCCTGGGAACTGAAGCAGGTTTTCTGTCACGATGGCGTTCCACGTGCATGCTCACCTCACTTGGGGGCCCAGCGCCCTGTTCCTGGAAGCAGCCCTCCTGGCCAGGACAGAGTGGTGCCAGAGGAGAGGCTGCAGTGCCTGGTGCAGGACTGGCAGGTGTCCAGCGGAATAACTCAATTTGCTGGCATTTGGACTTTAATTTTAGACAACAAGTGATGCTTACAGTGCTTCTGGGCAGGTCAGACCCAGTGGGCTACCTGCCACTGCAACCTGGAGTTCTCAGAATGGTGACGCCAAATACCAGCCCATGCTGTATGCATTCCAGACAGCACGAGGTGGGAGAAGCCAAGGAATGTCGCTTTGACATGTATCACAAGAAATTTGTTCTTTGTCTTCAGAAGGAAAGGCAGAGAAACTGGTTTATGAAATACCTAGAGTGCCAGGCACTGTGACAGGGTCCTTTCCTCGTCATTTTGTGGCCAGAAGGTCAGTGTCAGGCCTGGATTTGAACCCAGCACCAAGGTTAGCTGTGCAGACTCCGACAGATCACTCAACCTCTCACAGCCTTTTCTGCCTCATCTGTAAAATGAGATTTCTATCTTGCAGGATGTGGTGAGCATTAAATAAGGTCGTTTATGGAAAGCACTTTGTGACTGGGACAATAAATACTCAATAAACGTGACGTATTGTCACCAGATGTCAGATGACCAAAACTGAGGGTGGGACACTAGATAGATGTAGGCACAGAACATTTGTTCAGTTATTCCAAACTAAAGGGAAAACTCACGAGGTTTTAAGGGTGGAAGAGGTGTGATTGGTGGGTAGGTGTTTGAGTCCCCTCTGTGTCCACAGGGAGGCCTCAGTGACCGTGTCCCTGCCCTGAAGTCCAAGGGTTCGTGGGCTGCCTCTGTCCCCAGTGAGGGATGGTGAAGTTCCAGATGTTCCAAGGGCCGTGCTCGCCAAACCTGAGGGTATGCATGCAGGGGCATGGGGAGGAGGGAAGCTCTTCTCAGAAGTCTTGCCTTCCCATGGCACAAGCCCCTCCATTCCTCGGATGAGGAAGGGTGTATGCAGCCTGGCTCCATGTTGTCCACCGAGGCCCAACCTGTAACCTGTGCTGGAGACTAGCAAGTAGGGAGCCGACCTTCGTCACAGCCCCAGGGAAGCTCGGTTTGTAGCCAGCTCTGTGCTCCTTCGGTCTAAGCACTGGCCAGCGGGTCTTCTGTTTAAAGGTGATGCCAGTGATTTAGGGCAGGTGGCCCTTCACAGGGAGATGGCAGGTGACACTGCAGTGGACCCTGCAGCGTGAAGGACCAGCAAGGAAGCAGAGAGTCCGAGGCAGGCACCGGGCCAGCCAGGATGAGGTGCAGCTGCAGCCTCAGCCCATGGGTACCCTCAGACTGTGAGGGAGGCAGAGTGCCCGTGGTGCGGCATGGCGTGGTCCCAGCCACCGCAGACTTAAGTCTGGACGTTTGCCAAGCTGATGGATGGCTCTGCAGGGAGATTTCCCAGGTATCTGGAGCAGATGAAGCAGACAGACAGAGGTGGGCTCTGCACAAACGGATGGAAATTCTTCTGCATAGAGATAGCTCTGCGCTGAACCTGGAACTGAAGGAACCATTCTCACTGTGAACTGTCACGGTCTGTGCTCACCCTCTTCCTTCTCAGGAGGGCACACCTTCTTTAAAGAAGATGCCTTCTTTACTCTGCCTTGGAGGTGGATCCTCAGTCAGGGATGCACTCTGTAGGACTCAGTGTGGGGCCTGCTGTTGAGACTGTGGGGAGATGGGATCAGGTGCTTGGCCAGGTTCAGTGTTCCAACGTGTAGTGATGAGCTGCTCACATTTATTTATCTGTGGAAATAAAGTGCTTACTTTTATTTATTTTTACTTTTTAAAGACTTTATTTATTTATTTATTTATTAGAGAGAGAGAGAGAGAGGAGGGAGGAGGAGCAGAGGGAGAGGAACAAGCTGACTCTGCTAAGCATGGAGCCCAGCACAGGGCTTGATCCCTCGGCCTGGAGATCATGACCTGAGCCGAAATCAAGACTCGGATGCTTAACCAACTGAACCACCCAGGCGCCCCATAAAGTGCTTACTTTTAAAGAAGCAACCCCAAGGATATTTAAAAGGCAAGCCCCACCAACCCTGCCAATTTGCAGGGTAAATCTATGTTAATTAAATGCACACAACCAATATTACTATTATTTGCAGCTAAATCCATACCTTAGTGTATTTGAATATAAATTTTAAAAGATTCTCTGGCTCATTTGAATTCATAGTCATATTTTTAGATGAAATTTGGAGAAATAGTCTGTGGGAAAATGTGCCAATTGTTCATTACCAGGGTAGTTCTTTGCAGTTTCAAATTGTGGAAAATTATAGCTAACGCTCGGAGCATTATTTTCCCTGAAACATTTTTGAATCAGTAGTTTCGTTCCTTCAAGAAGTTTGAGAGAGAAAAGTGTGATTATCTCCAAGCTGTATTTGAAAAGGCTGACCTGCAGGGCTGAGGTTGCTTCCCCCCCAGCAGGGAACCAGGCCCAGGTTTGGGAATAAGACGGCAGGGGTCAGGCTGCCTGGCCGGCGGCCCCCAGTGGTGTGGGTTGGGCGAATTGCCTCAGATCTGTTTGCTCATCTGTAAAATGGGATGAGATGCCAAGTTATGTAATTGTTGTTTCATTTGTGAGGTGAGGATGTAAAGCATTGAACATAGTGCCCAGTATGTGATCAGTATTCACAGACGTCAGCAGGCTCAGCTCCTGCCTTTTCACACTGTGTCCTTCTTTTTTTTTTTTTAAGGCATTTTTTTATTTATTCATTTGAGACAGAGAGATACAGAAAGAGAGGGAGCATGAGCAGTGGGGAGTGGCACAGGAAGAAGGAGAAGCAGACTTCCTTGCCGAGCAGGGAGCCCGACGCGGGGCTCAATCCCAGGACCTGGAGATCATGACCTGAACCGAAGGCAGATGCTTAAAACCATCTGAGCCACCCAGGTGCCCCTGTGTGTCCTCCTTTTTGGCCCACGCAATGGACATAGGCATGTCGAGAAGGGGTGCACAGCAGCAGGCTAGACTCGGCCTGTTGCTAAGGTAGGGCACCTGCTTTAGTCCTCACTGCTTAGGGAACGGTGAGATTCATCTCCTGTGGAATTCCAGGGAGCATTGCAAAGCATGAGATACTGCATATAGAATCGATCACATCTATTAGCTGAAACAGATACGGTGAATTCTGCGGGACACCTGGAGGATATCAGGATCATGGAATAGGGGACATTGTTCTTCTTCTCTGGGAACTTGTAATCACACCCTAATTAGTAATGCAAACCCATGAAACAATTAGACACAGATAATCCATTAATGGATTTCCACAGGATGACTTCAGCACAGCAACAGCACCAGTCGCTAGGAGGGAAACGACTGAAAATAAATGTTTATAACTGTGCTCATCAGTTATCTGGTAAACAAAACAGAGTCTTGAAAAGAGTTTCAAAATGAGATGTGGTTCACAGCCGTGGATGTATGCTTTGTGAAGCGTGGAAAGAAAGCAACTTACACGAGGCTCCCTGAAACCGTGATAGTGATTCTAGGACTGCTGAGCTGTGGTGTTTCAACCACTGTCCGAATCCGTTTCCTCATCGCTCCAGGAAGACTGTGGAATTCCCATGGTGTTCTCCTCATTTCAGCCCGTGGGAAGCCAGAGTTTTGCTTGCAAAGCTGGAAGAAATAAATCTTGAGCAAAGCCACTATTTTCTCTTGCAAGCTCTAAAATGACGACTTTCCAGCATTTTGAGAAAGCAGTTCTGCTGCTAGAATTTGAAACAACAAATAAAATGTGTGAGGTCAAGGTGAAACTAGCAAATGTGAAGGTGAAACAAGGAAAGGAACACTTATAAATAAGAATGAAGAGACAGTTATTTATCAGAGAGCTTAAATAAGAAAAATAAGCTGACCGTTCCGGCACGGGAAACCGGTAATATAAAGTAATATAGCCCAAGTATGTAGATTTCTGTGCAAGAAACGGTTTGGCAGAAGAGCCGAGGGCCGGCCGGTGGCTTTGTTGCTCGGTAGGACATGGCCTGGTGTCTTCCGCCTGTCCCCCAGGGGCGCAGTCTGCCCTCCTTGCTTTGCTCATGTCTGCAGCTGTCCATGCATCCTGTGGCCACTCGCTGGCCGTGCGTCCCTGGCTGCTGGCGATGGGCGCCCGGCAGACACTGAGGAGGAGGAGGAGGGGTGCTGAGCTTGCTCCTTCCTTGGCCCTGTCCTGTCCTTGGGCTTCAGGTCAGTGCCCCCCGTGGTGTCTTGTGTGTTCCTGCATTCTTTCCTCTCTGGGGGCCGCAGAGCAGCCTGTTTACGGCCGACATGAAAGTTCCCCTGTAGTCTGCCTGGTTCCTCACACCCTCCACACCCCCTTGTGAGTGGTCTCCCCATGAAACGCCTTCCAAATGATCTTAATTTCACTGAGCTGTCTGTCTTAGTCCGTTTGGTCTGCATAGCAAAATACCACAGACCGGGCAGATTAAACAGCAGACATTAATTTCTCACAACTCTGGGCACTGTTAAGTCCAAGATCAAGGTGGCCACAGATGTGGTGTCTGGTGAGTCTCTTCCCGGCTTGCGGACAGCTGCCGCCTTGCATGGTGTGCTCTCTGGGCAGAGAGGGAGAGGGGGGGCTCTCCGGTCTCTTCCTCTTACAAGGGCACTGATTCCATCATGGGGCTCCATCCATCTTGGCCCATTCCCCTCCCAAAGGCCCCAGCCCCTGAGACCGTGGCATGGAGGGTGGTTACTGTTTCAACATGGGAATTTTGGGAGAACACGACATGCCGTCCACAGCACCATCTGTCTCCACCTGCGTTCCTGACTGCCAGGATGTTTGCTCATCTTTTTCTAGCTTTGGTCTCTGTTGACAGTGGATCGGGAAGTCCATTACAAGTCGACTGCCCATTTGGTCTCCTATGCACCTGGTGCAGAATAAAGACATGGCCAAGCAGACTCACTCATTTACTTTTTCTCTTATTTGCTTGTTTTCTTGAAAACGACACTGACATTATGAATCCAATCAAACCATCAAATCTAAAGTCTTCTATTTCATTCAGCAAGCCTCTATTTACCCAGCCCTGGACCCTGAGCTGCAGTGAAGCTTTTTCACTTAAAAGGCATTTCAGACATTCTGATTTAAATTTTCATGTTGTCAAGATGATGATGATGATTAGTTTCAAGATTATAATTTTAATTGACAAGATCAATGAAATTTTGGGCCTTACATCAAAAACAACCACAACAAAACTCATCTGGGGGCTGGGCTGGGTGTGTAGTTGTTTTAGAATGTCCTAACCTGGACGCCTGGATGGCTCAGTTGATTAAGGGAGCCGTAATTCGGCTCTGCTCAGGTCATGATCCTGGGGTCACAGGATCGAGTCCCGCATCGGGCTCCTGGCTCAGCAGGGAGTCTGCTTCTCCCTCTGATCCTCCCCCCTCTCGTGAGAGTGAGTCTCTCTCACTCTCAAATAAATAAATGAAATCTTTAAAAAAAAAAAAAAAAAGAATGTCCTAACCTTTCGGTTCTGAGCTAAAATCTAATTTTCCTTGTTCATCTTACCTGGTATGGAACTGGCCTTTTAGATTATTCATGTTTGAAGTATTTTTTTCTGATATAAAAATAACACAGGTTCATGGTAGAAAACTTAGACATTCTGTAAAGAATGAAGAAGAGAAAACCAATACCACCAAGTATAGCCACTGTATTAAGGTTTGCTGTATTTGTTTCCAGTCCTTTTTTTAAATGCATGGTTAAAAAAAATAACAAGGTTGAGGACATACTGTACATACAATTTGTATCCTGCTGTTTTCACTTTGTATTATGTAAACAGTTTGTCAAGTAATTGAAAAACTTTTCATAATCTCATTTTTAATGGTTGCCTAATGACTGTCTTCATATGTTTTGAATAAATAACCACCTGTATGCCACGAGAAAAAGCCATCTATACAATGATCTGATCCCCCAGGAAGTCCTCATCACTGCTCTGGCTTTCTCGCTCTTTACTTTGCATTTGACAAGCGGTTCAGCAATAGAAGGCAAGGTTTCAAAGGCAGTTGAATATTGGGAGAAGGTAACAAGCGTGTAAGAAGCCAGGTGCTGTCTCTAGGCTCCCACCTTAATTGGCACCACAGGTTCTCCTGACAACCCATGAGGTAGGTATTGTCAAATCTGTTTTACAGAAAGTGAAACTGAGGCTCAGGATCAAGTAAGTAACTTGCCCAGGTTTACACAGCTGGAAGGGGGTAGAGTGGGGATTTAAATCATGTTTGCCACAAAGCCCGTAGTTTCCCACTGTACTATTTGCCAAGAGTATCAGAGACTGAAGCTGCTTTTTCCTTTGACAGTACTGTGGAAGGAACGTGATGAGCTTTGCTGCAGGGTAACTTGGAGCTTAAATACTTCCTTAGATTTTATGTAAGAACCACAGGGAAGAAACCCGTGGGAACCTGACCTTTCCACGTTGTGAGATTGTTTGGGTGACAGGAACTTTGGGGGGCTGGCCAGTCTCTCGGAGGTGGTTGTGTGGGGTGCTCAGCACTGAAAGGGAGTTGTGTTCCATGTCGACAAGTCCCGCTTGCTAATGATGCTCAATCCTTAGGCCCTCAAAGTGAGACCTTCTGTGGCTTCTCCATTATCTTGTCTGCCATGCCCTTCCTTGGACTGCGGAGTAGGAGAGACGGATGTATTGTTGCTGTTGGTCTAGCAGCACATCTTTATTGATAAGCTGTCTGGAGTTGTGAAACATATGAAGAATATCTGTCTTCAGAGAATTTATGGCACATTTGAGATCAAGTGGTATGTTGGGAAGGCAAGCAGTGATGTTGAGCAGTGACCCCGCTTTGGTGGGTGGTGAGAGCCAACTTGGCAGAGAAGTGTGTCCGGGAAGAGCTTGTGGAGGCTGGCCAGAGTGGTACCACTCCTGCAGGTAAGATGGGGACAGCTCTCAGGAGCGTGAGGGAGGCAGGATGGGCAAAGCCACCTTTCAGAAGTCCAGCGGTGAGTTCTGGAACATCCATTACGGCACAGAGCTGTCCCTGACTGGCACATAGATGGTGGGCAGTATGACCCCTACCAGGTGCTGGACACCTGAGGGATGGGCAGGGAGCTCTCCAGGCATCTCTGGGCGAGGTGTCCCTCCAACAGGGGCTGTCAGCTGGACCAGAGAGGCCAACCAAGTTCTACACTGCTGGGGCTCCATAAAGCTGGGATGTGGGCAGTGGGAGGTTTACCATTAGTATTGTTGCTTTTGTTTCCGGTATGTGCGCTCAATGTCCATATCTTGAGAGGAAATTCCTGAGCCTTTTTGTAGAGAGCCCATCAGGGTGCCTTGTGGAGCTTGGAAAATGCTTTGTGGTGGGGAAAATGATATGTGCTGTAGCTGAGAGCTTCCTGATCAGTTGGTCAGTTGATTGGTTTGTTCCTCATTACACGAGTCTCTGCAAACCCTTGGGCTCCAGGAGCTCCTGTGGTGTCTGCAGAGTCGCTCAGGGGCCCAGGGCAGGGGCACTTCAGGTGAGCGTGAGCATCACTCAGGCACCTTCACTTCTGAGGAGCTCCCCCAAACATGGGGTTCAAGTTTGTGGATGAACATGTCCCTTTTTCTTTCTAACTTTATAGTTTCTAATGCAGGTTACACTGATTCTAAGAACAGAATAAAAATGTTTATATGATCTGTGAAATGGAAGGACCCAGACTGCTTTGGTTTTTTGCTTTCTCTGTTCATTTAAGGAACAACCATCCTGAACACTTGGGCTTCTCAGACCCAGGTAAATATTTATGCAGCAGGTTTGTAAGGATGAGTTCGAGCTTCCAGATGATTCTGGAAGGGGAGGGGATGGATGGTGCCATTTGCCTTATGATACTAGTTGCCACCATGTATGTGAGTAGGTACGTATTTGTATAAAAATGAGCTAAGAGGTCACCTTTCATTGTCTGTTACAGGCTGGGGCGGCAGTGTGGTGGGATTGAGGCTGGTGTTTTACGATTGCTTTCATGGGATACAAATCTCTTTAGTTATTTTTCCAAAGATGATGTTGTAATGGCTCATCGGTTTTATGTTTTCCTGAATTCTCTGAAGGCTGTGCACCTCTTGGCCAGGACGGTTTATTTTTATCCACTGCTTTCCAGGAGGTTGTTTATGAAGTGTAGGTTTCCATTCACCCGCAGCAGACTGTTTGCTTTGTCAGTGTTTACCGACCTCTTCCTCCATTCCCCTGTGCGTGTGAGGGGCTGGGCCTGGGCTCACAGGTTTGAACATGGCTCACAGGCTCGAATCGAGGGTGTGAGGGCTCTTTCCTGTCCCCATCATTGGTCCATAGGGCAGTTGCAGCCAGCGGGTATAGTGACACTGGTGAGAGTCGTATGTGACTTGATAGGACTGGTGTCAGGGGGAGCACTCCCCAGAGTGTTCCTGAGATGACTGTGCAATGGAACGGAAGTAACGGAGCACGGCTCAAAAGCTGTTTTCCAGAGTACTCCTGTGTGAGGGGGGCACATAATTTGCTGTCTCACGCAGGCTTCTGGAGAGCCACTGGGACTGCTGCGACTTGGGGCGTTAAATTCATGTGAAGACCAGAGCTTCGTTGGCCGTCGTACTGCTTAGGGTTTCTCGTTTGAAACGCAGTCTTGTTTTTGGTGTTTGTTGTTGTTTGTTGGCCTTTTGGCAAGAGCTAGAGTTCGTGTATTTCCCACTGATACGCTTATATGCTCATCAGTGTGAATGTCACTGTGATCAGAAGGGCTTACTCTGTTCACTGCCATACTTTGAGCAAAAAGATGAGTTCCATCTGCAACTATAAAGTTTCTTACTGGTTTTTCCTTTATTTTTTCTTTAAAATTTTTAAAAATTGGAACATTGAACAGCTACAGATTCCTTGACTTCTGGATTCAGTTGGCATTGGTCAAGGAAATGGTCAGTGGTGCTTGAACTACAAAGACTTGATTGTGAATACTTGTGTGTACCCATAAAGTTGGTTGTTCCTCCGTGCTTTCCCTGCTCCTCCAGCAAATGCTCTCACATGTGTGCACGTGGACACATATGTTTTGAGGTGACTTGGCCACTTGGTCACCCCACTACCGCCGTCAGACCTGAACTGCTATGAATGAATGCTGCCATTCAAGGGAACTCATGACTCTGGATCTTTTTCCTTTTCCCCTGAAAAGGGAGAAAAATGGGGATTTTGACGGTAAAGAGTATCTCAGGAATATGTGTCTTCCTTTTCCTGTGCTACCAGTTCTTCATGGTGGTAATTCCGGCCACTATGCTTTCTCTTTCATTCCATGTGATGATCACTTGCCTTGATCATAGGCAGATCCTCCTTCCTCCTGGGGCCGGCCCAGGTGTACTAGACAACAGATACCTACCGACTTCTGTTATGGGAAGTCACGGGGTATCTGTCTGTCAGGAGCCTCAGGGGAGGCCCCATTCAGATGTTCCTAGAAGTTGTGATCTCCTCAGGAACTCAAGGACATTTATTTCCACAAGGTGTCTTTGAGGAAGTCTGATGTGAGCAGGTGGCTTGAGCAGAGCCTGGACAGCCATGTAAAGAGGGGAATTTGCTGGCCGGGACCTGAGTATCCTCCACTCTCAAGCCACAGAGATGTGGGGCCTTCAGGTTAGCACTCTGGGCATTAGGATGGCATTTTAGGGTAATGTATCTCCATGCTGTCTCTAGGAGGCCTTCTGTGAGCCATGACTTCTGGCTGTTGGAGACAGTGGAGACAGCTGGAGGCTGGAGCTCAGGGCTTGGTAGGGAGTGATCAGCAGAGGTATTTGCCTGAGATTAGGGAGGAGAGGAAGGCCAATCTGCCACCTGAGTGGGGTGCTCCAGACTAAGCAGTACTCATTATGCATAAAAGGATCTTTAAAATCCCCATAATACATTTAATTATACCAAATAGTAATTAAATATTGCATCTATTAATATTCACATCCCCAAGAACTTATAGCTAAGGCTCCTCTCAGGGGGGAAGGAGAACAGAAAGTGTGGCTTCCTGGCCACAGAGAGCCCTGTGAGGACACAGTGGAGAAGTGGCAGGAGGACACCTGTTCCCATTTCCACAGAGATCTGCAGATGGCTATAGAGCAGGAGGAAGGTGAGCTTGGCCTGGAGGGAGTTCAGTCTATGTGTCTGAGATTCTTTCCCTCTTTCCTCTCTTAAACACAGAAAGGGCCAACAGGGCCAAACAGGCTGGAAGTCCAGCCTGGTGCTGGGCTCCTTGAATACTCTTCCTATAGGACTGAGTCTCTTGTCCCTGGCGCTGGCTTCCATTACTGCCACCGTGTGCTGTCTGACAGTTTTGTTCCACATTGGGTAGCTATGTATTCTACTTGGCAGATGCCCAGTTTCCAAAATAGCTAAACCTTAACCTCTGGACCATTTCCCAGAAGGAGCTTTCATTCTACAGAAACACATACTTTGCCTGGATGGTCTGCTGTGCAGCGAACTTGGAGCCTGGAGCTGGAAAGGCCCTGGGCTGCCCTCTTCCTTGGCTGAGACTCTTGGGCTTGCGATTTCTTGGTGTGCTGGCCAGTCTGACATTTTACTTTAAAGTTCTTGCTGATCTGGGGCACCTGGGTGGCTCAGTTGGTTAAGCGACTGCCTTCGGCTCAGGTCATGATCCTGGAGTCCCAGGATCGAGTCCCGCATCGGGCTCCCTGCTTGGCAGGGAGTCTGCTTCTCCCTCTGACCCTCCCCCCCTCTCATGTGCTCTCTGTCCCTCTCATTCTCTCTGTCTCAAATAAATAAATAAAATCTTTAAAAAAAAAAAAATAAAGTTCTTGCTGATCATGAACCACAGTCCAGTAAGGGCTGTCCTTCAGGAGATTGCAGATGACAGGCATCAGGGCTCCCTTTTGGAAGGCAGTTGGGTCCTTGTACCAGTCCTGCAAATGTCTGTTTCAGACTTTCTCAAGTGAGAAAGCTGACCTGAGAGTATAGAGCATCTCTTGAGTATGCCCAGTAGCCTCTCACCTTCTCCCAGCACCTCCCTCTTTGCTCACACCCTGCCTCTGTCTTCCCAGGTGGGGGGGCCAGTCCTCAATCCCCTGTGGCCCATTTCTCTCCTTCCTTGTGGTAGAACTTGATGGAAACTCTCTACCCATGACCTTGTCTTCTACTACTGTATGGGTTTCCCAAGGTTGCTTCAACAAAGCACCACAGAATGAGTAGTCTAAACAAGAGAACTGTATCATCTCATAGTCTGGAAGCTGGAAGTCCAGGATCAAGGTGTTGGCCAGCCTGGTTCCTTCTGAGGCTCTGAGGGGGATCTTTCCAGGCTCTCACCTGCCTTCTGGTGGTTGCACTGATCCTTGGTGTTTCTTGACTTGTAGAAGTGTCACACCAAATCTCTGCCTTCCTATTCACATGTCATTCTCTGTGTGTGTGTCCGAATTTCCCTTGTGTAAGAACACAGGCTTATTAGAGTAGGGCCCACCCTAGTGACCTCATTCACCTTAACAGATTACATCAGTAGTGACCCAGTTTCCGAATAAGGTCATATTCTGAGGTACAGGGGATTAGGACTTCAACCTGTGAATTTTAGGGAGACACAATTCAGCCTATGGCACCCCAACTTTCTTCTTACTCCTCAGTGATGTGGTTTGATTTCTCACCTGTCCAGTGGAGATTCACACTAAAAGGCTGTGGCAACTTCTCTCTGGCCAATCTTTCAGTCTCCCTCGCCCCACGTGCCTAACCTTCTGCTGTCATCCCGCTGCTCCCACCTCTTTCTTCCAACTCTGGACACCACAGTTGGTGGCTCCTGAAGTTGTCCTGGCCTCTCCTAGTTTATTCTTGCCTGTGATGTCTCTTCCTGGTTTCCTTGATGCACGCCTCGCCTCCTTCATTCTTGTCTTGCTCTTCTGAGGCCTCATCTCCCAGTTTTTCAGATGCTGGTAGCCACCTCGATGCTGGAAAGTCACCAATCTTAGTGTTGTCTTGTCCTCTCATCTAAGTCCTTGGCTATTCTTGGTGTTCGTGATCATCTTAAACACAACACATTCAAGGGGAACCTGTCATTCATCCCTACTCAGCAGCATCTCTGTTTGCTTAGTCTCCATATCCATTGCTTGTGGAATCAGATCATGCAGAAGTGAAGGATGAGGTTGGCTAGAAGGAAGATCTTGTGTGATGAGCAGTGTTACAGAGGAGGAAAGTGCACATTCACATGATAAACCAGGAAGGACACTGAATTCTGTGGATGGAGCTAACCCATTGCTTGCTTGTTGGGCCTGAGCACTTGGCTAATTTGCCAGGGCCTGCTCTCTCACAGACACCACTCACTCCACTCAGTTCATGTCCATGATTGCATTACCTCTAGCTCAGCCCATCTCGTCAGTGCGCTGTTGGTGATGGGGGCTAGTTAGAGGAGAATGATTCATTTAGATGCAAAGTGGTGCATGCACACCCTCCCAGACAGTACATTATTCTGTTGTGGACTGTCTTTTCTAAGCCATTTCCCATCAAGGTCTTCTTGACAATTGTCTGCAAATTGATTTTGGGATTGTTATTGCTTCAGTATTTTGTTGGGTACGAATAGGTCTCATTGTTAGATTCAGAAGTGGAGAGGAAAAACCATTTAGTAGAAATGAGTTGACTGGTTAGAAGCAGGAGGCCTGGTTCTATATCTAGCTCAAACCCTAACTGTGGGGTCTTGGGCAAGTCACCTAACCATGGAATTGGTCCAGGTGCTCTCTCAGGACCCTTTGGGCAACAGCAGTTGGACTTTATCATTAGTATAGTAGTTACAGCATAAGACATGCTTTTTTTTTTGTCCTCAAAACCATGATGTATTTAGTTAATTCACAAGAATCCATGCTTTCTGGGGCCAGGGCCTTGCCTGCCTTCTTTGTCAGTATCCTAGTACAGTGTTTGGGACAAAGTAGATGCTCAGCAGAAACCAGCTTTATGAAGAAATGAGTCAAATTTTTGTATTTCCTCTTTGAAGGAACTAGGGGGCAAATGTTGTTAATCCATTTCTCCCTGAGGGCAGTGTTGTTGAATCCAACAGGGTCACTCTTAACCTCAGTGTCATTGAGAGAGAAGCCTCTGGTTGACACCTCACAGAGGGGCAACCCTAATGAGTGTAGCAAGAACTCCATCTGCATGACTCGTGTGTGTCTGAAATCTGCGCCTGAACTTGAAGTCTAGATCGTGCTTAGTGGCCACTGGGTTTCTAACTGTCAACAGTAGGAAAGAAATCACACATGGAGTGTGGGTTCTTTGGTTGGAAGATACTGAGCCGGCAGGTAGTTCACACTCTGGCTCCAGAGAATCTTTCACCTGATGATAATACTTTGCTTATATAAAGACTTCAACATACTGGGCTGTGGAAGGTACGCATTGGTTTATGACAAATTTTGTCTGGGGTTGAGAGAGTCAGAAACCCATAGCATTTTATAACTAGATGTGACTTTAGGAATTACATACCATTTACAGATGAGAAGTGCAGAGTCCAGGATGGTTAGGTGACTCATTTGCTTCATGCAGCTGGTAAGGTGCCGCTAGGATCAGAACTGAGATTCCTGGCGGGCTGAGGACATCCCATCCCCCATACTCTGGAGGCTTCAGCATCTGTGGTTCTGAGTGGCTCCCACGAAGAGAAACCACGTGATAGGATCACAGCTGTGACCCTTAGAATTCCATTCTGGGAGAGACGAGAGGAGTTTGGTTGGATCGTCCTTCTCTGTTAAGCAGAGTGAAATCTCTGAGTGAAAACAGCAGCGATGTCATCATGGATCTGTGTGGCAGTTTCTGGTATACACGGGCTTTCCACAGATAGTCTCATTCATTCCTCTGTCAGCCTCGTTAAACATCACCTCATTCCAGGTGGGGAACCAGGAGAGCCCAGTGGGACTTGGTTGGTTGGTGGCTGGGGAAGGAAATAGGAATTTCTGACCCTATGACACACTCTGCTTCTTTGTATTTTTGTTTCTGCTGGTTACACGTTTTTTATTTTTTTTTAAAGATTTTATTTAGTCATTTGACAGAGAGAGATGCAGTGAGGGAGGGAACACAAGCAGGGGGAGTGGGAGAGGGAGAAGCAGGCTTTCCGCGGAGCAGGGAGCCCGATGTGGGGCTCGATCCCAGGACCCTGTAGGGGTCTGAGCCGAAGGCAGGCGCTTAACGACTGAGCCACCCAGGCGTCCCGGTTACACGTTTTTTAAAATAAGGAGCTATAGCTTTAGAAAAATGTAAATGCTATTTTAAATGGTGTTATCACCATCACACAAAACAACTAGAGGCTGTGTATAGTTTAGGGCGGTGGGAAGTCAGGGTTGGAACTGCTGCTCCTGACAGGCCCTGCTCCAGTGAGCTTTTGCCCGAAGGCCCTCGGGCTGAAGGTAAGAACGTGCTTCAATCCAGGAAGGATTGCTCTGCAAACCGCCATCTGAAGAGCATGAACTATTTTTAATTGAAATAGTAACACAAATGGAAAGAGATTCCACCTAAACTGACATAAACAGTCATTTTTGTGAAGGAGTAAATTGTTAGGTTCTTTAAATTTCTGAAAGGACTAAAAAGGTATTTTACGATACCTTTAAATTTCTGAAAGTGCTAAAAAGGCATTTTATGATGATTGGACCCACTCTTTTCCCTGCCCTGCCCACCCTCTATCTCGCCCCGATTCTATAAAGGGCTGGCTGGGTTTTGTCAAACACCCCAGACTGCCCTTTCCTTAGGGAGTTGGAGCCCTTTGCCCTCTGCACATGGTGCTCTCCCTGGTGGGGCAGCGGAAGGGTCAGCTTCACGGATGGAAATGTGTTCCTTTCTTGGCCGGGTTGTTTTGTAAGAAGAAATGTCGGTGTTGAGCTGGGGACAGCCCAGGCATCTTTAAAATTGTTCCATGTGGCCTCAGGGAAGTTCATCCCATTGCAGTGTTTTCCCATGGCACATGTCTTTCCTGGGACTTGTGTGTCTTTCAGTCTAATGAGAAGTAGACTTGGGAGATGTGGTGACCGCGGCTGGCTTGGTTTGAGGAGCATTACTGCGCTGGCCTTGCATGGAACGTGCAACAGGAGGGCTGTGGGTGTCCTCTCCTCAGGCAAGTTACTGTCCCACTAGGCAGCTGGGACCAGGAGGAAGTCCTCACGTTTATGGGGAAACATCGGTAGCACTGGGGAAGGAGCCCCCTCTTCTCCTTTGGGGACAGTGTGTGGCCACTGGATTCTTGAATGCTTTCGGAACTAAGTTCCAGAACGGTCCAGACCAGGGAGAGACTGGTCCATCTGAGACCCTCAAAATCACCAATGTAACACAGACAGTGTGCAGCCCAGTGCAGTGATTAGTGAAAGCCTCGGTGTGAAGTGCACTAAGGCCTGTCTGGCTGGGCCTGGAGTCACCATCCATGAGACAGCCCCTGACTCTCCCTAGAGGCAACCAGAATCCACTGAAGGTGTTCCAGCTTGAGAGGATACAATCCCTTTTGCATTTTATTTATTTCCTTTAAAGATTATTTATTGGAGAGAAAGAGAGTACTAGCAGGGGGAAGGGCAGAGAGAGGGGGAGAAGCAGGCCTCCCACTGAGCAGGGAGCCCGACACAGGGCTCGATCCCAGGACCCTGAGATCATGACCTGAGCCGAAGGCAGACGCTTCACTGACTGAGCCCCCCAGGCGCCCCCACTTTTGCATTTTATAAAGATGATTCTGGCTGCTGAGTGGGCAGTGAGGTGAGTCAGGAGTCCGAGCAGCAACCAGATGGGAGACGGTGGTGGAGAGGCAGAGAGAATGGACTAAGAGACCCAGAAAAAAGGTGGTAAGACTTGGTGATTGTAGGGAGTTAAGGAGAGGGTCATATTCTGGCATTTCCTGTGTGTGGCTGTGTCCTACGAGGAAGGTGTTGCTGCCCTGCTCTATTTTCTCCAAGGCTGTGGAGACTGCTCAGCACAAATGCAAGGTGATAGGCAGGTAGAACTAACGGAAAATACCTGAAACTTTGAGTAAGTGCGTGTGTCGGCCCAAATGTGAGGTGATGAGAGAGTAGGCCCCGCTTGGGCTTTATCTACAGGCTGCCTTGTCCAGGTCAAGCTGCCTTCTGTGCTGTGTAGGCCACCTTTGGGGTAAATGGCCCATTTGGGGCCCTGCTTTTACGTGGGTCACTGAGGACAGTGAGGGGGTGGGAAGGATGGAAGCTGTGCCTCTGGGCGAACCTGGCAGGGGATGGAGGTGAGGGTCCCGAGAGGGGGAGCCACACGGGGGGCGAGAGATGCCTTCACAAGTTCAGAGACCATCATAGCTCAGAGGGAATAGCTGTTGTTTCTGACAACAGGACTGAAGGCAGACGCTCCATGACTGAGCCCCCTAGGTGCCCCTGGACTCGTACGGTTGATTCTCTCTTGTTCGTATGTTATCTGCTCTCCCCAGTTCTCTCTCCATATCCACAGACCTAATCTGTAATCTTAAGATTTTATTTATTTATTTGACAGAGAGAGACACAGCGAGAGAGGGAACACAAGCAGGGGGAGTGGGAGAGGGAGAAGCAGGCTTCCCGCCGAGCAGGGAGCCCAATGCGGGGCTCGATCCCAGGACCCCAGGATCATGACCTGAGCGGAAGGCAGATGCTTAATGACTGAGCCACCCAGGAGCCCCGAAGAACTGTTTTTAATGAAATCTTGCAAAAGATAAAACAGCCTTATCCTGAATTTGTTAGAATCAGAGAGAGAGAGGGAGGGAGGGAGGGAGGGAAGGAGCTTGGGGTAAATTGGGGTAAATCAGGCTTTTATGGGGTGAGAATTTGAGAATTTATTAGCTTGCTCATTTATATACTCTGTTGAACACCTGCCGTGGGTTGAGTAAGTCAAATAAAATTTCCTCAGAGCACTCCAGACATCTAAGTTATTCTTTGTCACTGGGGCTGCAGGAGACCCCAGAGGAAAAAGCTAAAAAATGCAGTTATAAAAATGAAAATATATCAAGTGTTCCCTCAGAGAACCGGGCCCAGAGATATGTCTCTTAGCATGCACAAAACAAAGCAAGTTTATTAGCATGTTCTTGAAACTTGGGGAAATGGCAGCCTTGAAATATTATCAGTAGGTTGTTACTAATTTAAGTGAAAATATTCTCTCCTTGGGGACTTCTGGGGAATGAAATACTGTATTTCTTTTTTTTTTTTTCCCCGAAGATTTTATTTATTTGACAGAGAGAGACACAGAGAGAGAGGGAACACAAGCAGGGGGAGTGGGAGAGGGAGAAGCAGGCTTCCTGCAGAGCAGGGAGCCCGATGCGGGGCTCGATCCCAGGACCCCGGGACCATGACCTGAGCCAAAGGCAGATGCTTAACGACTGAGCCACCCAGGTACCCCGAAATATTGTATTTCGCTTGTGTTTGTCTGTAGAAGACCGTGAACAAATGCTTGCTGAGTGGAATTACAGTTTAAGGCGCACATGATTGCCCAGAGCGCCCACTAGGCATGGAGCAAAGAGCGTTGCACGTCACCATGTTTCTCCTGTGCAAACCTGCAGACAGCTCGGCTAGCATGCCACCTTCAGTTCTCTGCTGTGTGGCCACACGGGGCCCCGGGCCCACCTGCCAGCCCCAGACGCAGGGAGGGGCTCATCACGATGTCTTTGCTGCATGCTGTCCGTTAGTCAGCCCTGCCTTCTGGATACGGGCTGACATTCCCCCTTCTCCTATAGTGCGTTTGCCAACACAACCCAGAACATAGACGTAAATGAAGCTGTGGAGACTGGAAAGAAGGAAAATAAATTTGGAGCGTTGACTTCCACACTTGGGTGCTGTTGTGGTCCTGCTCTCTGCGCTTGTACTGAACTCTGGTTCTGCCTTGTTATTGTGACTCTGGTTGATAGAGAGGAGAAGTGGGGCTGGGTGTTAAGTTCCACATCAGCCTGAAGTGAATCACAGTCTTGACTCCCAACAGTGCGGTTGTGCCCTCCTGTGCAGTGTGCAAGTCTACATGGGGAGATTGAGGACATGCACGTCGACACTGTCCTGTTTCCTTGCCAGGAGGAAGAGTCCTTGGGCCTGCACCCCAGGATCCAACAGCTTTGACAAAGAAGGTCAGAAAGGCACACTGCTGCAGGCTTTTACCGAAGATAGTGTTAACCAGCCCTGGACGAGGTCACAGAAGGAAAGACCTTCTCTTGACCATTTGCTTGCAGCTTCTGCTGTGGGAGCTGCTTGTGACCTCCTCTCTCTGACAGTCACTCGCTCTCCTGTCCCCTTGCTCCCTCCTTCCCCCTCACCTTCTTGCCTTTACAGACTTCATCCACCCCCACCCCAGCACCAGTTCTTACCTCCACAGTTCATACCCTTGTCCCACCTCTTCTGGAGCTCATGCTTTCCCAGTGTGCTTGCCATCCCCTCCTCAGTGTCCTGGTCCTTTACCACCCACTGAACTGAGCTAGGCCCTCACCTCCTCCTCCTCTGGGCTCTCCTCTTTCCCTTCACCTCATGCGTCCCTCTGTTGCTGAGTCAGAACCACACCATCACCTTGACCCCAACATCTTCCTCCTTCCTTCTGGCCCAGACAGTCCACTTGTTCTCTGCTCCCCTCCTTCTGACCGGCCCTACATACCAGCTACCAGGTGTATCTTCTCTGACGGTGTGTAGATGCATTGCCCTTACCCCTCCTCCAAAGCTTGTGAACAGTGGTGTGGCTTGGCTTTCTGCCTCTGCCCATTGTGGGTGTCCCCTGGATGGTCCTGAGCCCCGTGCATGCCCAGTCCTTTCCCCATAGGGTATGTCTGTCATGTGGGGTCTCCCTGGAATGCCGGTCACTCTCCAGAGCTAGTCCAGCCTCTTCTCCCTGCCTTTCCATACCTACTTCTTCCAGTCACTTTGTGATGTCCCTCAGGTGTACTAGAGTTTTCTGTTATACCTGCCTATCAGAGTGGGAGTCCCTGTATCAGTTAGTGAATAGTACAGAACAAAGCACCCCAAGACTTAAAGCAGTAATCCTTTATGATTTCTTTGGGGTCTCAGCTGCTTTAGGCTGCGCCTACCTGGGTGTCTGCCCACATATCTCTCCTCTCCCTCCTGGCACCCACAGGCTGGTGCAGGCATGTCCTTCCAATGGCGATGACAGAGGAGAGAGGGGGAACGTGAAAATATGGCAGGCTTTTGCGGCCTGGGCTCAGAATTGGCATTCCCCCACTCAACCTCATTGTGGTGCCAAAGCAAGTCACGTAGCGGAGCTGGCATCTAGGGGTGGGGCCTGCAGGCTGTGAGAGGGATTTCAGAAGGTGTGGCTGGAAGCTGGGTCAAGAAGCAGGTCATTCACAGCACCTACTACGTCCGTTGTCCTCATTGCCATCCTAGTGCAGCTCCTACTTTCTGTCCCATACGTGGTGAGCTCTTCTGGTACGTCAGGCTTTCATGGAACTTGCATTTGAAGAGGAGCAGGTGAGCAACACACAAGACACTGCTTTTAGACCTGGTGATTGCTGTGCAGGGGGACGGGGTTGGGTCAGTGACCTCACAGCCTGTGTCTTTTTGTTGTCGTTGTTGGTTGCTGTAGTTTATTTACTTATTTTTCTTTTTTTAAATTTAAATTCAATTAGCCAGCTTATAGTACATCATTAGTTTCTGATGTAGTGTTCAGTAATTCATCAGTTGCGTATAACACCTGGTGCTCATCACATCACATGCCCTCCTTAATGCCCATCACCCAATCACCCCATCCCCCCACCCACGACCTCTCCCGGAACCCTCAGTTTGTTTCCTATAGTTAAGAGTCTCTCATAGTTTTTTTCTCTCTCTGATGACTTCTCATTCAGTTTTCCCTCCCTTCCCCTAGGATCCTCTGTGCTGTTTCTTATATTCCACATATGAGTGAAACCATATGGTAATTGTCTTTCTCTGATTGACTTATTTTGCTCAGCATAATCCCCTCCAGTTCCATCCATGTCGATGTAAATGGTAGGTGTTCATCCTTTCTGATGGCTGAGTAGTATTCCATTGTGTATATACACTACATCCTCTGTATTCACTCGTCTGTTGATGGACATCTCATTAACAGCCCGTATCTATCTCTGCTGGCCATCTGCAGACCCGATTCACCCCCTCGTCCCCGTGTGTAGGGATGTATCTGTCCTTGATTTCTCTGTTGTACCTAAGGCAGCTTAGGACACATGTAATAGTTGTAGCTGCAGTTTATTGGATGCCACCCATGTGTCAGTGTTATTCAGCACCACCCTTAACATCCCAGGGCTCTGCCTTATTTTGTGCACATTTACAGGTGAAATCATTGGGGCTTGGAGGTTAGGGAGGGTTTCGGGGTCGCCAGGGGCACTCTCCTGCTCTCCTAGTTTCTCCTTCCCTTCCCACTCTATTCTCTGCCTCTTCCTTTTCTTGATCTCACTGCCCCGCTTGGAATGAAATCATCTAAGCCAGAGGCAGATGCAGAAATACATGCTTTCAAATTAAGTGTGCTTTTGTTTTTTAAAAAGCTTAGGATTTTATCTTTTGATGATGATTGTAACTTCATGAGACTGTGGACAGCCCCTGCAGCAAACAGGATGGCGTAGATAGACATCCCTGAGGTGCTCCATTGCATATAGTAGTTGTCACATTGAGAGAGAACACATCTTTGGGGCTGGTCGGCAGAGGTAATTCTGCATATGCCTAAAGGCAAAGCTTCTAATCCATCTTGGCAGTTCAGGGTTTGTGTTAAATTGCGTTCGAGATCCTAAAACATGGCCTTGTCTGGAGGCTTCATTCTGCCAGAAGTGCCTTTGAGCTTATTTTATATTATTTATATATTTTTTGACTACTGATGTTTCAGATTCATGCCCCAGTGATGTAGGGAGGACAGAAGAGGAGGGCAGTGTCCCAGAGTGACATAAAATGGTAACTCTCTTCCTGCATGCCTCATTTTATGTTTCAACCCCTGTTATGTCTCTGGGTTCTCCCACTGCCCCTTTGAAGTAAGGAGGGGTGATATTTAATCCTTTAACAAATTCAGAAGCTGAGGTTTCAAGGCACACTCATATTATGTTGGTGAGAGGCAATTTGTAAACATCTTTCTAAAATCTTAACACATAACACTTTAAAAAATCTGTTTGTTTGTTTTTTTAGATTTTATTTTTAAGCAATTTCTATACCCAATGTGGGGCTCAAATCCACAGCGCTGAGATCAAGAGTCATGTGTTTTACCCACTGAGCCAGCCAGGTGCCCCTGGAACTCTTTTTGTAAGAATTTATTCTGAGGGGGAAGAAATCGGAGATAGCCCCAAGGCCTAACAATCAGGACTGCTGATTATAGCATTATTTTTAATGGGGAAAATTAGAAACCATGTAAGGTTACTTCAAGGGGGCATTGGTTAAATAGTTGATGTACATGTGTAAAATTAATCATTTTGTAGTGATTAAAATTTATGATGGTGAGAAATATCAAGTATGGAATTGTTCATAGTGCATTATAGGTAAAAGGTGCTGTTTATAAAATTGCATGTACAGTGTAATCTCAGTTCTTTTATTTATTTATTTATTTTTAAGATTTTATTTATTTATTTGAGAGAGAGAGAATGAGAGAGAGCAAGCACATGAGAGGGGGGAGGATCAGAGGGAGAAGCAGACTCCCTGCAGAGCAGGGAGCCCGATGCGGGACTCGATCCAGGGACTCCAGGATCATGACCTGAGCCGAAGGCAGTCGCTTAACCAACTGAGCCACCCAGGCGCCCAAGTTCTTTTAAATATGCAGGGAAAAATGACTGAAAACCAAAATGACTGAAAATAGGGATGTTATCTTTGGATGAGGAGCTAACTAGTATTATTCTTGTGATTTTCTGCATTTTCTTAATTTTCTAGGCTTTTATGATACGAAAAATCTTCAATAATAGTTTGACTTTAAGTAATCAGGTGCAGAGAGAATGTGTAGTTCGTCCATGGCCACATGACTGACTTCTAGCACCTTCTACTTCTAAGCAAGAGCTCTTTCCAACACTTCAGGTTGAATTTTCGATGTTCCGTGCTGTCATTTCTGTTTTCTTACCACGACAGTGCCCAGTTTGCTCCTCTTGAGAGGAGTGCAAGGAAGGGATACTTCCATTTTGGAAAAGACTGACCTGGTTTGAGGGGGAGGGAGCTCTGTCCTGCGACCCACCCCTCTTCTCCGGCCTTCCTTTTCTCCCTCTTTCCCCAGCTGTCAACCAGCCTTGCTGCTCTCCAGTACCCTGCAGGGAGGTAGCCATGACTCATACAGATGGGAAGGATCTGTTTATTAAATTTGCATGAGGTGGGGGCGCCTGAGTGGCTCAGTCGTTAAGCGTCTGCCTTCCGCTCAGGTCATGATCCCGGGGTCCTGGGATCGAGCCCCGCATCAGGCTCCCTGCTCCACAAGAAGCCTGCTTCTCGCTCTCCCACTCCCCCTGCTTGTGTTCCCTCTTTCGCTGTGTCTCTCTCTGTCAAAAAGAAAAAAAAAAAACCTTAAAAAAAAATATTTGCATGAGATTTACAGCTGGGAATCCAGAAACATTTAGGCTGGAAATGGGGTAAAGTAGGAATGTGACCTTCCAAGGGAATGAGGACAGAGTCCAGATCTTGGGGTTGGGAGGTTGGTGGTGGGAATGGTACAGGATGGTCCAGGCTGTGGGCGGTGGCTCAGCTGTGGATCTGTGATGGGGCCCTGGAAAGGCTCAGCACTCTTCGGTGGTAAAGCCCAGGTTTGGGGGTGCATGGCTGCCCTGTGAGAACTGTGCTGGCAGTGAGGCCAGTCACATGCTCCAGCGAAGCTCTAAGCCAGTGCAGTGGGAAGGGAGGACTCAGGAGAGCGTGGACCCCTAAAGGCAGCTCTGTCCCGGCACTGCGGCGTGGTGGGCCTTTTCTGGTCGGATCTTACTTTGGTTCCTGCCATTTCTCCAAGCCAAGTTTCTAACCCCCTTTTGGTCCTATGAGCAGCCTGCGCTCCTTCTAATAAGCCAGGGCCAGCTAAGTTTTTCTGTAAACAGTCAAGGCTCTTCAGGCTCCTACTCTCTGTCAGCTCTTGAACTCAGCTGTTGTAGGACAAAAACAGCCACACACAAGATGTAAGCAGGTGGGTAGGTTGTGTTCCAGTAACACTTTATTTACAAAAATGTAAGGCCATGTTTTGCATGCCCTGAGTAAGCCAGTTCTTCTTACCCCAGAATCTGCTAGAGGTGAGTCCTCTCTCTGACCTCAAGGCAGCTTGATGGACTCCAGCTCTCCTGACAGAAAGGGAGAATCAGAACAAGGGAGAAGAATGTCTGTTCACCCAGGTGGCTGTACCGTCCCGAACCTCTGTTTAATTCTGACATGTGCACCCCATCTAAGTACAGATCCACATGAGACAGGCAGTGTTGAGAGCAGACAAGTTAGATTGGCAAAATGGTATGAAGCCATGTCATGTGAAAGAACTGCATATATTTACAGTGAAGAACAAATTTAAGCATTTGAAAGGCTGTCCTGTGGAAGAGGGGAGAGTGGGTGGAGCCTGCATTCATTGAGAGAGAATCTGGGCGCATCATTTTGCAGGGTGGTTTGTTACCTTATTTCAAGAGGGAGAAGCTTTGCTCTGTGAAATGCCAACTACTGTAAGGGTCTGTGATGGAAGATTCTAGGAGATAAACTTATACTCAATGGACTAAAACCTTAAAATATTCAGAGCTGTCCCAACATGAGTTGCCTCCTTGGTCATGAGTGATATTTCTGTCTGGGCTGGTGTATCCCACAGGAGGTTGGCTTACCCACGGATGGGGCCCCTTTGGGAGGCAGGTGGAGCTCCTTCAGCCATGGAACGTTCTCCTTGGGCGTCACTCCAAAGCTTACGGCTGTGCCTCTTACCCACAAAACTAGTGTAGCTAGCGTGCTCATGCTGGAGGTGGAGGGGGGGAGCCCAACAGTTTTAAGCGAATCTGTTCTCTTCCAGGATTCCTGCCTCCTAGACCTGGGCTGTGGGAGGACTTGAAAGAACAAAACGACCTTGGATTGTATGGGGTTAGCATAGGGATTCCCAGCAGAAGGCATGCTGTTCTCACACTTAAAATTGGTCCATTAATCACATCCCAGGTGGAGGAAGTCAAATGCTGGGGGCTTCTGAGCTGTGAATGCTATCTGTAGATACTTGGAAGAGCAAGTGGTTCCCAGATATTAGAAGGTGCTAAGCAGTGCATTGTTTGCTTGGCTGCAACAGAGGACTGGAAAGGATTTGAGAATAACATAAATTAAACTGGATGAGATTATAAAGGAAAGAATTATTTTCAGGAGGAAATAGTGATGATTTTCCCTGTGTGGTCTCAGGATGTTACTTGTTTACGTATGTATGCACAAAGACATTGTGGTTAAAAGATGTCAAAATAATGAAAATAGAAGATACCAGATTAAATAAACTTGATAAAATTCTCATGACAGGAAGAACTTCCAGTATCTTTAGCACCTAATATACATTTGAGCTTCATTAAAAAAATTATTTATGTATTTATTCTAAGTAATCTCTGCCCATCATGGGGCTTAAAGTCATAACCCCAAGATCAAGAGTTGCATGCTCTTCTGACTGAGCCAGCCAAGTGCCCCTACATTTGAACTTCTAAGAGAGAGAGATCAGGGGACAGAATGTTCCAAATGAACTTGGACCAGAGCTTTTCACCATCCTGGCTCCTACTGAACACATTTGGGAAACTTTCTATCTGACCAGCTGTGTTTGGAATGGTGTCCTAGAGCATCACCATTACCAGAAACGTGTTAGAATTGAAGAGTCTCAGTTCCTACCCCACATGTACTAAGTCATAAACCAGGAGTGGGCCCAGCAACCACGTTTTTACAAGTTCTTTGGTGCTCAAGACAGAACCTCTTAGGCAGGAAGACTTCTACATCTTTGCTGTAATTCTACAGTCTAGTGTCCTCTATCCCACTGAGGTACCATGTGGTGAAGGGTTGCATTTCTTTTTTTTTTTTTTTTTAAAGATTTTATTTATTTATTTGAGACAGAGAGAATGAGAGGGAGAGAGCACATGAGAGGGGGGAGGGTCAGAGGGAGAAGCAGGCTCCCCGCTGAGCAGGGAGCCCGATGCGGGACTTGATCCAGGGACTCCAGGATCATGACCTGAGCCGAAGGCAGCCGCTTAACCAACTGAGCTACCCAGGCGCCCGAAGGGTTGCATTTCAAGTAGTTTGGCAAACGTCAGCTGTAGGACCTTCTTTCTTTCTTTCTTTATTATTATTATTATTATTTTTAAAGATTTTATTTATTCATTTGAGACACACAGATACAGAGAGAGAGAGAGAAAGCATGAGCAGGGAGAGAGGCAGAGGGAGAGGGAGAAGCAGGCTCCTTGCTGAGCCAGGAGCTCGATGTGGGGCTCGATCCCAGGACCCTGGGATCATGACCTGAGCCGAAGGCAGACGCTTAACCATCTGAGCCACCCAGGCGCCCCTATTTATTATTTTTAAAATTAACATGTAATGTATTATTTGTTTCAGGGGTACAGGTCTGTGATTCATCAGTCTTACACAATACCCAGCACTCAACCCAACACATATCCTCTCCAATGTCCATCACCCAGCCACCCCATCGCGCATTCCCCCTCCCCTCCAACAACCCTCAGTTTGTTTCCTGAGATTTAAGAGTCTCTTATGGTTTGTCTCCCTCTCTGGTTTTGTCTTGTTTCATTTTTTCCTCTCTTCCTCTGTGATCCTCTGCCTTGTTTCTTAAATTCTGCATATCAGCGAGATCATATGATAATTGTCTTTCTCTGATTCACTTATTTTGCTTAGCACATCCATCCACATCATGGCAAATGGCAAGATTTCATTTTTTTGATGGCTGCGTACTATTCCATTGTGTGTGTGTATATATATATTATATATATATATACACACCACATCTTCTTTATCCATTCATCTGTCGATGGACATCTGGGCTCTTTCCACAGTTTGGCTATTGTGGACATTGCTGCTATAAACATTGGGGTGCACGTGCCCCTTTGGATCACTACATTTGTATCTTTGGGGTAAATACCCAGGAGTGCAATTGCTGGGTCTTAGGTGGCTCTATTTTCAACTTTTTCAGGAACCTCCATACTGTTTTCCAGACTGGCCGCACCAGCTTGCAGTCCCACCAACAATGTAGGCGGGTTCCCCTTTCTTAGAAGAGAGCATGACCTTTTGCAGCATTGAAGGTTCTGAGAAGTCCTGCAGAGGAAAATCCTGTTAAATTTCAACTCACATTTTTCAAATGTGTCTGACACCCACCCTTTCTGAATAATACTTACTAACATACTAGGGCATGTATCCTACAGGACATTATTGTCAGTTGGAGGTTGCTAATTCCTGAGGTGACTTTTACTATGATACAATTTTAAATCCATTTCCTTGGTTCTGTTATTTAATCTTTATCTACAGTGTGTAGTGAGATGCACAAGAACACTGACATTGAAATGTAACAAGTTAAAGACTACAAAAAAAATTATGTTCAAATTCACCTCATACTTTTCCTAAAACCAATCCATCTTATTCTCTGATAAAATTCTTATGTGGGACTGCAGGGAAGATGACGAGTTGGAGGACCCTAGGCTCACCTTGTCCCCTGGATACAACTAAATAACACCCACATCAGTGTAATCAACCCAGAAAATGACTGGCAGCACAGAATGTCCACAGCTAAATGTAGAGAAGAGGCCACATTGAAGAGGGTAGGAAGGACGGAGTTGAGGATGGGGACCAAATGGACCCATGAGACTGTCCATAATTGGGAGGGACACTCTGGGCATCGAGAGGGGAGAGGAACAGGCACTCGACACCAGGCACTCCAGCACCCCAGGCATGGGGACCCACATGAGAAGGACAAATCCCCATAACATTTGGCTTTGAAAATCAGACAGGCTGGACAATCAATGGGCTTAACACCTGGAACTTTAAAAATCAGTGGGCTCAGCTGTGGGAGAGCAAGGAGGGCTAGAGGAAACTGAGTTCCTGTCCTTAAAGACTTAGCACAACAAACAGCCCTGCTGAGATGTAACATAGAAGCAACAGTTTGAGAAACACTTGGGGCATATTGAAGGGAGATTTATTTACCAATCTCAGAGCATGTGCTGGAAAGGCAGGGATCTTTGGGGGACTTCTCCAAGAACAAAAGAACTGGTGGGCACCATTTTCCTTCCCTAGCCCCCAGTCTAGATAACACGGAAACCAGCGGGAACCAGTACAGTGCCAACACTCTCCACTAAGCTGGCAAACAGTGAGCCCCACTCCCACATACTACTGTTGAAATGCCCCCTCCATCCTGGCCTGGGCAGGAGTTTTCTCAGGTGGTGGCAAACTTTCTCCCCACGGCACATAGGTGCAGGCCTTTCTGGTACCCCATGCCCTGCCCCTGCATTCTACTGTGGACCTGCCCCCTCTAAAACTCTCAGCTGGAATCCTTCCAGAGTGGTATCATAAGCCTGGTAGCATGAAAGCAGCCCCAACTGGGGGCCAGCACTACTCCAACATGACTCCTGCCACAGGGAGAGGGGAAAATAACCATATATACCAGTTTGACTGTGGCCTCAGCAGTGGGCTGGGAACAAACACATGCAGGCCCTGTCCACCAACAAAAGCTTCTCAGGGGACAACAAAGGGAAAGTGCCCTGCAGTTTGGTGTTACTGCATCTCTGGCAAGTGCCTGGTCTGGCACAACTCAAGGCCAAGGTGGTCCCAGACTGGCCCACTAACAACACAAGACCAAACTTTGTTCACAACAGGCAAAAGAGAGCCATTGCAGATGACTGGACTGAAGGCAAATGTGGCTCAGCCACAGAGTAGGGCACACAAAACACACACAGGAGACACCCCTGAAGTGCTAGGTTCTGGTGAACAGGGGACAGTGTACTGCAGGGCACTACTGGTCTTTTTCATTAGGCCACTACTTTCCAGAAAAGGAGACGTGGATGTTGTTCATAACACACAGAAACAGACACAGGGAGTTAGACAAAATGAGGAGACAGAGGACTATATCCCATATGAAAGAACAGGACAAAATCACAAAAAGAGAGTTAAACAACATGGAGATAAGTAATATGCTTGATAGAGAATTTAAAGTAAAGGTCATAATACCCACTGCACTTGAGAAAAGAGTGGAGGACATCAGTGAGACCCTCAACAAAGAGAAAACATAAAAAAAAAAAAAATCAGAGGTGAAGAACTCAACTGAAATTAAAAATACACTAGATGGAATAAAGAGTAGAATAGAAGAAGCAAAAGAATGGATCAGTGACCTGGACAACAGAGTAATGGAAAGCAATCAAGCCAAATAGGAGAGAGAAAAACGAGTAATAAAAAATGAAAATAGATTTAGGGAACTCAATGACACCATCAAGTATAATAATATTTGCATTTTAGGGATCCCAGAAGGAGGAGAGAGAAAAGGGGGGCAAAAAAAGTAATAGCTAAAATTTCTCTAATTGGGGAAAGGAAATAGACATCTAGGTCCAGGAGATACAGAAAGCCCCCAATAAAAACAACCCAAGGAGGTCCACACCAGGACCCATAGCAATTAAAATGGCAAATAGTGATTAAAAAGAAGTTTAAAAGCAGAAAGAGAAAACAGTTACATACAAGGGAAACCCTATTAGGCAATCAGCTGATTTTTCAGCAGAAACTGTGGAGGCCAGAAGGGAGTGGCATGGCATGATTTATGCAAAGTACCAAAAGGAAAAACCCTGCAACCAAGAATACCTAGCAAGGCTGTCATTCAGAATAGGAGGAGAGATAAAGAGTTTCCCAGACAAACAAAAGTTAAGGAAATTCATGACCACTAAACCAGCCTTATAAGAAATGGTAAAGGGGTTTCTTTGAGTGGAAAGGAAAGTCCTTAAGTGGAATAAGAAAAGTAGGAAGGACAAAAAGCAGTAAAATTAAGTTTACTTATAAAAATTAGTCAAGGGACTCACAAAAGGCTGTAAAGTATGACATTATATACCTAAAATGTGGGGTGTGGAGGAGTAAAGAATGAGTTCAAACTTAAGCAGCCATCAATTTAATATAGACTGCTATATGCATAAGAAGTTATATATAAACCTAATGGTAACCACAAATCAAAAACTGGTAATAGATATGCAAAAATTAAAGAGAAAGGAATCCCAAGTATATCCCTTAAGAAAGCCAGCACACTGTGAGTGAAGAGAGCAAGAGAAGAAAGGAACAGAGAAAAACAAACAAACAAAAAAACCCCATAAAACAAGTAAGAAAATGACAATAAGGACATACCTATCAATAATTATTTTGAATGTAAATGCTCCAATCAAAAGACAGAGTGACAGAATGGACAAAAAAGCAAGACCCACCTCTACGCTGCCCACAACACACTCATTTCAGACCTAAAGACACCTGCAGGTTGAAAGTGAAGGGATGGAAAGCATTTATCATGCAAATGGAATTGAAAAGAAAGCTGGGGTAGCAATACTTATATTGGACAAAATAGACTTTAAAACAGAGTGTTAACAAAAGAAAAAAAGGATACTATATAATCCTAAGGGAATAGTCCAACAGGAAGACACAACAATTGTAAATATGCACCCAACATGGGAGCACCCAAATACAAAAGCAGCTAATAACAGACATAAAGGAAATAATCCATAGTAATACAATAGTTGTAGGGAAGTTTAACACCCAGTTAGATAAATGGAAAGATCATCCAAACAGAAAATCAACAAGGAAACAGTGCCTTTGAATGGCACACTGGACCAGATGGACTTAATAGTTATATTCAGAACATTCCATCCTAAAACAGTAGAATACACATTCTTTTCAAGTGCACATGGAATATTCTCCAGAATAGACCACATGTTAGGCCATAAAACAAGTGTCAACAAATTAAAAAAGACCAAAGTCATACCATGCATCTTTTCTGACCAGACCACTATGAAACTAGAAATCAACCACAAGAAAAAATCTGGAAAGACCACAAATACATGGAGGTTAAATAACACCTACTAAATAATGAATG
This sequence comes from Mirounga leonina, assembly GCF_011800145.1. NCBI lineage: Eukaryota > Metazoa > Chordata > Mammalia > Carnivora > Phocidae > Mirounga > Mirounga leonina. The sequence goes on from NW_023270664.1 coordinate 639,013, forward strand.
GGTCAACCAAGAAATCAAATAGAAAATAAAAATATACATGGAGACAAATGAAAATGAAAACACAATGGTCCAAAATCTTTGAGATGCAGCAAAAGCTGTTCTAAGAAAAAAGTTTATAGCAATACAGGCCTACCTCAAGAAGCAAGAAAAATCTTGTATTAACAATGTGACCTTATACCTAAAGGAGCTAGAAAAAGAACAAACAAAACCCAAAACCAGCAGAGGGAAGAAAATAAGAAAGAGTAGAGCAGAAATGAATGAAATAGAAACCCTAAAACCAATAGAACAGATCAATGAAACCAGGAGCTGGTTCATTGAAAAGATCAGGAAAATTGATAAACCTCTAGCCAGACTCATCTAAATAAATTAATTAAATAAATAAATAAATAAATAAATAAATAAATAAATAAATAAATGAGAGAGAACTCAAAATCAGAAATGAGAGAGGAGAAGTAGCAATTGACATTGCAGAAATATGAGGGATTGTAAGATAATATTATGAAAAATTACATGCCGGGCGCCTGGGTGGCTCAGTCGTTAAGTGTCTGCCTTCGGCTCAGGTCATGATCCCAGGGTCCTGGGATTGAGCCCCACATCGGGCTCCCTGTTCAGTGGGAAGCCTGCTTCTTCCTCTCCCACTCTCCCTGCTTGTGTTCCTGCTCTCGCTATCTCTCTCTCTGTCAAATAAATAAATAAAATCTTAAAAAAAAAAAAAAAAGAAAAATTACATGCCAACAGCCTAGAAGAAATGGATAAATTCCTAGAATCATATAACGTACCAAAACTGAAGCAGGAAGACATAAAAAATTTGAACAGACTAATTACCAGCAATGAAACTGAATTAGTAATTAAAAACTCCCAAAAAACAAAAGTCCAAGACCAGATGGCTTCACAGGTGAATTCTGTCAAACATTTAAAGAAAAGGTAATACTTATTCTTCTCAAACTATACTAAAAATTACCAGAGGAAGGAAAACTTCCAAATTCATTTTGTGAAACCAGCATTACCCTGATACCAAAACCCAGTAAAGACACCACAAAAAAGAGAACTGTAGGCCACCAATATCGCTGATGAACATAGATGCAAAAATCCTTGACTAAATATTAGCAAACCAAATCCAGCAATACAGTAAAAAGATCATTCACCACGATCAAGTGGGATTTAGTTCTGGGTTGCAGGGGTGGTTTTAATACTTGAAAAACAGTCAACATGGTACTTCCCGTCAACAAGAGAAAGGATAAAAATCATATGATCATTTAAATAGATGCAGAAAAAGCATTCGACAAAGTACAACATCCATTCATGATTAAAAACCCTTAATGAAGTAGGTCCAGAGGGAACATACCTCAATATAATAAAGGCCATCTATGAAAAACACACAGCTAACATCGTACTTAATGGTGAAAAACTAAGAGCTTTTTCCCTAAGGTCAGGAACAAGATGAGGATGTCCTCTCTCACCACTTTATTCAACATAGTACTGGAAGTCCTAGCCACAGCAATCCAACAACAAAAAGAAATAAAAGGCATCCATATTGGCAAGGAAGGAGTAAAACTTTCACTATTTGCAGATGATGTGATTCTATATATAGAAAACCAAAGATTCCACTGAAAAACCACTAGAACTCATAAATGAATTCAGTAAGGCTTCAGGAAACAAAATCAATATACAGAAGTTGGTTGCATTTCTATACACTAATAATGAAACAGCAGAAAGAGAAATTAACAGTTCCATTTACAGCTGCACCAAAAAATAACAAAATACCCAGGAATAAACTTAAACAAGGAGGTGAAAGACCTGTACTCTGAAAACTATAAAACATTGATGACAGAAATTGAAGATGACACAAACATGGAAAGATGTTCCATGCTTATGGATTGGAAGAAAAAATATTGTTAAAATGCCTATACTACCCTAAGCAATGTGTAGATTTAATGCAATCCCTATCAAAATACCAACATCATTTTTTCTCAGAACTAGAACAAATAATCTTAAAATTTGTATGGAACCACAAAAGACCATGAGTAGCCAAAGCAATCTTTAAGAAGAGAGAGGCACCTGGCTGGTTCAGTTGGTTGAGCGCCCGACTCTTGATTTTGGGTCAGGTCATGATCTTGGGGTCATGAGATCAAGCTCCGTGTTGGGCTCTTCACTCAGTGGGGGAGTCTGCTTCTCTCTCTCAAATAAATAAATCTTTAAGGAAAAAAAAGAAGAACAAAATTGGAGGTATCACAATCCCAGATTTCAAGATATACCACAAAGCTGTAGTGATCAAAACAGGATGGTACTGGCACAAAAATAGACACATAGATCAATGGAACAAAATAGAAAACCCAGAAATAAACCCACAATTATATGGTCAATTAATCTTTGACAAAGGAGGAAAGAATATACAATAGGAAAAAGTCTCTTCAACAAATGGTGTTGGGAAAACAGGACAGCTAGACGCAAAAGAGTGAAACTAGACCACTTTCTTACACCACACATGAAAATAAACTCAAAATGGGTTAAGGACCTAAATGTGAGACCTGAAACCATAAAAATCCTAGAAGAGAGCACAGGCAGTAATTTCTCTGACAGTGGTTGTAGCAACATTTTTCAAGATATGTCTCCCGAGGCAAGGGAAACAAAAGCAAAAATAAACTACTGTTACTACAGCAAAATAAAAAGCTTTTGCACAGTGAAGGAAACATTCAACAAAACTAAAAGGCAACATATTGAATGGGAGAAGATATTTGCCAATGACATATCTGATAAAGGGCTAGTATCCAAAATATATAAAAGAATTTATACAACTCAACATCAACCCTCTCCAAATAATTCAATTAAAAATGGGCAGAAGACATGAACAGACATTTCTCCAAAGAGGACATCCAGATGGTGGACACACACGTGAAAAGATGCTCAATGTCATTCACAATCAAGGAAATGCAAATCAAAACCACAATGAGATACCACCTCACACCTGTCAGAATGACTAAAATAAAAACCACAAGAAACAACAGGTGTTGGGGAGGATGTGATGAAAAAGGATCCCTCATGCACTGTGGGTAAGAATGTAAACTGGTGCAGCCACTGTGGAAAACAGTATGGAGGGTCTTCAAAAAGTTAAAAACAGAACTACCCTATGATCCAGTAATCAAATTACTGGGTATTTACCCAAAACACAGAAAAACACTAATTTGAAGGGAAACATGCACCCCTGTGTTTATTGCAGCACTATTTACAATGGTGAAATTATGGAAGTAACCCAAGCGTCCATCCATAGACGAATGGATAAAGAAGTGGTGTGTGTGTGTGTGTGTGTGTGTGTACAATGGACAAACACACATACATATGTATGTGTAATGGAATACATATAGTGGAATATACATATATACATAGGTATATATATGATGGAATCTGTGTGTATATATATATATATACATATACATATATATATATAATGGAATATTAGCCATAAAAAAGAATGAGATCTTGCCATTTGCAACAACATGGATGGAGTGAGAGAGGATTGTTCTAAGTGAAATAAGTCAGTCAGAGTAAAGACAAACACTTAGGATTTCACTCATGTGGAATTTAAGAAACAAAACAAAGAAAAAGGGCGCCTGGGTGGCTCAGTTGGTTGGGCGACTGCCTTCGGCTCAGGTCATGATCCTGGAGTCCCGGGATCGAGTCCCGCATCGGGCTCCCTGCTAGGCAGGGAGCCTGCTTCTCCCTCTGAACCTCCCCCCTCTCATGTGCTCTCTGTCTCTCTCATTCTCTCTGTCTCAAATAAATAAATAAAATCTTTTTTAAAAAAAACACACACAAAGAAAAAAACAGACAAAACCCTCCGGACTCTTAACTGTAGAGACCAAACTGATGATCAGCGGAGGGGAGGTGGGTGGGGGATGGGTGAACTAGGTGAAGGGGATTAAGAGTACATTTACGTGATGAGCACTGAGTAAGGTATAGAGTTGTTGAATCACTATATTGTACACCTGAAACTACTACAACACTGCATGTCAACTATGCTGGAATTAAAATTAAAAAAGATTTAAAAAATTCTTATGTGACACACCCAGTTGCCCCTAGTATTTCAGATCAGTGTTAAAAGGGAGATGTATTTTGATTTTCGCTTTTGGGGAGCAAGGGGACACCGCACTGTGTTATTTGTGGACATGTGCTCATAAACGGTGACAGAAACATTCTTTATTTCATTATTTTTTATTTTTTATTTTTTTATTCTTATGTTAATCCCCATATATTACATCATTAGTTTTAGATGTAGTGTTCCATGATTCATTGTTTGTGCATAACACCCAGGGCTCCATGCAGAACGTGCCCTCTTTAATACCCATCACCAGGCTAACCCATCCCCCCAACCCCCTCCCTCTAGAACCCTCAGTTTGTTTTTCAGAGTCCATCATCTCTCATAGTTCGTCTACCCCTCCGATTTCCCCCCTTCATTCTTGCCCTCCTGCTATCTTCTTTTTTTTTTTCTTAGCATATATTGCATTATTTGTTTCAGAGGTACAGATCTGAGATTCAACAGTCTTGCAAAATTCACAGTGCTTACCAGAGCACATACCCTCCCCAGTGTCTATCACCCAGTCACCCCATCCCTCCCACCCCACCCCGCACTCCAGCAACCCTCAGTTTGTTTCCTGCGATTAAGAATTCCTCATATCAGTGAGATCATATGATACATGTCTTTCTCTGTTTGACTTATTTCACTCAACACAATACCCTCCAGTTCCATCCACGTTGTTGCAAATGGCAAGATCTTATTCCTTTTGATGGCTGCATAATATTCCATTGTATATATATACCACATCATTTTTTTTTTTAAGATTTTATTTATTTATTTGACAGAGAGAGAGCGAGAGAGGGAACACAAGCAGGGGGAGGGGGAGAGGGAGAAGCAGGCCTCCCGTGGAGCAGGGAACCCGATGCGGGGCTTGATCCCAGGACCCTGAGATCACGACCCGAGCCAAAGGCAGACGCTTAATGCCTGAGCCACCCAGGCGCCCCTACCACATCTTCTTTATCCATTCATCTGTCAATGGACATCTTGGCTCTTTCCACAGTTTGGCTATTGTGGACATTGCTGCTATAAATATTGAGGTGCACGTACCCTTTCAGATCCCTACTTTTGTATCTTTGGGGTAAATACCCAGTAGTGCAATTGCTGGATCAAGTGGTAGCTCTATTTTCAACTTTTTGAGGACCCTCCATACTGTTTTCCAGAGTGGCGGCACCAGCTTGCATTCCCACCAGCAGTGTAGGAGGGTTCCCCTTTCTCCGCATCCCTGCCAACATCTGTCCTTTCCTGACTTGTTAATTTTAGCCATTCTGACTGGTGTGAGGTGGTATCTCATTGAGGTTTTGATTTGGATTTCCCTGATGCCGAGTGATATAGAGCACTTTTTCATGTGTCTGTTGGCCATTTGGATGTCTTCTTTGGGAAAATGTCTGTTCATGTCTTCTGCCCATTTCTTGATTGGATTCTTTGTTCTTTGGGTGTTGAGTTTGATGAGTTCTTTATAGATTTTGGATACTAGCCCTTTATCTGATATGTCATTTGCAAATATCTTCTCCCATTCTGTCGGTTGTCTTTTGGTTTTGTTGACTGTTTCCTTTGCTTTGCAAAAGCTTTTTATCTTGATGAAGTCCCAATAGTTCATTTTTGCCCTTGCTTCCCTTGCCTTTGGCGATGTTTCTAGGAAGAAGTTGCTTCGGCTGAGGTCAAAGAGGTTACTGCCTGTGTTCTCCTTTAGGATTTTGATGGACTCCTGTCTCACATTGAGGTCTTTCAACCATTTGGAGTCTATTTTTGTGTGTGGTGTAAGGAAATGGTCCAGTTTCATTCTTCTGCATGTGGCTATCCAATTTTCCCAATACCATTTGTTGAAGAGACTGTCTTTGTTCCATTGGACATTCTTTCCTGCTTTGTCAAAGATGAGTTGACCATAGAGTTGAGGGTCCATTTCTGGGCTCTCTATTCTGTTCCATTGATCTATGTGTCTGTTTTTGTGCCAGTACCATACTGTCTTGATGATGACAGCTTTGTAATAGAGCTTGAAGTCCGGAATTGTGATGCCGCCAGCTTTGCTTTTCTTTTTCAACATTCCTCTGGCTATTCGGGGTCTTTTCTGGTTCCATACAAATTTTAGGATTATTTGTTCCATTTCTTTGAAAAAAGTGGATGGTATTTTGATGGGGATTGCATTGAATGTGTAGATTGCTCTAGGTAGCATTGACATCTTCACAGTATTTATTCTTCCAATCCATGAGCATGGAACATTTTTCCATTTCTTTGTGTCTTCCTCAATTTCTTTAATGAGTATTTTATAGTTTTCTGAGTACAGATCCTTTGTCTCTTTGGTTAGATTTATTCCTAGGTATCTTATGGTTTTGGGTGCAATTGTAAATGGGATCGACGTCTTAATTTCTCTTTCTTCTGTCTTGTTGTTGGTGTATAGGAATGCCACTGATTTCTGTGCATTGATTTTATATCCTGCCATTTTACTGAATTCCTGTATGAGTTCTAGCAGTTTTGGGGTGGAGTCTTTGGGGTTTTCCACATAAAGTATCATATCATCTGCAAAGAGTGAGAGTTTGACTTCTTCTTTGCCGATTTGGATGCCTTTTATTTCTTTATGTTGTCTGATTGCTGTGGCTAGGACTTCTAGTACTATGTTGAATAGCAGTGGTGATAGTGGACATCCCTGCTGCGTTCCTGACCTTAGGGGGAAAGCTCTCAGTTTTTCCCCATTGAGAATGATATTCGCTGTAGGTTTTTCATAGATGGCTTTTATGATAATGAGGTATGTACCCTCGATCCCTATACTCTGAAGAGTTTTGATCAAGAAAGGATGCTGTACTTTGTCAAAAGCTTTTTCTGCATCTATTGAGAGGATCATATGATTCTTGTTCTTTCTTTTGTTAATGTATCACATTGATTGATTGGCGGATGTTGAACCAACCTTGCAGCCCAGGGATAAATCCCACTTGGTTGTGGTGAATAATCCTTTTAATGTACTGTTGGATCTTATTGGCTAGTATTTTGGTGAGAATTTTTGCATCCATGTTCATCAGGGATATTGGTCTGTAATTCTCCTTTTTGATGGGGTCTTTTTCTGGTTTTGGGATCAAGGTAATGCTGGCCTCATAAAATGAATTTGGAAGGTTTCCTTCCATTTCTATTTTTTGGAACAGTTTCAGAAGAATAGGTATTAATTCTTCTTTAAATGTTTGGTGGAATTCCCCTGGGAAGCCATCTGGCCCTGGGCTTTTGTTTTTTGGGAGATTTTTTTTTTTTAACTTTTTTTTTTTTTTTTAAGATTTTATTTATTTTTTTGGGAGATTTTTGATGACTGTTTCAATTTCCTTAGTGGTTATAGGTCTGTTCAGGTTTTCTATTTCTTCCTGGTTCAGTTTTGGTAGTTGATACATCTCTAGGATTGCATCCATTTCTTCCAGGTTATCTAATTTGCTGGCATAGAGTTGCTCATAATATGTTCTTATAATTGTTTGTATTTCTTTGGTGTTGGTTGTGATCTCTCCTTTTTCATTCATGATTTTGTTGATTTGGGTCATTTCTCTTTTCTTTTTGATAAGTCTGGCCAGGGGCTTATCAATCTTGTTAATTCTTTCAAAGAAGCAGCTCCTAGTTTCGTTGATCTGTTCTACTGTTCTTTTAGTTTCTATTTCATTGATTTCTGCTCTGATCTTTATGATTTCTCTTCTCCTGCTGGGTTTAGGCTTTATTTGCTGTTCTTTCTCCAGCTCCTTTAGGTGTAGGGTTAGGTTGTATACTTGAGACCTTTCTTGTTCCTTGAGAAAGGCTTGTATTGCTATATACTTTCCTCTTAGGACTGCCTTTGCTGCATCCTAAAGATTTTGAATAGTTGTGTTTTCATTTTCATTGGTTTCCATGTATTTTTTTAATTCTTCTTTAATTTCCTGGTTGACCCATTCATTCTTCAGTAGGATGCTCTTTAGCCTCCATGGATTTGAGTTCTTTCTGACTTTCCTCTTGTGATTGAGTTCTAGTTTCAAAGCATTGTGGCCTGAAAATACCCAGGGAATGATCCCAATCTTTTGGTACCGGTTGAGATCTGATTTATGACCTAGGATGTGATCGATTCTGGAGAATGTTCCATGGGGACTAGAGAAGAATGTGTATTCCATTGCTTTGGGATGGAATGTTCTGAATATGTTTGTGAAGTCCATTTGGTCCAGTGTGTCATTTAAAGCCTTTATTTCCTTGTTGATCTTTTGCTTAGACGATCTGTCCATTTCAGTGAGGGGGGTGTTAAGGTCTCCCACTATTATTGTATTGTTGTCAATGTGTTTCTTTGCTTTTGTTATTAATTGCCTTATATAATTGGCTGCTCCCATGTTAGGGGCATAGATGTTTACAATTGTTAGATCTTCTTGTTGGATAGACCCTTCCAGTAGGATATAGTGTCCTTCCTCATCTCTTATTACAGTCTTTGGTTTAAAATCTAATTTGTCTGATATAAGGATTGCCACCCCAGCTTTCTTTTGGTGTCCATTAGCATGGGAAATGGTTTTCCACCCCCTCACTTTCAATCTGGGGGTGTCTTTGGGTCTAAAATGAGTGTCTTGCAGACAGCATATCGATGGGTCTTGTTTTTTAATCCAGTCTGATAGCCTGTGTCTTTTGATTGGGGCATTGAGCCCATTTACATTCAGGGTAACTATTGAAAGATAGGAATTTAGTGCCATTAGGTGACTGTTACCGTATATTGTCTGTGTTCCTTTCTGGTCTGTGTTGCTTTTAGGGTCTCTCTTTGCTTAGAGGACCCCTTTCAAGATTTCTTGTAGGGCTGGTTTTGTGTTTGCAAATTCCTTTAGTTTTTGTTTGTCCTGGAAGCTTTTTATCTCTCCTTCAATTTTCAATGACAGCCTAGCTGGATATAGTATTCTTGGCTGCATATTTTTCTCATTTAGTGCTCTGAATATATCCTGCCAGTCCTTTCTGGCCTGCCAGGTCTCTGTGGATGGGTCTGTTGCCAATCTAATGTTTCTACCATTGTAGGTTACATATCTCTTCTCCCGAGCTGCTTTCAGGATTTTCTTTTTGTCTATGAGACTCGTAAGTTTTACTATTAGATGTCGGGGTGTTGACCTATTTTTATTGATTTTGAGAGGGGTTCTCTGTGCTTCCTGGATTTTCATGCCTGTTTCCTTCCCCAAATGAGGGAAGTTCTCTGCTATAATTTGCTCCATTATACCTTCTGCCCCTCTCTCTCTTTCTTCTTCTGGGATCCCAATTATTCTAATGTTGTTTCGTCTTATGGTATTGCTTATCTCTCGAATTCTGCCCTCGTGATCCAGTAGTTGTTTATCTCTCTTTTTCTCAGCTTCTTTATTTTCCATCATTTGGTCTTCTATATTACTGATTCTCTCTTCTGCCTCATTTATCCTAGCAGTTAGCGCCTCCATTTTTGATTGCACCTCATTAATAGCCTTTTTGATATCTACTTGGTTAGATTTTAGTTCTTTTACTTCTCCAGAAAGGGTTTCTCTAATAACTTCCATATTTTTTCAAGCCCAGCTAGTATCTTTAAAGTGATGATTCTGAACTCTAGATCTGACATCATACTAATTTCCATATTGAGTAGGTCCCTGGCAGTTGGTACTACCTCTTGTTCTTTTTGTTGAGGTGGTTTTTTCCATCTTGTCATTTTGTGCAGAGGAGAATAGATTAATGAGAGAACAAAATGCTAGCAGAGTAACAACGTCCCCAGAAAATATACTCTAAACAAATCAGAAAAGTCCTGAAGCAGTGGAAAAAGAAACGGAAAGAGAAAAAAAGAAAAAGAAAAAAAAGAAAAAGATAAAGATAATAACAAATAAAAACAAACAAAACAAAACAACAACAAAAAAAACCAGAATGTGATCAAATATGATCAGGCTGGTATATAGATCAGTGCCACACACTAGATTTGGGGTGTATTTTGGTCTTTTAGAAGAAAGTGCCTCCCAAAATTTTAAAGAAAGAAAAAATTATATGTGTACAAAAATAAGGGTTGATATGATGAAGGGATAGAATATGACTGTAAAGATGGAAATTATAAAAAATTTTATTAAAGGAATTGATAAGAAGTTGTTTGAAAAAAGAAGAGGATTTAAAAAAAGAAAAAAGAAAAAAAAAGGGAGAGAATGTGATCAGGCAGGGGAGTAGAAAAAAACATATACTAGAGATTTAGGGTATATTTTAATCTGTTAGAAGAAACTATCTCAAAATTTTAAAGAGAAAACAACTTATATATATATGCCAAAAATATGGGTAACTACTATGAAGGGATAGAATATGACTCTAAAAATGAAAAATAAAAATGTTTTTTAAAAAAAGGGATTGATAAGATGTTGGTTGAAAAAGGGAAAAAGAAAAATTCAAAAAAAAAAAAAAGACAGTTAAAAAAAATTAACTTTGAAAGACTCAAGAATCATGGTAAAAAAGCCATGAATTCTATGTGCAGTATTCCCCTAGCGCTGGAGTTCTGCCATTCTCATTGATCAGTAAACTTGGTCTTGGCTGGCTGTTCTCGCTGATCTTCTGGGGGAGGGGCCCGTTGCAGTGGTTTCCAAATGTCTTTGCTGGAGGCGAAATTGCCCCGCCCTTGCCCCCTCCTGGCTAAGTAATCTGCTCGGGTTTGCTCTCAGGAGCTTTTGTTCCCTGCGAGCTTTCCATACAGCTTTCGAGGCGGAGAGTGAAAATGGCGGCCTCCCAATCTCTGCCCCAGAGGAGCCGAGAACTCGGGGCCCCACTCCTCAGTGAGCCCCCAGAGAAAAGCCGCCAGTCACTCCTGTCTCCCCAGTCTCTGGCCGCACTCTGTGCTCACCAGGCCTGTGACCACGCGTTTCTATCTCTGGCACCCGACTCCAGGTGGAGTCTCCAAACCCAGCAGATCCCTGCGGTGCACTCCCGCGTGGCTCCTCCCGGGGGAGGAAGGTGAGTCTCCCCGGATCTGCCGCTTGTTGGGTCCCTGCTTCCAGAAAGTGGTCGCTTTTCTGATGAGAGAGTTGTTGCTATTCTTTTCTTCGATCTCCTGTTGAGTTTGTAGGTGTTCAGAATGGTTTGGTCCCTATCCAGCTGAATTTCTGAGAGGAGACGAAATCCAGGTCTCCTACTCCTCTGCCATCTTGCTCCGCCCCTCCTTTATTTCATTATTTATAAACAAACCCAGAAAATTGTCAAAGCACGCCTTTGGAGCTCACAGTGTAAGAATTCCTAATATCAGATCATAGGAGCAGGTTTTGCTTTTTAATCCTGATTAAATTACAATGTACATTTAAACATGTCTAGTCTGAAAATTGAACCTAATATGTGATGTGATGAGCACTGGGTGTTATGTGCAACTGATGAATAATTGAACTGTACATCTGAAACTAATGATGTATGTTGGCTAATTGAATTTAAATAAAAAATTTGAACCCAATATATATGCAAAAATTAGTTGATACCTGATTTTGTTTTAAAAGATTTATTTATTTTTAGAGAGAGAGCGCTCATATGCCCATGGGAGGGTGGGGACGGGCAGAGGGAAAGGGAGAGAGAGAATTTCCAGCAGACTCCCCACTGAGCATGGAGCTCGACTCGGGGCTCAATCCCATGACCCTCAGATCATGACCTGAGCTGAAACCAAGAGTCGGATGCTCAACTGACTGAGCCACCCAGGTGCCCCAACATATGATTTTTCTTACATAATTAATTTGAAGTAATTTGAATAAGGTGTGCCACTTGTCATTTGGAATGAGAAAGAATTTGGGTCCAAAAAAATAAATTGTAAAGAGTTAGTTATACTTTATAATACAACCATTAATAATATGCTGATCCAGGTTTTTTATCAGGAACCCCACTTGACTTATGTACACCCTGAAATACGGTAAGTACCATATTCTATCATGTGATGATGACAAAATGACATAAATCTCCCAAGGAGGGTCCTGAGATTATATGAGTATCATGGTGGCCCGTGCATCAAAAATGGCTGAGAAACCAGATAAGTCAGCCCAGCACTGCTGACAATCTTGTTTCCCTTTAAGCCACGCATCTCACACGTTATGGGAGGTTTGGCTGTGCCACCCATGTGTGCCACCTCTCAGCGATCCTACTTTTCATGTAGTTCACTTTATTCTGGCCTTCAACACTGCTCTATCTGGGACGTGCTTGTGACTGTCACCATTGGGTTCTCTGAGTCGGCTTCCCTGTGTCTGTCTCCTGACAAAGATTTGCACTCTTGGTATTTGACATTGGAGGCTCCTCTTTAGATATTTTCCCAAAGCTTTCCTTTAGCTTTGTATCTATGGAAACAAGCTTAGAAATGCTTTCTTAATCCCAAAGAACAATTCAGAAAATATCCTTCTCTGGAAGATATTATTCCATTTCAGGAAATTGAAGATAAAAACTAAAGAGCCAATCAAAATGGCACTCAGAATACATCTAGGTGAGATCCATCAGCATATTCTTAATGGTTGTATTATAAGGTAACTATGACAAGTAGTAGACATCAAAGTAATACAGCAGGAATGTGTAGTGTTGACAGCACATTTCCCAACAATTAACTCCTGCACCTTAGAAATAAAACACGAAATTCTGGTAGATATCCTGAATTTGGAATAATTTTTTTTTATTCTTTTTTTTAAAAAAGATTTTATTTATGTATTTGAGGGAGAATGAGAGAGAGCATGAGAGGGGGCGCAGTCAGAGGGAGAAGCAGACTCCCCGTTCAGAGGGGCTTGATCCCAGGGATCCTGGGACTCGGGGATCATGACCTGAGCCAGAGGCAGACAGTTAACCCACTGAGCCACCCAGGCGCCCCTATTCTTAAATAAATATATGCAATTAGAACTTGAACTCAAGGGAATTACTCAAGATAAGAATTTAGTTTTTCTTTATTTTAGAAAAATGTTGGGCGCCTGGGTGGCTCAGTCGTTAAGCGTCTGCCTTCGGCTCAGGTCATGATCCCAGAGTCCTGGGATCGAGCCCCGCATCGGGCTCCCTGCTCGGCGGGAAGCCTGCTTCTCCCTCTCCCACTCCCCCTGCTTGTGTTCCCTCTCTCGCTGTGTCTCTCTCTGTCAAATAAATAAAATCTTTAAAAAAAAAAAAAAAAAGAAAGAAAAATGTTATAGGACTTGATGGTTGGCAGGTCCCAGCTAGTGGGCCCTTTTCCAGAGTAGGTGTGGAGTTCTCTGTGTAGAAGCTGAATTTGTGGATGGGGGCGGTCAGCAGGAACTGCCTCAGCATAGTGGCCCCTGCCTCAAACAAGAACTTGTTCACAGAGACAAAAGGAGATGTGTGGCAAACCATGGCCTTTTCAGCCCCTGCTGAATGCAAATACCATCTTCAGAGACAGAGCCAACCAAGCAAAGATGTGGGGAGGTGGACTGGGGAGGGCCAGTTATCATGACCTGGTGATTGGCATGGTCTCCAGAGTCCACCTCACCAGCTTGCCCATGTTTATGTGGGTTTCTAGCTGTGTCCCCTGCAAGGAAGGAAGCGTTGACGTAGAGGGGCACTGCACCTGTGGTCACCCTGTCACACAGAATGAGGAGAGAGAGGTTTGCCCTGAAGCTGTGCAGCGAGCAGGCAGTGCCTGGAGTGGGACAGATTGAGGTGTGTTTGCTGCATGGTCAGCTCTCAGTGATTCCTGGGCAGTTGACTGCACAGCCCTAGAGCCCTGAGTAATGCACACCAGTCGTGTGTGTGTTCCTGGATGTGATGGCAGGACGGTGTGATAGGAGGACGGGGTGCCAGGCACTTCATCTTCAGAACTCCGAGTGCAGGGAGCTCTCCTCATTCACAGCTGAGAAAACTGAGAGGGGGTCTTTGCCAAGGCTGTGCATCCAGCACGAGGCAGAGCCAGGCCATCAATCTGGATGGAGGTGAAAAATGCAGATGACTTTAAAAAAAAAACATCGCTTCATTCACGTCTTACACCTTCCTTGTCTTTGCTAATGCAGTTCCTAGAAGAATATAATTTGGGGCACCTGGGTGGCTCAGTCATTAGGCGTCTGCCTTCGGCTCAGGTCATGATCCCAGGGTCCTGGGATCGAGCCCCACATCAGGCTCCCTGCTCGGCAGGAAGCCTGCTTCTCCCTCTCCTGCTCCCCCTGCTTGTGTTCCCTCTCTCGCTCTCTGTCAAATAAATAAATAAAATCCTAAAAAATATATACATACACATATGTATATGTATATATATAAAATTTAATATAATTCCCCAGAACCTCAGGTCTTCATAGACCTCAGGGTTTTATACTAGGGAGAGACTGATAAAATGGCTTTGCTGACAATCCCTCTTCTGGTAGACTCTGGCACTGAAACGGATTTGATAAGGAATTGCCACTGTTTGGTCAGTATCAGTTATTGAAAGGCTGTACTAGACACAGTACCTTGGGCTCCTGGGGCTCAAGGCGCAGTTGCTCTTTTCTAAGGCCTGGACAAGCCAGGACAGAGACACAAAGTCCGTAACCATAAACAACAGAGCATGTGAGGTTCAGAGGGGAGGTGGGCAGTGGGCTCTGAAGCATGTTGGGAGCAGAGGTCACTGTGTCTAGGTGTCCGATGAGGCTCCTCGTGGAAGTGAGCTGGGCACCGAGGGACAGTAAGGCTTATATTATTTAACTTTGCTGTGTGTGTGTGTGTGTGTGTGTGTGTGCGTTAGGTAAACCCAATGCCTAATGTGGGGCTCGAACTCCTGAGATCCAGAGTCGCATGCTCCACTGTCAGCCAGCCAGGCGCCCCTGCCTTACATTTCTGGAGTTATGAAGTCTGTGTATGTTCCTTGCAAAAAGGTGTTACTGAAGTATCAAACACCTTCCCAGAGGCCGCTGGGAGGACTTGAGTGTATTTCCTGAGACCTGCTTCTTTGCGTCCGCGTGACTCAGGTTGTTGCTGCACCCACTGGGGTGTGGGTGGGAAATCTGAGGATGGACGTTACTCCTGGTGCTTCACCTGCTGCTGGCCCCAAGGTAGGCCCCCGGTGAATAACTGCTCGGTGAATGAGTGAGTGAGTGCTGTCCCTGGCGGGTGGGTTTCAAAGACGACACAGGCTGGTAGAGGCAGCTGGTGACGGCTTGGGCCTGGCCCGCGTGTCCACGCGACAACTTTCTTGGGCCAGCCGACACTGGTTCACGCTGTCAGATGTCAGCTCACGTCACCCGGGTCTTAGAGTCCTCTGTAACACCTTAGTTAGAACTTCCTTTTGCGGGGCGCCTGGGGGGCTCAGTCGGTTGAGCGACTGCCTTCGGCTCAGGTCATGATCCTGGAGTCCCGGGATCGA
>NW_023270664.1:654324-679292 GCF_011800145.1 Mirounga leonina
AATAGGCGGGGCGCCTGGGTGGCTCAGTTGGTTAAGCGACTGCCTTCAGCTCAGGTCATGATCCTGGAGTCCCGGGATCGAGTCCCGCATCGGGCTCCCTGTTTGGCGGGGAGTCTGCTTCTCCCTCTGACCCTCCTCCCTCTCATGCTCTCTGTCTCATTCTCTCTCTCAAATAAAGAAATAAAATCTTAAAAAAAAAAAAAAAAAGAACTTCCTTTTGCCCCCCCAGCTGTCAGGGGCTGGGGTGAGGCTGCCGTCAGCCTCCACCTGCGGCTCCTGGGAGCCTGAGCTCGCCCTGCATGTGTTCCTCTGGCATCTGGGGGGACTGCCCTTCTGACCTGGAGGTCCTGGGGGTCGTGGTGGAGGACGGAGAACATGCGCCCAGCTGCCACCCCCTGGACCTCTGTGCCCTCGTGGGAGGGCCCCTCCTACTGCTTAGCAGGTGGGTTAGGTCCACCGGGTTCCTGGTCCAGGACGGGCGTGGTGCCTCCCCGCACACTCGCTGGGTGTTCTGCCCCACGGGAGGCGAATCCCCCCTCTTCGCCCAATGAGGGTGGATATGTTGATGACCAAATATCTTGCAGCCGTTAACGGTTCTGATGCCACTTTTCCAGTAAAAGGAGTAGTTGAACCAAGAGAATGTTATTGCTGAGCTGTGGACTCCTCACATTTGGGAGCTGGGCCTTGGAGAATTCCTGCTCAGCTTCTGATCCCTACAAGCGGAGAAGCGATTCCTCACACATTAAATCACCCAGTTTACTGAGTGCCTACTGTGCGCCAGGGGCTCTTGGGGGAGCTGCGAAGTCCTGACAGAGGAGGCACGGGAACGTGAAGACGAGCAGAAACTGAAAGTTCACCTGGGGGGGAGTTGAGGGGAGCTGGCTGGAGGGTGTTTGTGCCCGGCCCCAGGTCTGAGGTATTGGTGGGGACCACCGTGAGCCAAGAGCTGTCCTTGCTGGCCTGGTGCCTGTATGAGGTGGAGCTGTAGCTCCAGGACCTGCCACGAATGGTCACCCAGTGGCCTGTAGGTGCTGCGGCTGGGCAGGCTTTCCTGCTACACTGAATAGCCTGGTCTGTTCATTGCTCGGTTCCAGTTACTCACAGCTTGGCTCAGGCGTGGACCTTCCTATGTAGAGCACTGCACACATGCACCATCTTGAAGCTTTTAGATTGTTGCTATTTAGATGTCTGAGAGCCAAGAATCCGCTCCCAGGAGAAGAGAAATGGTCTGGGTTAGTGGAGAACAAACAAAGTATCAACACCGAAATAAAAAAACCACCAAAACAGCGATGTCTGCCCACCCTGGGTTCCCCTGAGGTGCAGCCAAGGGGTACACCCTGCCCCTCCTGGGCCTGTTTGCCATTGTTTGTTTTATTTTCTCTAGTGTCTGCTCTGAGACATGCCTCGCGTGGGCTGTACCTGGGGTGGTGCTCCTGGTAAGTGTTGGCAGGATGGGCCTCGGAACAGACCTGCTTTGCCCACACCTTTCACGTCTGCATATGGCTGAAGCCACCCGAGTCCAGGCATTACCAGCTCCTTGCTCTGCGTGGCCTCCCATCTCTTCCTGCTGGGGTGGGAGCTGCTTGCAGGGCGGGAGCTGAGGCAGGGTGTGGAGGCCAAGAACAGAGCCACGGTGGGCAAGAGCCCAGTGGTACTCCCTTAGTGGGACTTACGTGGTAAAAGGAGTAGTAATGTGGGGATGCCACCCAGGTGTTAAGCATCCGACTCTTGGTTTCAGCTCAGGTAATGATCTCAGGGTCGTGAGATTGAGCCCTGCGTTGGGCTCTGGGCTCTGGGCTCAGTGCAGAGTCTGCTTGGGACTCTCCTCTCCCTTTCCCACTGTCCCTCCACCCCCGCACCTCTAAAATAAATAAATAAATCTTTCAAGGGAAAAATAAAAAGGAGAAGCAGTGTGCAGGAGCAGGGGTTCTCCTTCCCTCCAAGGGTGCGTGCATGTGCAATCCCTCGCCAAATAATGGCACAGACTTGCCTTTTCCTTTCCTCAGATCTGCTCTAGGCCCACAGAAGAGCAAGAATTGCAGGTAGAGGTAGGTAGAAGGAATGAGAGTTGCAGGCTGAGCATCTGGACATAGAGCTCCATCAAGTAAAGTCCTAGTGGTGTCACCTGCCTCTGTCTACCCAGGTGAACTCTTGTGTGGACACGCACCCACTCTTCTTACCTGGAACAGCTTGGAATAGTGGAGAAAGCATGTGTTGGGGGAAAGACAGACCAGCTTTGAGTCAAGCTACAGGCATATTATTAACCTTCTTGAGTCCAGGTTCCTTTTTGTGCGAAATGGGACTGGGCATTGCTGTAGGCAACTGGGGAAAGTCATTAGATTGTATTGTTTACTTTTGGGAGTGCTCAGTGAGAAGAGGGGAATGATAAGTAAGAGAGTCCATGTATGAGAGGACTTTGTTACTTGTGAAAAATTGCCTTTGGGAAAAGGTAACCTACTTGTCATTAACAAGCATTTGGGTAGAATCTGCATACCAGTTGGATTTTGTCATCGTTTTATTTGGCTACAATACTAAACCCTTTTTGGCTTAGTAGCATTATCAGCTCTCAATTTTAAGAAAATTTCCTGAGAATCTTGGGTTCTAAGAGTCTTCCAGAGGCTTTGTAGAAGGTACAGTCACGGCTCCTGTTCATGGGGTCCGTCTGAGAGAGAAACTGTTTTATTATTGGTGAGAGAACTCATTTTACTTTCATCTTTTTCTTACATTATTCAGTCACAAAACTCTCTGTTATGCTTGTGTGCATTGGCATCCATCTCCGTGCTTCTGCAAACACCTGCAAGTGGGAGGCAGCCCGGAAAAGAGCAGACCCTGGAGGGTAATTAGCTCGCCTGTGGGTGGGTGGGATGTTGGCGATGGGGCCCTTGATTTTCAGGCCACTCTCCCCTCTGGGCAGTGTCGCTGCCTGGAGGGGACACCCTGGGAACGGAAAAGGGCTGGAGTGGGGTCCATGCAGCTGTGGGTGGGCAGTTCCCAGTCAGCCAGGGGGTGGGCATCCTGCTCACTGTTTCCACCACAAAACACAAGACCCCTTCTAAGCGTCTTAGGAATGGTGAGAGGCAGAGCTGGCCTGGGTCCTTGCAGGGCTGCTGGACCCTTTTTCTGTTTGAATAGGCAAAGAAAAAGAGGCATTGTTATGGTGACACGATCTCGCTCAGTATTCTGAGAAAATAAGAGGGGAGCAGAATTAGACCTGGAAAGGTCTGGTACGTGTATCTGTGAACGTAGGGTGTGTGTGTGGGTGTGACTGTGTGTGTCTGTGGCTGGGTGTATCGGTCGGTGGGCACGTGTGTTCTGAAGCTGGCGGGAAATCTGTGGGTACGATGAGTAAGGGGTGTCCCAGCCCCATAGCCGTACTCTGGGTGGTCAGCCAGGGGAGCGGTGTGAGCATTTCAGAAATGTTGCCTTTGTTTTCATGAAAAGGGTGGATAACACCGTCAAAACTGAGGAATTCCAGTTTTAAGCACCAGGCTCCAAGACGGACTGCTTCATGGGCTTGCTTCATGGATGTGCCTGCCCAGCTTTGGAGTGGCACCTGGTTTGGGACCCTTCCTGAGCTTGACTGTGAGACTGCAGTGTGAACAAATCGACTCTGGCGCTGTGCCCAGCCTGCCAGGGGAGGGAGGGAGGTGGGTGCCG
The DNA here is from genome assembly GCF_011800145.1 of Mirounga leonina. Taxonomy (NCBI): domain Eukaryota; kingdom Metazoa; phylum Chordata; class Mammalia; order Carnivora; family Phocidae; genus Mirounga; species Mirounga leonina. The sequence continues at coordinate 657,982 of NW_023270664.1, forward strand.
TTGGAGAAGGATGTGTGTCTGGTGGAGAGCCCAGGGCGGAGCCAAGCGTCTCACCCAGATGTCTTTTTCTTTCTATGATCTGTGGTCATAATTAGTATTAGTAGGTGGTTGATACTTAAAATGAAATATGGCCTTTCTTAATTTTAGAGCAAATAACAACACAAATAAATTAGCGCTCAAATTAGCATAGTGCGCGGCTGGGTGAAGCATGCATAACTGCTGAGAAACAACTGGAAATACCACTGGTGGAAGTCTCTGGGATGCGGTTTTTTACCAGTTCCCTGCAATGGACAGAACGAGGCACACGCAGACAGCAGGTTGTTGTTCCAGAGTTGGGATTCAAGATTTAATGGCGATGCATGTCTCGTTCCAGTCGAGTCTCAGCTGTGATTAGAGCAGCACGGAAAGTGAGTAAAGGCTTCTTCCTGCTGCCTTTCCTCGCAGAGCCCGTCATCTGTAATTTCCAGGTGATAAACGCAGGACTGTTAATGTGAGTGAGTTTTGGGCTTACTTGGGCTTACAGTGTGGGGCTGCCCTTATCCCTGCGTCCAGCCTTCCTCTGGGGTCTTCTGTGGGCACTAGAAATGCACTGGAATAATCCTGGCCACGGAGAAGGGCGCAAGTGGCCCTCTGAGCATCTGGGCCAGCGGGAGGGGTGGCCAGACTGCTTGGGCTCCTCGACAGACCCTTGGTGGTTTGCGCCCAGTCTTCCCCCGGTGACAGTCTCCTGGACTGGAGTGGGGCCTTAAAGGTCAGCCAGCCTGGCCCTGATCGCTCATGATACTGAGACTGGACGAGCCCATCGCCTTTGTCGGGGTCCCTGCTTCTGGGGGAACCAGACTGGATGCAGGTCTTGCTAACTCTCAGTGGTGGCAGGCAGTGTCTTGGATGGTTTTTGGCCGTTTTCCTTCCAGGCCGTTGTACCTTTTCCACCTCACAGGGCCTGGCTCAGGTGCTGAGAGAGAAGGAGGTGTGAGTGAGTGGCCCTGGGAGCAGAGCTGTGTGGCATGGGGAACAGGGACACAGCAGCAAATGGGGTGCTTGGGTCAGTTCACGGGTGAAGAAAGTAGCGAAGATGTGTGTTCCTACCAGACTAAGACATGAAATGATATTTCTCGTGAGATGTTGTTTCAGGAAAGCAGACCCTTTGCTTTGAGTTGGGGCCCGGGGTGGCCAGCCAAGGAGCAGCTCCCTGGGTTTGTGCCCTCCGCCTGCCTTTAGGGCTTCTCCTGGGTGGGGTGGGGACTGTAATATCTTGCTCTTAAAATTGTTGTAAGGGCAAAGTGAGACTACTTACTCTCATGAATTCATGGTAATGCTGTCCCCTGACTCCACTCCTCTGGTTCTGCAGCAACATTTGCTTTTGTGGCCTCTGCAGGTCCTGTTTCTGTGCCGTTCTCAACCCATGTTTGTTTCAGAGAATGCTTCCAACTCTAAGCATTTTAGAGCAATTCCCTAGTGGGCAAATTAATAACCAGGGCTTTACAGTGACCCCGGGGGTGGATTCCTTCATAATGAATAACCTCCTCCTAACCTGCGATTCTCTCGCATGCATCTTGCTGCCCCAGAGCATCTCCAGATACAGGGGTACACATAGAGGAAATGGCCAAGGATAAAAAGATAGATTTATGTGGTTCCTAATCTTGAGACTCTCCTATTCAAGAGAGGAAGATGTGCCCCTAAGTTGACAATCACAGCACATGTGGTAAGTCCTACAGTGGGCACCTGAACGATACTAATCTGCCAGTCTAGTCGGGAGATTCCGTGGGCGACTTCTGAGTGGGGTCTTAGTGGATAAATAGGAGTTTGTCAGTTGGAAAAACAGGAATATAGGTATCGTGCTTTGTCAGAAATATGCTCTCAGTGTTGCTAGAAGGCCTGATGTGTTCAGAATACGTCAGGTTTTGTTGGCTTGTGGCCTTCCCCTGGGGTGGGTGTGAATATGGCATCAGGGGGCCTGGGGAGGGTCTCATTTGGGTCTCGATCTCACCCTCCCTTGTTCATATGTTCACCTGACTGGCTCACCCTGTGGAAGGTGGATGTTTCTCTCCATGTCCTTTCTTGATGTGCTTGAACACAGGGCAGAATGTCCACCTTCTCTGACCCATCACTAGCCCTCTGGGGAGGGTAACTGCATTTGGGGTCGCACTCACTTCACATTCTTGTCTGTCTCTCCTTATGGAGGACAGGAGTCTGCTTCCCTCCACCTTCTTTCTGTGGTCCTGGCGGCACGTGCGGGCCATCTGTCCACTTTGGGCCTCACACAGTGGGTATTAGGCCCAGTGTGTGACAGAAAGACCCAGAGGTCCTATTTTAGTGATGATGCTGACAGAGCCCTGTGGGGCTCAGGAGATGTCTACATGGATGGCCCACCCCCACCTCCCTCTGCTGCTCTGGAAGGTGTCCTTGGGCAGACGGCCCCTCCCTGTTGCCGGAAGGGACAGGACGTATGCGAGTGTCCTCCCGATGGAGACGCCAGGCCACGTACACTTACTCCCTCTCAATGACTCAAGCCAGGCTTCCAAATTCAGCATCATCTCAGAAAAGCCGAATCCAAAGAGCCTGTGTGGGTCTGCTTTGTTTCTTGGACACTCAGGAGTCGGCAGATGTAATGGCCCTGGACGACTGCACTGTTGTTTGTAACACTGACTCCTTTCTCTCTTCTGTTTTTCCTCCCCAGGCTGTCTGTTTGAGGACGGCCTCTGCAGACCATCTGAGACCTGTGTGAACGGTAAGTGTGCGGGTCCCAGGTGACACACGGCTGTGGGTCTGGGTGTGCCTCGACCCTGACAGCCACCGACCGACGGGCTCACCACGTGGAGCCAGCATTCTGGGTGAGGTTCATTTCCTGCGGTGCCCCTGAGGAGAGCTGTGGAGCTGAGACTTCTCTGGGCGTTAGTAAAAGCGTGACGGAGCCGTAATGCAAGTGGAACGAACACACTGTCGATGTGCATGTCTGTGTGTCTGTGTCCACATCTGCGTCCATACCCCAGGACTGACAGCAACTCACCAGCAGCTTTAGAACAGTAGGCGGTGAAACCGGTGCCCTGACTTCGGCTGGACCCGCTACATCCCTCAGCTCGGTTTTGCTCCTTCAGCAGGAAGCCATTCATCCTTTAGACCGCCTGTTTCTTCTCTCGTTAGGCAGAGAAAGAAGCGTTTGGTGTTCTGTGTTTGCAGGTAGGGCTCTAAGCCCCCAGGGGACGGGGGTCCTCGGGTAGCCAGGTCAGGAAGAGACAGGCACATCCGCCTTGCTCACAAGGGCTGCCTCTCAGCAGAGCCCTGGGGTCCTGTGTGATGGCCGCAGGTCTGGGGCAGTGTGCCCCTTGGTAATGGCCTTCAAATGCTAAGGGCGGAGTTAGGGTTCAATGTCCGCCCAGGGGGTCCGCCCAGGGCGGCTTCTCCCGAAGGCACACCGGGTCTGCAGGAGGCCCCGGTAGCTCTGGGAAGACCAGCGTGAGGGGCAGAGACCTGCCTTTCTCTCCAGGTGCTTTGTGCAGTGTGTTTACAGTGCCTCTCACTCCCCCAGCTCTCTGTGCCAACAGGGGTGTCCAGGTGGAGCCCGATTCACAGAGGACTTGGACCCTCTGCACGAGCGAAAGGCGCCTTCGGCCTGACTGCGCGTGAGCTCATCTGGTCCTTGCGGGACCGACATGGGACACCACTGGGGGGTCTGAATGTCAAAACCCAGGTGCTGTGCGTCCTACGGAGAGCACAGCCCTGTGTACCGCACCTGGGATTTCGGTAGCTCGTGTGCCCTGGGGACAAATCGCTACAGCTCTGGATAGTTCTGTTTTGTGGGTTGTCTTTTTTTTTGGCTGTGGAGGGGCTTGGGGGAAGAATTCTGTGCAGCTTGTGCTGATGGAGACCTAGGCTGGAGGGAGAGTGTGTTAGAACCTCCATGATGGCCGGATGTGGAGTTGGTAGCCGCGGGCCCGGCCAGCCTGGGCGCGTCCGACTCTTCCCCGCGGTCAGGCCTCTCCCTGCGCCTCGCCTCCCAGGCTGCTGGTGATTGTTCCTTGCGCAGCTTGTATTTGGAGGCAGCTTTTAAAAAGTAATCTTATTTTTAAAAATATGCCACCTGCCCTCAGAGAAGTTTGATTATAAAGGAAGCAGATGTGTGTGTGTTTGATTCAGTTGGAGACGTAAATGGCACAATAAAACTATAGTTCTGTTCCCTCTCCTTTGTCCTTGACAAAAACCAGGCCTAGGAGTGTTGACCCTTCTGGAGGTTTTTCTCCCCTAGCCTCAGCTCGCCTCCTTGGCGTGGAATCACATTAACGTACACAAGATAATAGCTCCGAGTTCTTTGGGAAAAGGAAGTACTTTAAATGTAAGTATAAATACGCAGGCTTTGATTTCTGGAGACAGAAATATTTGGTGTTTTTTCTGTACGGTTAAGGTCTAGGAAACAGCAAAGCGGGCGTCATCCAGTCTCACAAAATTGTGCGCTATGAATGGCAGATGGGGAGTGCCAAGGAAGATGTGCCGCCTGGATCTGTGGTTTGCCACCGCATCATTCAGCCTACCAGATGGTGGGGCAGGGAGGTGTAGCCCAGCAGCTTCGTGGGGACGCAGAGGGCAGGCCATGGTGTGGAGTCCAGAATGTTCTGTGGTCAGACACAGGTTTCCTCTCTTTTCCTAACCGTCCCCTTCCATTTCTTGGGATGCAAAGAGAAATGTGTAAGCCTATTAACTTATATATGTTGTCAAATTGTCCAACAGACCTTTTTAATCACAATTAAAGTGTTTTCATAGGACAAGACACTTTATAAAGAGAGTCAAAAGATAAACACACTTACCAGGTCACACCTATTAGGATGGCATCTGTAAAAAACAAAAACAGGAAACAGCAAGTGTTGGTGAGAATGTGGGGAAACCTGACCCCTCGTGTTCTGCTGGCAGGAATGTAAGATAGCACAGCTATCTAGGAAAAGAGTGTGAAGGATCCTCAGAAAATTAAACACAGAATTACCATGCGATCTAACGATCTCAAAAGAATATCCCAAAGAATGGAAAACAGGGAGTCAAGTAGATATTTGCACACATGTTCACAGTAGCATCGTGCACCACGGCCAGGAGGGGGAAACAGCGCAAATGTTCATCACAGATGAATAAACAAAATATAGCATACACATACCGTGGAATATCATCAGCCTTGAAAGGGGAGGAATTTCCAGCATCTACTACGACGTGGGTGAACCTTGTGGACATCGTGCTCAGGGAAGTTAAACTAGTCACAAAATGGCAAATGCTCAGGGTCCCCTGGGTGGCTCAGTCTGTTCAGCGTCCAGCTCTTGGTTTTGGCTCAGGTCATGGTATCAGGGTCGTGAGGTCAAGCCCAGTGTGGAGCTCTGTGCTCAGCCGGGAGCCTGCTTGAGAGTCTCTCCCTCTGTCCCTCCCTCCCATGCTTGCTCTCTCTCTGTCTCAAATAAATAAAAAAATCTTAAGAAAGGGGGGCAGTGCTCTGTGATTCCACCTCTGCGAGGTCCCTGGAGCCATCAGATCCATAGAGACAGGTGGGCACTGGGGGGCAGGGGGAGGGGGATTCAGTTCATGTCTAATGGGGGCAGAGTTTCAGTTCGGGAAGACAGAAAGTTCTGGAGATGGTGATGCTGACGGTTGCACAACCGTGTGAATGTGCCCAGTGCTGCTGAATGCTACACTTAGAGATGTTTAGATGCCACATTTCATGTTAGTGATGTTATGTTATTTAATGTCACAATTAAAAAAAAGATAACCAGACTGGGAGAACCATTAGCAACATGTTGGTGGACCAAAGGTTCTTCCTCTTAATGAAGAGCTCCTACACCTTATAAGAAAAAGGCAAAGCATTGAATAGGAAATTGGGCAAAGATGTAAATGGTAATTTGCAAAAGAGGAAATGAAAATGGTCCACATATTATATGAAAATATGTTTATCCTCAATACAACTTAAGGAAATTTAAATATAAACCACACCCAGCAGATTGCCAGAAATTAAAAAGATGAATAGCACATCCAGCGCTCGGGAGAACTCAGGGAGGTGGGCACAGACCCACTCTGCTGGTAAGCATGTGAGTTGGTCACAGTCTTTTGGAATGTAATCTGGCAATATCTATTAAATGACAAATATGATTTGATTTGTTTTGGGGATTCACATATATAAAAGTAAAGATATACAACAGTATTTATAGTGGCAAAAACTGTAACACCTGTAAATCCACTGATAGGGGAATGGTTTCATAAATTATGGTGGATCTGTAGTATAGAAAATTACACAGCTACTTAAAAATGAGTTAAATGTCTGTTTCCTGCCCAGGAAAAATGTCTCTTATGTGATAAGTAGAAAAAGTAAGTTGCAGAGCAGTGGTTATAATACGATCCTGTTTTCTGGAAAAGCCTATATATGTGCTCCCCACTCCCACCCCCAGCGGATGACCGGAAGGGACAATGACAAGCACCACTTGTATCTTTTAGGGGAACTAGGGGCAATTTGGAGAGGATATATATGGGGGGATTAACTTGTGTTTAAAGATCTTTGTTTATTAAAGCAATCTTGTGTTACTTTTGTAATAAAACTTATCTAACAAAGGCATTTCAGAGTCTGCTGAACTGATAGGGAAAGGCAGATCTGGTTTCGGCCTGCTGACTCAAGTGCTGATCTTTACCAGCCAGGACTCCAGCCAAGCCCGAAGCCCCCACAGGGGTGACCCTGAGGAGCCATGAGACCCCTGTTCTGGTTTCAGATGGAAGCTTTGAGGTGGAAATGTCTTTAGGTGTCTCAGGTGGGTGGTCAAGCAGATAGTTGGTACCTGGGGTGGGGATAGTATTGGGCAGGGAGCTGGACAAGAACCTGTGCACAGGAAGGCAGGGAGTGGGCGCTGGGGCTGGGGGAGGGGACGGCACCCTGTCCCTCCTGGACGGCCTTCCAGCTCCAGTAAACAGCATCTGTCGATGGAGGAGGGGCCTCAGTGGGCCCGGCTGTGTGGGGAGAGGGGCTAAGGCCGAATCTGGAGGAAAGGCCAGCTGGGGTCAGGTCTAAGGCCACGCACCGCTGCCTCTTTCTTGTTTTGCCCGGGGTGCTGCTGCTGGTCCTCAGTTGGCACAGTCTCTGAACCCCCAGCATGTGAAGGAACCTCCCTCCCTCCCTCCCCTCTTCTCTCTCTTTCCTCCTCTCTTCTCTCCCCCTTCTTCCTTCTGTCCTTCATTGCCTTCCAAAGCTTTCTTGAGGTATGAAGGAAGCCGACCAAATAAGTATTTTTGTTGGAAGTGCTCAGAACAGTTTTTTATTTTCATTTTCGTGTTTAGTGATCACAGGCTGGGTCTGTCAACTGCAGGTCATGATCTACTGGGGTACCCAGCATGCTGCGGAAAATTTGATAAACAGAGATCCTCTGTTTTATTGCTCTGAGAAAAATAGAATAAGCTGTAATTTGACCACTGGTGGACAATGAAAAAGTATAGTTGGTTTGAAAAGAGATTAAGTAGTAGCAATAAAACCTCTGTCATATGAGTTGTGACCACCTGGAGAGCCTGAGAAAGCCTGTGGGGTCTGGACAGCCTGAGGCCCCTCTGGCCCCTGTGGGGTCTGGACAGCCTGAGGCCCCTCTGGCTCCTGTGGGGTCTGGACAGCCTGAGGCCCCTGGCCAAGGAGGTTTTCTGGCTGAGGAGACCTGACTGCACTTGGCTCTGTGGGGAGGGCTCTGCTTCACCAGGAAGCCAAGCTTGGTGTTCAGGACCCACCAACTAAGGCTCATCTTAGGGAGCTTAGCAGTGGGTTTCCATAGAATGAATTTTAAAAGTCAGCTTTATGGTAACCATTTTCACTTCTTGTTTGGAAGGTGATGCTCCTGGTTTGACTCTGCTGTTTGGGTAATAAAGTGGCACTGTGGAATTATTGAAGTTCTGGTTCTGTACTTGTCCTGATTGGGCTTCTAGATGCCAGGGAGGTAGAGTTGATAATAGTTTTGTCTGGATAAATCACAAGTTCATGTTGTTATAAATTCTGGATAAAGATGTTGAGGAACATGGCAACATCTTCAAAGATCATTTTATCAGCAAGATGTAGAGGCCAAATCTGTGGGTTTTGATCTTCACCAATGACATCATTCACTTGGGCAATTCCTGAAGCATGCTTTTGGGAGTCAACATGTGAGATTTGCATGCCAGCCCTTGTGTTCAAGGCTACGGTGACATCTCTCGTGAAGACTCTCGGCCTTGTGGAGATGATAATTAGTGGCCATTCATTTTTTCTTTTATCTGGTCACTCAACAAGTACTTTTCCACTGAAGGCCTGCACTGAGCACACTTTGGTAGGGGAATGCAAATGAGACTAATCTTGAGATGTAAGAAACTAGGAAGAAGTTTAGGATTTGAATATTCTAAAGTCCTTCACTTTTGGGGCAACCCTAGTGCCTTGAGTGATCCATGTTGCACTGGACCCCCTGGGAGGGAGTTGTTTCCTTGACCAATTCCTGGATCTTGGGAGGGAAGTTGTATTAATTTATTGTGTGCCCAAATGGCAGGGCATTTGTAACCTGTGTTGGTTTTTTTAAGTGTCCTGGGAGTCCATTTGCCTGGGGTCAGAGAAGTAATTTCGTTAAGGAAGCATGGTTCTCCTGCCGTGTCCTCAGTTCTGAGTGATCATCTGCCCCTTCCATGGAGAAGAGACCTAGGGAAGGTGGCGTGTCCTCGCCACAGGGGAGGAGCATCACGCCGTGGCCATCTCTGGGAAGTGACCTGTTGTGTGGCCACTTCCCAGACGGCCACTGCTTTTGCCACAAGCTGTGCTGCCCCAGGAGCTTCCTCTCGCCGAGTCCCAGAGGGAAGGTTCCGTCCCTGGTGGTGACCTGCAGCCCTGCTGAGAAGTCCCATGTTGGCCCGGGTCCCTGAGCTGTCCTCACAGTGTGACAGCCTTCAGCCAGCTGACCAGAGAGCAGACAGGCAGAGCATCTTTGCTGCCGTTTCACTGCCTCTTGGTGTCTGCGTCGCTTCTCCAAGCAGAGGACGTGAACGTGCACTTCTCAGCCCCCATGTGCTCACGCTGGCTGGTGGGCTCCATTCTGACAGGCACAGCTTCCGATGTCGCTGCTGAGGCTCAGCCCACACTTCTGTGCCTCTCCTGGATGTGGGTCCTCCTCCTTTCTGGCTTCTCATCCTTTAACGGAGATGTGCTCACAGTAGAGGCTTTGAAAAACGGAAAACAGCAGGAAAATCAAAGGCGCTACCCTCGACAGTCCCTGTTTATGGTTTAGCAGCATTGTCTTTGGCCTTTATCCTCCCCCTATTTTGTGCACATGTCTTCATATTACACCTGCAGTTACGTGTCCTGAGTTTTCAGTTAGCATTCTGCCACTCGCATTTTCTGATGCTGTTAACAACCGTTTGCAAACTTCTTTTTAATCTCTGCCTAGTACTTTAAGCGCTGGAGTATAACATAACCTTAAGAACCATTTCCATCTTTTTTTTAAAATATTTAAGATATGTTCACTACTGTTTAAATTAATATAAATATCATAGCAGAAAAGAGCTTTGTGCTTGAAGTTTTCTTTAGTATTTTGGTCGTTTTCCTATAAGATATTCTTACACATCAGGTTAGTGGATCATGGGCTGTGGGGCTCTTGAGGCACGTGACATGCTGGCAAACCAATTTCTACAAAGGGGTCTTAAGTTTTGCCCCCATGGCATGCATGAAAGTGAACATCTCACTTCCCAGTGTAAGCATGATCTTTAAAAAATCTTTGCAATTTTGCTTTCCTTTTTAATTTACGTATGGAGTACTTGATTATTATACCTTCGGGATCTATTTTTAGGGCATAGCATCTGTTTTTGGTTGTTTCTCATTTAGGGTTATTGCCCATAGACTCAAATCCACTGAAAAAGGAATTTAGAAACCTGCTCTCCTAGTAGTTAGGTTACTTATATGACTGCATGGAAACTCTTTTCTATAACCTGTTCTAGATTGATGTAATCATCTCTTTTTCTTACGATGGTACTTCTGGAGCACTTAAAGAGTTTTTTCTCTAATGGTCAGAATTATTTGAGTTTGCTTTTGTAAGTTGTCCTTCCTGTTTGTTTCCTCCCCAGTCTTGGGGCCCCTCGTGCATAGTAACCCCGGTTCCTGCCTGCTCTTCTCTGCAGGGTCTTCCATTTCTCTGGTTTCCATTCACTTGCTGTGTTTCCCTCCAGTTGGTCTGCCTGCCTTGCTCTCCTCTCTGTCCCTCTTGCCCTGCAACTCTGTCACCTCCTGGCCTCAGACCTTCAACTGCCCCTCTTCCTACAGAATGAGCTTAGACTCCTGAGGCCAGCATAAGCATTTGAGGTCATTTACCTGTTGGCTCCAACCACAGGGGTACTTTAAAGTGACCTCTCTTTGTCTGGTTCATTTCTCCGTTGTCTCCATACTATTCCATTCCCATACCCTCCTCACCCTCCCCCAGTTCTGTCCACCTCCCATTCATTCGTGCTCTGGTCTTGCCTGCCTTCCACTGCTCACCAAAAACACTGAACGGTTTGTCCTACTCACGACACTCAATGAGTATTTTTCAGAGTTTGTGTTTTAACTTCCCTTCTGGATTGAAGATTTTTGAGAAATCTTGAAGTACTACCTTTCTTCTGCTAGTTGGAATGTGCATGTGGGGAATATTTACTGATTTCCTGACAGTCTGCATCCTGACGTGGAGATGAGTGGTAACAGTTGAATGAGCGATCCTTTCCTGCTGTTCCCTGAGCCTTTCACTATGTCAGCCTAACTCATTCTCTTCAGGAAAGTGCCCTGAACTTGTGAAAGCATTGCTGGTGGAAGGGGGACCATTTATGGAGTCAATGCACAGACTACTCTTTGCCCATGCCCCCTCCTCCTCGCCTCTGCCGTTAGGGTCCCGCCCTTGCACGTCTCCTGCACACTCACCTGCCCTGTCCCGTCGGCCTGGCCTCACTGTCTTCGGCCAAGGATTGGCACACAGCTAAGTTATGAACCCTCACTTGCACTCCCTGCTTGTTGGGGTAGCTGATGGTGGTCAGGGCGAGGGGTGACCTGGCAGGACTTGGAATTGACTGCTGTAACCTACTTGGAGACCCTGCCTACATGTTGTGACCGACTGTAAGACTGGTGTGAGCATGGATTCTGATAGTTGCAGTTTGGGGAGTCATGGGAGGGAGAATGCCAGAGGAGTGTTGTTAACATGAGTGTGCACAGGAACAGCGTGTAAAGAGATAGAAATGACTCTCCTCAACCATTGCAGGTCAGCCTGGGGCTCCTGGCATCCTTCCCATATCCTGCTCCCAAGTTGGAGTCTTTTTTACGTGTCTGTTGAGTTCTAAGGAGTGGAAGTAGAAGGAGAGAGAGTAGGGCTACCCTTGCAAGCTCATGTGTTTTTTTTTCCTGGAGGGTTTTTATTTGATGTGTGACCCAAAGGCGAGCCTTTGTCCAAAACAGTTTCTGTGTAGCAGCTGTGGTCGTATCGCTCCCTGTTTTCTGTGGGTTGAGGTGCTGCAAATCTGTGCTCTGTGAGGGTTCAGTGCCAGGCAATGGAACTAATTCTGTCCTCTCTTTCTGATGTAGTTTCAAGTGTTGCATGTGGGGGCAAGTAGGGCCCTTTTCTGCAGCTCATAGAGCAGAGCTGTTAAATCTATTTAGATTTTGAGAAATGTATAGGGAGGACACCTTATTGAGATTTCAAGGATTTTTGTTTTATTCTGCTTTAGTAGAGAATTTGGCACATTTTTTAGAAAGTCAACAACTCGGATACTTATATGTGTTGGTTTAAAGCTGAATGGCTGTTTGGAGAGTAGAAAATTAGAACCAGATGTTTTAGGTGCCACCACACGGGTATTATCCACAAAGTGTGAAGCAGAATTATCTCTCATATTGTGTGGTGAAGGTTTCCAGAAGCTTCTAGTGCCCCAGTTCTCCAGACACATGCCTGTCAGGTTAAAGCACTCCTGGGGGCTTGAGAAGGATGTCATGTTGTGACGTTCATTTAAAAATAAAACTTATTAGAAATAAGGATGTGTCCTCTATTTGTCATTTTCTAGCTGACACGTACCGTTCTATGAATGTTACAGTGGTGATACCAAAGTCTCCTCTGTCAGGAAGTCCTCCTGGTTGATTCAGAATCTCCTCCTCCTCCTCTCTTCTCAGTGCTTACCCACCCCTCATGAGCTCCTGAGATTGGGGAATATCTTCGTATTCTGGGGGCCAGGATGTCACCTGACATCAGAAATCATCAGCATAGGCTGACAGAATGAAGGAGATTGTTAGAGATCAAGGAAGGAGCAGGAAGGCATAATTTTGCACTAACTCAGAGTGTGTAAGTTCTCACTGCTTATATTCACATCTGCTAAATGGATTTTTAAAACGAAAAGTTTTATTCTCCTAACTATGACCTAGAAAATCTGGAAACAAAGAATAAAGGGCACAAAAATGTTACCCCAAAGAGAACACCATAGCTCATTCTAATTCTTCCATTTGAGCACCTTGTCTTTCTTGTCCTAAAATGTTTATACGTAATGTTTGATATGCTCAAATAACATATGTGAGCGCAGGACAGTGCACCCCGGTGAGTGCACCACCTAGTGTGAGAAATAGAGCGTTATCATTGCTCGACCCCATTTGCGATTCTTTTGATCATAGAAGACGGTAGCAAAGTCTTAGTGTATAAGAAGAGAACGTGTTAGTCCCTGGGGTCTTCCGTTGCTTTTCTCTTTTAGGTTTATGACATATTGCTTCAAAAATAAATTACACGATAGTGTATGGACATATTCTCGTGAGAAATGAACACTAGTGATGTGCAGACTCAAAGGCAAAGAGCTTCCTCCGTGTCCCTTCCCTCTGCCAACCATCGCCCCCGCCCAGAGGCAGTGGTGATTAGTGTGGCCTGCCAGACCATTTTCCATGCCCATTAACATAGAATGTGCCAGGCATTTGCTCCTAAAAAAGATCCAGCAAGTAGCACGCTCATTGGTCTCGCCCCCTTTGTCTCAGTTAATTAATTGTTGAAACAACGTGTATTGTCCGGGGCTGCTCTATAGGCAGGATCTGGCCCCCTCGTCCTCACAGAGGGGCGGTGGGTAGCCCCCATGCAGACCCACAGCCCAGAGATGTGGGATTATATCACCTGGCATGACCAGGAGGCTTGGTGCCCTCCTAAATTCTAATTAATCAAACCTAAAAGGAATGGAATTAATTACTGAGTTAAACAGTGTGAAGCAAAGTTTAGTTTGGCATATTAACAGGAAAAGAAATGCAATTTTGAGCCTTCACGTTAATGACCTGAGTTAAAACTGATTCCGCCCCACTTGTGCACGTGGCACGCCCATGCACACCCACATATACAGCGTCCCTGATGCAATCCTAATTTGATCGCATTGGGTGTGTCTTTGTAACTAAAATAATCAACGATGGGGAAGTAGTGTGAGTATATATTGTTCCTAATAAACAGACTAATGCAGATCTCAGTGCGTAATGAGGGTAGGTTCAGAGCCTAGGTGTGCTGCCTGGAGCTTGTCCCCCAAGTCAGGGTGTTAGGGGATGAGCTCTTGTGGACTGCGCTTCTGCACACTGTGGTTCTGAGGGCGCTGATGCCCAGACTTCTTCCCCATCAGACTGCCTCCCGACCCCCACTCAGACTGTATTGTAGTTCTTGCCGCTGGAGTCAATCAATAGGCCCCCCGAGGATGCCTTGGAATTTCACATTACTAGTAGACTGGCTCCTTGGCCCCACTCCCAAGGGCACAGAAGTGGCCTGCAGCAGTTCCGTGTTGCACTCATCATTGCCGGCTGGGAAGCCCACAGGGTACAGTTTAAACGTCCCCCCTGGGGCCTTGCCTCGCCAGGCCTCTCTCTAGGACCGTTCTCTGACAGGACGCTTCCACCAGCCAAGTGGCTTGTTTCCCCCGGAGCCCTGGCACCCTGCTTTCCTAACTGTTCTCCGATGTCATCCTGCCCGATGGGTTTGCCGTTCACCTCCACCTTCTGAAGGCCCACCCCTCTCCACAGAGGAAGTGGAATGCAAGAGGAATTGCCCCATTTCCCAGCTGGATTGCTGACTTTGAGGACAGTGGACATGTACATTTATTAAGACATTCTTCAAATACTGTTTTTTCCTTTTGTCCCCAGCTTCTGGAGTGATACACTAATTCATTAACTTCCAAATCTCCAGTTTTGAAGTTGGGATAGGATAATTAGTTGTCCACTAGATGAAACTCATTTGCATGTTTCTGTGGCATATCCAAACCCAGAACCATTTAGAGGGTTTCTCTAGGGGAAAGTTAACTCAAAGTTCTAGTTATAGATGGTGTTTTCTACAGGGTCCAGGATCCACAGCCTTCCCACCATTGCCCTGAGAGCTTAATCCGCTTCTTGATGAATGAGCAGATGCCATGTATGGAGTTGCTTCCGTTTGGTTCACGGTGTGCTGTGACAAGTGGCCAGCTGTAGGTGGGTGACATTGCCGAGCTCGGCGTGGACGGTGACTGTGGGGCGGCGTCCGCCTCCCACACCGGCTCTAGCCTGCCGTGCTGGCCTGAGTCTCGGCTGCTGTGTTTGTGCTCTGCTGCCGCTTTGTGTCACGCATGCGAGAGCTCAGGGTCTCAGAACCCCGCCGGCGTGGAAGGAAGGAGACGCTCTGTTGGGAGGGGTGGGGGTTATATCAGAGCCAAGAAGTGTTAATGGTTAGGTTTATATTGCAGTAATTTTGGCTTTGCAGATCTTTTCTCTCTTTCAAATGCTTGGAACAGTTTGTTTTTATGATACTTGCAGCCAACCTGATTTTTTAAAATTGGTATCTGAAGCAACAGCTCATTCTTCTCCACACTGTAGAGGATCGACTGTTAGAGGGTCTCTTGAAGCCAAGAAGGCGTTTCCTTTGCGCATTTTAAGATTTTCTGAGTGGGTGGCTGTGCTCTCCGCAGGAGCCCATGTCCGGGGAGGCGCTTCGCAGTCTATGAAGCTGTCACCGCACAGAGCTGGGAGGCCTATTCTCCTTTCCTTCTGCCCCCGGAGTCCGGTTGCCATGGTGATCAGGAAGCCATCCAGGATGGGGCTGGCCCCAGCGTCCTGCCTTGTCCCCGTGTGCAGCAGTACCTGCAAGAGCAGGGACGACGTGGGTGTGCGCGTCCCCGTGTGGCTGCAGGCCCTGTGTGCTCTCCTGCGGACGGCCCAGGTCTGGGGTGCTCTTCCCGGCTGGGCCCATGCCTGTCAGCGGTGCGGACGCCCACACACCGACCGAGGCAGCGTGTTCCAGGGGCAGGTCCTTCAGAGAAGGGACTTGGGTTTGTAGCAGGGATGGTTTTAAAGTTCTAACATATTTTCACAGCTGTTCCGTCTCCCGTTCTGGACTCTGAGTCTAGAATTGCTGCGGTATTTAGAGAAATCTGCGACATCCTGATTTGATTTCGATTCAGTTTTGCTGGAAGCATTGGAGGAGACAGGAAGTTGGCAGTGGGGCTCAGAAGCTGCTGAGGGGCGTCTGGGTGACTCGGTTGAGCGTCCGACTCTCGGTTTTAGCTCAGGTCACGGTTTCAGGTCGTGAGATCGAGCTGTGCGCTCAGTGGGGAGTCTGCTTGAGATTCTCTCTCCCTCTCCTCCTGCTTTCTCTCTCTCTCTCTCAAATAAATAAATCTTAAAAAAAAAGCTGTTGATATTTTCAGCTACAACCAAGAGGCTGGATGAATAGTGTATCAGTGGTTGTGCTGCTTTGAATAGCACAAAAACCCTTTATCATTAAAGCAAAATTTTATACTAAACATTGCTTCTAAAGATTACACTTAAAACAAAAAACTTACTTTTTTGGTGTATGGGAGACTGTTAGGCCTAATTCCAATGGTTAAGCCTGTGGTGTGTTGGTAACTGTCCAACAACCAGCTTTGAGGGGCGCGGGGAGGCTGATTTCCAGCCAACATGATGCACTTATGAAGCATGGTTTCCACAGAGGTGGGTCTCTGTGTTGAACGGCAGTTAACGGGTGGGTGACCGGCAGTCTCTGTTACACTCAGACAGGTGGTTCTCACCGATGCTGAGCTCATGTGATCAAGCTTGGTTTGGGATTGTTTGGGAACCTGCCATACTCTGTTACCAGGGCTCAAGCTTGTGAGATGTTCCTGCTGGATTAGCACCCCACGTGTCTCTTTTGTAACTGAAATAGCGTTAAATAATAATGGTGTGTTTGCACGGGTTATAGTTTTCTGCGTGTTTTCACATATGTTATCTCATTAGATTTTTGCAGCATCCCTGAGAGATTTTTTTTTCTCCCTGAGGTATTTTTGTTCTCATTTAACAGATGGCAAACTCGGTCTCCTAGATGTTAAATGTGGTGACACAGGGACAGAATCCCATCTAGGACCCACGGTTGACCCAGCCACTGTTCCCCTGACAGAACTCACCATTTGCTTCTCAAAGCTGAAGGGAACCACGGTGGCTCACCATCATGTGCCTTTAAGACGCGTGTTCTAGGTTCACCACGAAGATCCACGGTAACCGTTATTCGCCTCTTGTGAACTGTTTATGAAGCTGACAAAAGAGCAAATGGTCATTTATGGGTTACATGAGTGTTGAAGTGTGAGTAGCCGCATTCCTGGCAACCTCTGTGGGAACCTGTAACTCGTGGAGCCTCTGCAGGCCGTCTTGTAACTGAGTGTCTCTGTTTGCCTGCAAATGAATTTCACTGATAGAGTGAATCAGGAGTCTCATACATACCTTACCCCTGGAGAAGTCCTGTGGCCAGGGTACCCATCAGTTAGGGAGGTTCTTGGTTACTTTTATATTCATTTGGTTTGAAATCCATGTTGTTAGTGGGGTTTTAAGCTTGTTCTCAGAATTGGAAGAAAGCCCAGCGACTGGAAAGTGGGTGAAGGTGCGCGTGTGAGCCCCTGTCAAGTTCACACTGCTGGCAGATCCGGGGGCTTTGTGGGCAGGAAGGGTGAGGAGGGAGAGGGGCTCAGTCCTGCAGAGGCTTCCTTCACCTGCCAGGAGAAGGCCCTCCCCACTCTGAGGGCCTTCAGCAGTATCTTTCTAAGTAGAGAAGAGCTGTTCCTTGGCTTTCCTCCGACTAAAGGGCCCTGTGAGGTGTGACAGGGGGACAGTTTGCTTTCCTATTCTTGCCTCCATTTTGGGAAACAGACAAACTCTCAGATTTTTGCTTAAAATAAAACTGATCCCTGAAAGAAGAGGAGAGAGCAAGGAGGGAAACTTGATGGTCTGAGGGGCGCTCAGCTTTAGCAGCTTGTCTGGACAGACCTCTGCTCCTGGAGGTGGGCAGTCTGGTTGTGCGGAGGTCGGGGCAGCTCAAGGCAAGCTGTTCAGTGTTTGAGCAGTGTGACATGGTTAAGACATTAGAACTAACACAAGATGAATGGATGCATTCAGAGAGCAATCGCCCAAAGCCGCAGTCCAGACGAGGACTGGTCTTACCAAAACTGAAGACAAGTAGGGTTTTTAAATCCTTCAGGGTTCATTCCAACAGAGATGGGCAAGAGTGGGATGTGGTGACACTCTGGTGCCTGGTAGGTGGTGCTCCACCCTGAAGAAGTCCCTGAGGGTGGGGTGGTGCTTACCTGCGGAAAGAACCGACTCACCCTTCCCCCCCCCGCCCCCCCTGCCTTATGCCTTCTCTGCTCTCCCGCCAAGATGCATCGCAGCTCATTCCTTATTTTTTTTTTAAAGATTTTATTTATTTATTTGAGACAGAGAGAATGAGAGACAGAGAGCATGAGAGGGAGGAGGGTCAGAGGGAGAAGCAGACTCCCTGCCGAGCAGGGAGCCCGATGTGGGACTCGATCCTGGGACTCCAGGATCATGACCTGAGCCAAAGGCAGTCGCTTAACCAACTGAGCCACCCAGGCGCCTGCAGCTCATTCCTTATATTCACCGAGATGTGCACTCAAGGTTGTGCATTTCCCTGTATGGTCGGGGTGGGGGCGGCTGGTGCAGTAATTGAGTTAGCCGTCTACTGCAGTGCCTGGCGTCATCCTTTACCTCAGGCTTTTCTTGCCTTTGTCTCCCACTGCATATGTTTGTTCATTTGCTCCCGAGTACTGTTCTGTGGAAGAATGGGCTGTGTTTAGGATGTTCCCAGTGTTTGGCTGTTGTAAGGAAGGCTGCTAGGAATACCCCTGTGTGGGCCTTTGGGGGACCCCACTGACTTCCTTGTGAAGTGGAGGGTGGGGCTTATCTCGGGCACCACCTGGAAAATTTCCTTCATTCCTTGAGAGTCTGGAAAGATGCAGAAATGTAAGAAATAAAAGTAAATACATAAAAAGCAGATTATCCCATAAGCCACTAGAAAAACACATAGCTGTCTTTTTAAGTGGTTGGATTCTGTTGATCAGTCTTGGTATTTTGGCCAAACAGAATCAATTATCTTTGTTTTCCCAGGTGTTGAAATAAAACATTGTAACCATATTTGACTATAACCTATGTCCTAAGAGAACTGTTCCACTTCTACTTTATTATTTTCCGATAAGTCAGATCCCATTATGATGGTAGAAAAATCCCCATTCCTTATGTTTTCCTTTGGCTAGGTTTCTCTCTCACTTGCTGTGCGGCGCGAACAAATGTACTTTGGCTACTCTGATGACCTGGGTAGGGTTTTGTCTTTCTTATTTGTTTCCGGGAACAGAAATTCACTTAAGCATTGATAAGACCACTGGGACCACCGCGGGTGATGGGGGAGGTGGGCAGGGCCACTTGCCCTTTCACATCAGCATGCAGCTCCTGGGTCATTAACTCAGTCTGTTAATCTGATTGGCTCAGGCCAGTCTTCAGACTTCAACCACTGAGTTGCACGTCTCCTTCTGGCCCAGTAGAGTCAAAACTGGGGGGCTCTTGAGCTGCTTACACCCACTGTTTCAGCAGGGCTGGTGGGCACCTCTTTATCACAAATGAAGGTGTATTAGCAGTTTGTAATTTGTTTCTTCACTCTCTGAAAAGAAACACAAAACAGCTAGACCCAAACTTTACACATTTTTGAGTCTGTTTTTTGTGGACTAATGTTTTAATTTTCTTTATCTGAAAGCCTGATGCCATTCATTCATCTGTTGTGTGCATGCGCACGCACACGTGTGTGTATGTGCATGCACACGTGTGTACGTGCACCTTTGTATATACACTGTGGTCGTGATCTCTGGTACAAACGTATTGGACTGGAAGTCAGGAAACTGGGGCCAGCCTGGGACACCAGGCTTTTTTCTTGACCTTCTCTATTCAAAATGCTTCTCCATTGAGGATGCCGGATTTCTCACCTGTAAAATGAGGAGTTTGGCTATATCAGTGGTTATCAACCTTGGTTGCCCATTAGAAATACCTGGAAGCTTTTAAATAATACCAGTGCTCAGACATTGCCTGGCAGACTTGAATCAGACTCTCTGGGGAGTGGGGCCCGGGCATCAGCTTGCTTTCTTTTCTTCCTTTCTTCTTTTTTTAAGCTCCCTGCAGTTAGAGTTGAGAAGCACTGGGCCACACGATCTTTAAGAAATCTGCCAATTAAAAAAAAAGAAAAAGAAAAAGAAACCTTCCGGCCCTAAAAATTCCATGAGCTCTGCACTAAAATGCCCGCTGTGTTTTGTGCAGTGAAGCCAAAGGTATGGAGGGGAATTCAGTCTCCTCATTATGATTTCTATGGTTTGTTAGCAAGAACATCATTTGCATCAACAATATTTCCCTGTGGACACACAAATCAATGCAGATGACTAACTTACCATTTAACAAATTACAGATTACAATGCAAAACTGTCTTAGGTAAATAAATAACCCTAGTCTAATTGAGTGACAGTATTCTGTTTTTAAGGATATTCTGTTATTAAGGATACTAGCCCAACACACAGGAAGACTATGAAAAGCTAGCAGTTGTTACTGATACCTGCATGGTGTTCTACAATTTGTAGGAGATTTCGTATGCTTTATTTCGCCTGAGCCACAAAATTCCAGTTTCATCTTAGATTGGCTGCTTGTAAGCCTGTTATTTTGTCAGCTAGAAAGAGGATAGGGTAGTGGGGAAAGCAGGAGTGTGAACAGCTGGCCATAACATGATCTAATACAACATAACAGCAAGGCCTGATCCAGGGCCTACAAGGTCTTTGGCGGTAGAATTACCTAAGTTATGGAGGCCGGTGACTTAAACATATGCCATGAAAAGTGAGGAGATAAACTCTGTGTTTGCTGTACGGGGGTCCTTTTTATCACTATATGGATGCATCTTGCAACGGGAAGACCACTGGGCAACAAGGGGCAGGATCTGGGTTCAAGCCTGAAAGTGTATTTCCAGGCTGAGCAACTGAGCACACATGATCAGGGGTCTCTCTATGCTGTAGGCTCAGGAGGTCAGAGAGCGTCTGCCTAAGTTTAGCACATGCCTGGCATGTAGCCAGCTCTTAATGAGCATGTTCTGGAGGCTGTTGGACACATATGTTTAGGGCAGTGTCTGGGGCAGAGACATATAATGGACATGGTAATGACCATGTGCTCTGGGAGTCAGTCAAACAAGACTGAGAACCAAGTCTCCTGGGGACTCACAAGTACTGATTCTTTCTAAGCCCCAGTTTGCTTGTCTGTAGAGTGAGTATATTAACATTTTCCTTGTATAACGGTGGAGTGGGGTATTGCAAGTAAAATGTTGAGTATGTATGTGGCAAATACTGGACACTCAGTGAACGTTAGGTAAAACTGTTATAACAATAAGTGCCTACAGTGAGCGTCCCTCTAATGGAGGGATAAAGCAGCACACAAAGGACTTGCATGTGAGATGGAGCAAGGGAAGCTACATGAAAGAAGAACAAGAAAAGATACAGAGAATAAGGAGGGGACGGACAGAAATGGCATCAGTGAGAATCAAGACAGGCTCAGGGAAGAGGAGGAAATTGTGAAGGCTGTAGAGATGCCACTGTGTCTCTTCACAAAAGTTTTCTGAGGTGGGCCCTCTCAGTGTCACCCCGTGATAGGAGAGGAGGCCCATGATCACACTACTAATGAGTGCTGGAATCAGGATTTGTACCTGTCTGTAATCTGGGCTGTTCTACAGCCTTTCTAAGTAGCTGTGTTATCCTAAGCAAGTGACTTAACCTCGGGAACTTCAGCTTCCTTAGGTCGAAAATGGGGATAATACTCTTTATCTGAAGGTTCAGTGAAAATGAGCATAAATGGTCTAGCATAGAACCTAGCATGCAGGTGATATTTAATAAATGGCATAGTAACTCTACTGATAATGGCGATAATGATGACAATGATGATGGCCACGATGGTGATAATGGTGGTGGAGATGATAAGGATGGTGATGGTGATATTGGTGATGATGGTGATGATGATGACTGTGACGATGGTGACAATGTTGATGGCC
>NW_023270664.1:679302-752653 GCF_011800145.1 Mirounga leonina
GTGACAATGTTGATGGCCATGATGGTGATGATGGTGATGATGGTGATTCCGATGATGGTAATGTTGATGATGGTGATGACACCTGGACTCTTGGGCTTCCAGTTATCTACTTATATATTGAGGGACATGGTCTGGAAGTGCCTGCTGTGAGGGGATTGGAGGCCTTGTGACAGGTTCTGGTAAGAGCATTGGCTGCCATGTGTGAAGGTCTGCATCACTTTTGAGAGGTGATAAACAAGCTCATCCAAGCACCTTCGGGAAGAGCCTCACAATTTGCTTTATGTTTGCAGAAATATGGGGAGAGTTGTGATTTAGGTTTGGGGAAGGTGGTCCTGGTGAGGGGCCCTGCTGTGTGGATGCAGAAAGGAGAGTAGCAAAGGGTGTGAATGAGTCAAGTAGGGGAACCACCAATGCATCGTAAATCTGAGGAGAAATGCACGTTTGAAACTCTGTAGCTGTTCTACCAAGTTAGGGAAGATTTTCACTCAGATGCTTGGTATTTTAGTAAGCTAGAACCCTCATATGCTACTAATGAGAGCATTAGTTATTTCTCTTGAAAGTTCTAAATAAGCTACTACTCTTTAGACTCAGTAACTCAGATTGGAGTAATCTATCCTAAAGAAATGCTTTATACGGAGATGAGTACTGATGTGTAAAGATGTTTAACAGCTTTCTCTGTAATGTGGAAAAACTAAAACCACGTGTGTGACC
Source organism: Mirounga leonina (assembly GCF_011800145.1). Classification (NCBI taxonomy): domain Eukaryota; kingdom Metazoa; phylum Chordata; class Mammalia; order Carnivora; family Phocidae; genus Mirounga; species Mirounga leonina. The sequence goes on from NW_023270664.1 coordinate 680,014, forward strand.
AGCACCAGCAGAGACTGGTCACATCAGTGTGATACCAGCAACCTCCAGAGATGGTCACGAGGAAGTTTTAGTGGCTCAGGAAATGTTCACAGTGGAATGCCAACGTCTGATAGAAAAGGCAGGGGGGCGGACTGAGGCTACAGAGTGAACTCAACTATGTCTAAAAATAAGTAATTATGCAGAGAAAAACATTAGAAGAAAATGCGCCTATAATGATTTTTTTTGTTCATGCGTCTCTGCATATTCCAATTTTATGCCATAAGATTTTATTGCTCATATAACCAGAAAAAAAGTTATCAGAACCTGGGAATTTGGAAATTTGTGGTTTCCTCTCTGCATTTTTACAAGGTGATCTTCTGACCTTAAGTGAAGCTGCATGACCTTGGCGTACACTTCTTGTATGAAATACTGTTGTTTCTTTTTTCTTTTCTTTTTTTTAAAGATTTTATTTATTTATTTGAGAGAGAGAGAATGAGAGAGAGCACATGAGAGGGGGGAGGGTCAGAGGGAGAGGCAGACTCCCCGCCGAGCAGGGAGCCCGATGCGGGACTCGATCCCGGGACTCCAGGATCATGACCTGAGCCGAAGGCAGTCGGTCAACCAACTGAGCCACCCAGGCGCCCTGAAATACTGTTGTTTCTTGGCAGTGTGTCCTGGGTATGAGGAAGTTGGTCTGTGATCTCTGCAAGGAGCTTCTTCTTGACCGACTCTGTGGGGAGTGGTGGGTTTTCTCTCTCCCTTCACTGCTAGTCTACACAGGGAGCCTGCCCCTCTCTCTGATGCCTTCCATTCTGAGATACTCTGCCCTCAGAAGTGCTGCAGGTATTGTTCTCGCTGTTCTTAACCAGCCTTGGGACTGGAGGGTGGAGCATCGCTCTCAGAAGCACCACTGGGTGAGGGAGCTGGGGGTGGTGCCCTGATGTTCCCAGGGACTTTCCAGGACCAGTGTTGGAGAACTGCACGGCTCATTTTTTTTTTTTTTTAAGATTTTATTTATTTATTTGACAGAGAGAGACATAGCGAGAGAGGGAACACAAGCAGGGGGAGTGGGAGAGGGAGAAGCAGGCTTCCCGCTGAGCAGGGAGTCCGATGCGGGGCTTGTTCCCAGGGTCCCGGGATCATGACCTGAGCCGAAGGCAGACGCTCAACGACTGAGCCACCCAGGCGCCCCTGCATGGCTCATATTTGTACTGATGAACCTTCATGTGTAGACAGGTAGATATGTAGACAAACACCTTCTTATGCTCTTCTGCAAGAGGAAGGGCCTGGATTGGTAACCTGGGATGAGTCTGACCTGGTTTGTTAGGGGAGGCCCCGTCCCTGGAGTTCTTTTTCCTCATTGGTGTTCTGTGAAGGAGAAATGGTGGGAGACCCAGGACCACGGCAGGGACAGCCTGCTGTAGTTGGAGGAGGGCCGATGGGCAGCTGGACTTCTTCATTTACTGCAGGGGTCCTGGGGATCCCAGCCGCAGGGTTTCTGTGAGTCCTTTGTGTGTGGACAGTGGGAGAAAGAGAAAGAACAGCAGTCTGACTAAGCAGTGGGTGGTCTTGGTGGGATTGTGTGGACCAGACAGGCAGGGACAGCTCAGAGCCAGGCATCCCAGGGCTGCAGGGGGCTCCGGGTTCCCTCCCATATGCTGCTGTGTCCATGGGCACCTCAGGCAAATCATCTTCCTCTGTCTGTCCTCAGTGTTTTCCCTGGAAAGTGGAGACATTAGAATGTGTGGTCTCCAGAGTCCTTGTCGCCTCAAATGTGCAGTGAGTCCAGCACCGGGCAGCCAGGCCGAGGCCCCGGTGTCGCCAGGTGATGGCCTTGCTCCGTGTCGTCACGGGTGCTGCTGTCTTTTGCCTACCCCCTCCTCATTTTCTAGCCAGTGCTCCCCTCCCACACATGCCTCCTCATCCTCTCCGAGCTGTGAGCATAGCCTGCCTTTGAACGTGGTGCAGCTTTCTTGCAGCTCTGAGAGCTAAGCGCAGCACCACCAGCTAGTTGATGGTGATGTGTTCTGGATTCACATCATGCCAGGCAAACATGAGCCCACTGCTGGGATGAGAGGCTCTGGGAGCATACCCCCATCTGGGGGGCAATGGGGAGCTGGCATGGCTGGTGTTCTCTGGGCCTAGGCTCAAAAGTCAGGCCCATCTGGGCTTGAATCCCAAGTCTGCCAGCCCGTTAGGCTCTCCAAGCCTCCGTTTCCTCACCTGGAAGGTGGGGGTGTTGCAGGGCTGTTGGGAGCATAGGATGAGAGGATGAGCTGCTAGGCACCACTGTGGCTCCCGCATTCACCCAGGGACGAGTGTGGAGTGGCATGTGTGCCAGGGGCTTTTGGAAATCTTAGTATCAGGCCACACCCTGGTCAATTAAATCGGAATTGGGGACGAGGCCGGGCACCGCAGGTTCCCCTGTGAGCCGTTTCTAGCCTGGGAGTTGTGCTTGAGCACTGCTGGGCCTGAGGGGAGAGGCCTGCCGTGGTACCCGGCTGCAGAGGTGGGAGCACGCAGGCCGACGTGCCCTGGTGAGGCGTTGCCGGCCCGGTGTGCACTAAGGGTTGCTTCCTTCCGTGGTTAGAGGTGGAGTCACAGCTGAATGCAAGTGCCTGGGAGAGAATTAACCTTCCCTCAGAGCCACGCACCCCGCTTCTCAACCACTTCTTCAAACTCCCAGTTTCTACAACTGAAGAAAAGATGTAAAAATCCATCCATGCAGACTTGGAGGAGAACTGGAATATTTCCAAATGGAAGAAATGTAGTCACAGACGTGAAGTTTTGACCTTGCTGAGAGAATTCAGGATGTGAATGATGGACTCCAAAGATTCAAAATGTGCTTCTGTTTTTATCATACCTTCCTGGGAGGCCAGATTTACCTCCTTGGAGAAGGGAGGTTTTAGAGGGGACGTCCGTCGCTGTGTGCCAGGTGCAGCGCTGTGTGTGGGCCCCCACCTGACTCCACCCATTCTGGCATCTTTCTTTTCAAGGCCAGCGATGTTCATCGAGGCTGATGTGGGTGGGATCTCCTGTAGGAGGAACCCACTAGAGCTGCTGAGATAGCAAGGGTGTCCTTCATTGGTGATTCCAGAGATGCTCTGCCAGAGCTAAGTGGGAAGCAGAATTGGAAAAAACGACAGAGCCTAGAATTTCTGCAGTCAGATAAGGAGGATTTTACAAAGTGAAGATTCTGAGAAAGGATTCAGAAAACTCATCATCAACCCGTTACAGTTCGTCTGGTCCTATTGAAACAATAAATATTATTGCGTCCATCCAGTATATAAGATGTATGGACCTTGTTTGGTTCTCAAGTCAAACAATTCAACTGTAAGATGACATTTTTATTTTTTTATTTTTAATAATTTTTTATTTTTAAAAAGATTTTGTTTATTTATTTTAGAGTGCGAGAACTCGTGCACGTGAGTGGGGGGAGGGGCAGAGGGAGAGAATCCCAAGCAGACTCCCCGTTGAGCACTGAGCCTGAGGCTGGGCTCCATCTCACGACCTTGAGATCATGGCCTGAGCTGAAATCAAGAGTCGGACCCTTAACTCACTAAGTCAACCAGGTGCCCCAAGATGACATTTTAAAAAGTCAGTTGGGGAATATTTTTCATTTTTTAAAGATTTTATTTATTTGACAGAGAGAGACAGAGCGAGAGAGGGAACACAAGCAGGGGGAGTGGGAGAGGGAAAAGCAGGCTTCCCACGGAGCAGGGAGCCCGATGTTGGGCTTGATCCCAGGACCCTGGGATCATGACCTGAGCTGAAGGCAGACGCATAATGACTGAGCTACCCAGGCGCCCATTTTTTTAAAAAGGTTTTGTTTATTTATTTGCCAGAGACAGTGAGAGAGGAAACACAAGCAGGGGGAGGGGAGAGGGAGAGGGAGAAGCAGGCTCCCCACTGAGGAAGGATCCCGATGCGGGGTTTGATCCCAGGACCCCAGGATCATGACCTGAGCTGAAGGCAGATGCTTAACCATCTGAGCCACCCAGGCGCCCCAATTGGGGAAAATTTAACAGTGATTGGGTATTAGAAATTTATGTATAAAGAACTGTTGTTCCTTTTGCTAGATGTGATACTGGGTTTGTAATTTTATCTTTTAAAGTCCTCATCTGTTAGAGATGCCGTGGGTGTATTAGCTTTTCTTTAACTTACTCCAGCTCCTCCCAGAAGTGGGCTGGGGGGCAGGAAGAATGATTATTGCACTTGGTCAGTGGCTGCAGGAACATGCATCATATTGTCCACTCTACTTCTGTGTGTGTTTGAAAATTTTCACAGAAAAACTTAAAATTTGCTGCCATCATGCTGGTTGCCCTAGTCACAGTGTAGTGTGTTTTGTTTTTCCAGAATGTTGTGGATCTCTCCAAGGCAGCTGGTGGAGGTGGCAGTGAGGGGACCTAGAAGGGAGTGGAGATAAACCAGCTGTCTTCTGTGTTTTCCCAAAATGGGCCCTGAACACAGCAGTTAGCAGAGGGAGGGAGTGGGGACTGCGTTCATTACCCACTGCACATAGGGCTAGATTAGGCTGACGTGATGAAGTATCGGAAGTGTGAGTGCTCACCGTGTGGGAAGGCCTCGTGTAACATATTTGTGCACGAAGTATCTATGCTTTTCGGTTTTTAATACATTGACAGTAATGGGGTCTGTTCATGCATTTCGTTATGATGATCTGACGTGTAGCCATACTTCTCCTGTGGCTGAAGATAAAGATAAATAGATTTGTCATCTTTGACATTTGATTCACTCATTTTCCCCTGTTCGTTTGCTACTCACCAAACGCTCTTTGAGTGAACAATGGTCCAGGTGTAAATCAGAGATAAGTACTGTGCCTACTGCGTGTAGCTGTGGGTAAGTGAGGGTGGCAGGTTGCCACAGGGCGGCCTCGGGGAGCGGGCTGCCCTGGTCTGCAAGCCAGAGGACGGCCAGCTTGTGGTCTCATGGGTGGGGGCAAGGGTGGGCAGGCAGGAGGCCCGGGCATAGTGTGTTATAGTCACTCATGTGGAGCTTCTTGCCCCAGGAGCTTCTGTGCTTGTGCTGGCCTGTCGTCTGCTCTCCGTGGAGCACCCTGCACGTGGGAAGAAATGTGTCCGTATTCTGTGGTTGAAGACAAAAGTTCTAAAGACAACCGTGTCATGGTGTGGGCATATACTGCTGTTCCCAGCCACGTGGTTCCCAGGGCAGCTGCAGGGTGCAGTGATTTTGTCTCCAGACCATCTCAGCAGCGCTGGCTGGCCCAGGCTGGGCTCTGGGTGGTGGGTGCCCGAGAATCTCTGCGCGGAGCCGTGCTTCCTCCCTGTTCCTGGGAACCGGCAAAGAGAAAGATGGTGCACGTTGGGAGGGGCAGTGAGGACCCGCGGACGGAGGGGGAGAGGGTCCTGCAGTGTGGGAAGCCGGGTTTCAGGACTTTTCACTGTGAGGGATGAGGGCCAGGGTCTGAGCCTTGACACCAAAGGAGTTCTGGTTAGTACTTTCATGCCAAGTCTGCAAAGTGCCGCTCACTGGCCGTTTTTGTCAATAAAGGTTTATTGGCACACCGCCACACCCATCTGGTCACACTCCAGGGCAGCTCTGCAGGCACGAGGGCTCAGACGACACACGGCCCACTCAGCCAAAATCGTCTGCTCCCTGGTCCTTCTCAGAAAAAGCTTGAGAACTCTTGGGTTTCTGTCAGCTATTTTCAGCCTTTGGTGGACTGAGGAATCTTTTTCTTTGTTATCAAATTTAAATCAGTTTGAAAAAATACACGTGGACTCATTACTTCCAGTACCCTGTCAAGGTTGGGAGCTTTCAAAGCCTAGGGTGACCTGATCTGATTGGTATTGAAATGTGTCAGAAAGGAAGGGCGCAGGGGGCACCCCCTGGGGTCTGAGGGACTCTGGGCAGTGGCTGCTGAGGGCGGTGCCCTTACGTGAAGTCAGGGGCACCGGAGACGGGCACCTCTCCCAGAGATGGTGAGTGCCTGGGCACAGGTTGACTTCAGGTGTCCATGGTGTGTCTGTGTAAATAGACAGATGGAATAAAGACATAGGTAGGAACCAATAGAAGGATTTGTTCCTTAATTATTTCCTTGGTAAATTGTGGCTCAGTAAATAAAATTATTTATTTCTAACATACCAACCTGAGGTATACACCAAAACCATTCTTGTTGCAAACAACTTTAAGAATGTTACTCAACTTACATGTTTTGCTTCAGTTTCTTACCAGATGGACGTGTTTATTTCCCTTCCGTGTATAGTTTGATCTCAGCTGCACTGCATACTCAGGTTTATCACATAAGTGATCATAGTTCTGATGGCCAGGACCTTTTAGTGGTTTAGCACAGTTTTACATATTTACACATTTAGAGACTTGGGGGCTTTTTACCTCTGGTTCTGGCCTGTAGCCTCCCCCCGCACACTCACTCCGCACCGGGCCTTTGATTTCCCTGGAGCGCCCGCGGTGCCCACGACGCAGACTGCAGAGCTGGGGGCTGTTGCTGGTTGTCGCTCCCGGTTCCCCGTTTGACCTTTGTCCGCTTGTGGGACAGCATCTGTGTAGCTGTCAGCCTGCTGTCAGCTTTCCTGGTACCTGGCTGGAACTCGAGGGGCTTGTACAAACTGGGGGTGCACGGAGGCCCTGGGTCCTGTGGGGTGCAGGGGCTCTGACTGACTCTAGGAAACTCCCCTCCTGGGAGCAGAGTACACGTTGTTCCTGATCCGCGTATCGGCGCGTTCAAGGAACCGTTTCCATACATTTGGGTGTTACTGTTTTTTCTGTAAGCGGGACATGAGTCCCCCGAGGCCCGTCACCACCCGCCTTCCCCTCTCGGTAGGCGGCTTCTCGGCAAGCCTGCGCGAGCCGCCCCCCTCCGCAGCCTCTCTGCCGTTCCTCCGTCCGTAGCATCTGTGAGCAGTCTGGATGTTAGTTGCTGTGGTCTGTCTGCCGGCTGGAAGGTGGACGGCAGGGGTGCAGGGTCTTGCCTGTCTTGCTGTCTGATGTTGCCCCGTGTCTACAACCACCCACCACAAAGTTGGTGCAAAGCAGATGCTGCTCAACGATTAGTATTTGTTTTGTGTTTATGACACAAGTTGCTGTGAACGTTCCCTCAGCTAGTGTGACCAGGGTCATGCGTGTAAGTGGTTTTAAGCGTTCAGTCCATGTGAGGTTATGATAAAAGCAGCAGACCCTGACTTCCCCTCCCCAGGCCCCCCAGCCCTGGGAGCACCACTCGACTGTTCTGTTGACCTCACACTCCGTCCTGTTTCCTATGGGTCCCTGGTCTTCTCTGTGGAGTCTCTGCTGACCTGGCCGCAGCTTTATCATTGCCTCGCACAGTGCCAGGGCCCTCCCATCCCTTCTCCCCCACCCAGTTCCAGGCCCTGTGCGCCAAAATTTCCCTTCAGTGTTAAGATCCGAACGTCCGTTCTGTAGCTCTGGCTGCAGGTTGATCTTAGGCAGTTTTCCAGCATCGTGGCTGTGAAAACAGTGCTTGTTAAGAAGCTGAGTGGGAGTCTCTGATTGCCCTGTGCCCTAGAGGAGAGGGGCTTTGTCCAGTTCACATAATCTCCATTTGACTTCACAGTTGCCCCCAATCATGCCACTTTGGGTTGGTGTACTTGGGCCCTTTTCTTGGTTTTTGTTTTCTAAGCTCCTGGTCACTTTTTCCAAGAGTCTCTGTCCTCGGGGCACCTGGGTCGTTAAGCGTCTGCCTTCGGCTCAGGTCGTGATCCCAGGGTCCTGGGATCGAGCCCCGTGTCAGGCTCCTTGCTCCACTTGGAGCCTGCTTCTCCCTCTCCCACTCCTCCTGCTTGTGCTCTCTCTCCCTGTCAAATAAATAAAATCTTAAAAAAAAAAAGTCTCTATCCTCGTCCCCTCCGGACCTCACTCATACCATCTGTTCATCAAGTCCCCTCCCAGAGGGTTTCTTCTGAGAACTCAGGCTCCAGCCTGCCGGCCCGGGGCCACCATGAGCCCTCCTCCCACAGCGGCTGCTGGGTGGCTCCTGTTACAGTCTGCGAGTGGCAGGAACTTCAGCTGAGTGCAGCGGGCTGTGGCCAGGACCAGGCTGCGAGGGCAAGGATGCCCAGCTTCCTTGTCCTGCCCAGGGAGCCGACCACAGGTCAGCTGTGCCACATTTGCAGTGGAAAGGATTTGCGCTGCACACGGTAGGACTTGCTCTGGGTCTGACACTTACCATTTCTCACGCCCGCCTCCCGTTGTCTGCTGCGAGTCCTTGCATTCCTAGAAGTGGGCAAAGTGCCCTTGACCCCACGGGCCAGTCTGCTCACACTCTCTCACTGAGCCCTACTCCAGGATTTCGTAGCTACTTTTCGGGGGACAAAACAACTCTCACCATTTCATGCACCTCTGGAGAAACAGAACTGTTGCTGTCCCCCCACACGTAAGGCACCATGCTTTGCAGTGTCTGCCCTTGAGTCCTGCCAACAAACCCCGGAAACTTCACCGACCCTCATGCCTGGGCTTAGTGGGGTTAACGCAGCATCCCTGCCTGGGTCTGCATGAACATCCTGGGAAAAACAATTGAACCAATTCATTTACAAGTCCACATAGACTCCTAAGGATAGTAGGTGTAAGGAGTGCTCTCAGGTCTTGGTTATCCAGCTTCACGTGGAGAACCCACAAGTCAAAGCACGGCATTAGCTGAGATTAAGTGTAGTTACGAAAGTGCTATATCTCTTGTGAAGATTATTTTCTGAACGTTGTCTTTGACAGTGAGGATGGCATGGGAGAAGGCTGGATACTCGAGTGGAGACGGGACCCAAACAAACAGTTGAAAATCCCCACAGATATTCCTATTTGCAGAAACAGGTAAAAAGTGTAATACAGATTAATAATTATTGGAAGTCATTCAAGAGTGATTTTTTCCCTACATAATCCTGTTCTCAAATTATAACTGATTTTTTAAGATCACAAAGTTTCATAACAAAAATGTACTTTGTTTTTTCATTCATTTCCATTTACCCTAAGACAGACTCCCTTTGCACTGGTGTGTAAGACAGATGGCCATCCTGCACCTGCAGAATAAGGTGTTTGCTAATGAAGTGGTGGCAGCTAGGGCCAGCATTTCCCTGGGCTGCTTCATCACTGTCAGGTGCGGAAGCACAATGACTCTCGGAGGGCTTCAGTGTTGCTACAGTGTCTTGTTGGCACGGCTTGTTTTGAGCAGAAGGTGCTGGCTGGCAAAATCCAAAGGGCAGAGTTTTATGGAAACCTTGTTTGTTTTTCCATTCTAAAAATAATGTACTTCATTAAAGAAAAAATTGGAAAGTGCAGAAGAGCAAAAAGAAGACAAGGGATTCATGGTTCTATCACTTCATACAACCATTATTACTTTTGACCTTTTTTCCCCCTAGTATTTTTCCCACACTTGGACATGTTTTATGCATTTATAAGCATAGTTGTTATTAGAATTCTGTCCTGAAATTATGTAATAAATATTTTCCCATGTTATTTCATGATCTTTCTAAATATAACCTTTAACCGAGTAGTTTTGGGCCCTAAAATTAATGGGAAAATCACAATTCCCTTTAACTGGAAAAGTCATTCATTGACCATTTTTTAAAAAGATTTATTTATTTGAGAGGGAGAGAGAGGGAGAGAGAGCATGTGTGTGCACACGCCAGGGGAGGGGCAGAGGGAGAGGGAGAGAGAGAATCTCAAACAGACTGCCCGCTGAGCAGAGAGCCCAATATGGGGCTCAACCCCGGGACCCAGAGATCACGACCTGAGCCGAAATCATGAGTAGGACGCTTAACTGACTGAGCCACCCGGGTGCCCCTCATTCACCATTTTGTGAGGAGACTTTTGTTGAACAAGTATCAGTGCTAGGCTTCTGAATAAAAATGATGGGAAAACACTCTGCTAACTCCACCTTATGGGGGAAGAGGAAAGCTCAGGCTTAAAGAGTTAAGGATAGGGAGGAGGAGAGTGAGCTCTAGAGAGAAGTTCTAGGCAAGCATTAACTCAGTGTTTGTAGTACGGCTTTCATGGTCCTCAACTGCGGTGTCCAGACAAACCTCCATCGTCAGTAGGGCCGTGTTAGGTAGGCTGTCCGCCCACCCGTATTCACTTGAGAAGAAATGAAATGTGTAGAACAAGTTGATTATGGGAACATTGCTTATAAAAATGTCACCTTCCAGTAGAACTTCCAAAGAACTGATTAATCCAGAGATAATTAGACAGCTCTGGAGCATAGACACACACACACAAACCTTTCCAATCCTCTCTTGCAAAGATAGCATTGATGTACAAGCTGTAAAATTAGCACACATTCAGAAGACACAGCACCGTGCCACTCAAATACTCTCATACAATTCCTACATAAAATATCAACGAATGTAATCCAGTAGCACATTAAAAGAATACCACGTCAGGACCAACTAGGGGCTCATTCCAAGAATAAAGAATGACTCAATAGTAAGAAATTAATACAGTTGACCATATTGATGGGTTAAAGGAGAAATACAGGTATTTATTTATAAAAAGATTTGAGAAAATTCAACATCTGTTTTTTGATAAAGATTCTTAATAAAGTAGGAATAGATGGAAAATTCCTTAACATGAGAAGTTTTATTTTTATTTTATTTTATTTTATTTTTTTTAAAGATTTTTATTGATTTATTTGACAGAGGAGACACAGCGAGAGAGGGAACACAAGCAAGGGGAGTGGGAGAGGGAGAAGGAGAAGCAGGCTTCCCGCCAAACAGGGAGCCCTACGCGGGGCTCGATCCCAGGACCCTGGGATCATGACCTGAGCCGAAGGCAGATGCTTAACCGACTGAGCCACCCAGGCGCCCCTTAACATGAGAAGTTTTATAGGTAGGTGGAGAGCTTGATAGAGCAAGTGTTAGAAGCCAGTGTAACGACGTGGGTTTCAGCATTCGTACGTGCATACATGTGTGCACACATGACTATTAGCTGTCAGCTGTTATTTAGCATAGCTTTGGCAGTACCAAGCCAGGGTTCTCACCCTTGCTGCTGGGCATCATCTGGGAGCTTTTAAGAGCTTCCATTGTCTCCATTCTGCCCCAGGTCAATGGAAACAGAATCTCTGGGATTGAGACCACTGTATTAGCGAATAAAGTAAATGTGAAAAATATAAGAGGTATAAAACCCAAAGGAAGAGACAATATGATCATTATTTCCAGGTAATATATTTCCAGGCTACATACCTGGAAAACCTAAATGAACCCATTGAATAACTACTGACAGTATTTGGTGGGGTGACTGGTTACACATTTAATGGAGAAATGAGCTTTCCTATATACCAACAACCAACAGAAAACATAATGGGAGATGCTTAAACCATCTGGAAATAATCTGAAGAATGTATGTCATGTATGGAATACCCTCTCAAACTCTGCTGAGGGAATTCTGCTTCTGAGTATGGTGACCAGCTTGCAACAGACCAGTTTTACCCTAAAGCTAATAGAAAAGCTGGATAAACAGCAGAAAATTACCCGTGGGAGATACCAGAGAGGTACAAAGATAGCCAAGGTTGCAGGAAGGGGGACCAGTTCAGGTGACCCAGCACCATTGCATTTGCGAATCAATAATCAATACTGGCAGAGGGATGGCAAAGGAGGAAGCAGCTGCTGGGGGTTTCAGAGTGGTCATTCAGGGTCTTTCAAGGTGTGAAAACTCTGGGGGACATCCTAGGCTTTTAGTCAGGACCTCTGGAGGGCTGGGACTACCTACAGCAGGAGGTAGGTAACCCCATCTCCAGCCTGGCCACAGCAGGCTCAGGTAATCTACCCTGCACTGCTGACTGCCAGAAGCTGAAGAAGAACTCTTTCTGGGGTAAAATATCAGCTTGAGCCTCTTCCTTTTTCACACACAATATCAGCATGTGGTCAAAATTGCCATGCCTGTTAAGTGACAGGACCAAGAGAGAACAGGGAGATACCAGAGACAGATACAGAGGTGATCCAGGTATTGAAGTCATCAGGCTTTGACATGGAAATAATGGTGATTAATATATTCAAAACAACAGTTGATAAGTGGAGAATTTCAGAGAAGTACAATAAAAAAAAAAAAAAACCATGGAAATTCTAGCACTGAAGAATGCACTACATGGATTTAGGAATGCAACCTATGGGTTTAATAGCAGATTAGACAAAGTGGAAGTGAATGGGAAGTAGGTCAGAAGACCATATCCAGAGAGAGGAAAACATGGAAAAAAATAGAGAGAGAGACATATGGACATTGTAAGGAGGTAACATAGTGTGGATTGAAGTCCTCAAAGGGGAGGAGACAGAGAATGGGGAGAAGCAAATTTGAAGGGATAAAGACTAATAGTTTTCCAAGATTTGTGAGAGTCATCAAGCAAAAATGCAAGCATTATGAACCATAAGAAGAACACACATGTGTGTGCACGCACACACACATACACACACACACACACGGGAATGGTATAGAAAAATTGTTGGAAATGAAAATTTAAAAATAAGGCCTAAAAACAGAAGAGGCACATAACCTCCTAGGTTATAAGACTGCATGAGAGATTGCATTACTGTCCCATATCTCCCTTTTTACCTGCACACATGCCTATTGCTGAGTAACCTTGTGTGATGGATGGCACTCCTTGCCCACTGTCTTATTCTGGGCTCTGCTTCTGGCTTAGCTTGGCTAGTCCGGTGAGGAGGGAATAACAGAGATGCTGGTCCTGACACTAGGGGCCTCTCCTGCTCACATGATGGTCGTTTGAAGTCCGTGGGTTTTGGGGGTGATTCTTTATGCCGTTGAGAGCTGACTTCAATAGGTAGGGGCAGCCAGAAGATAATGGAATGCTATCTTTAAAGAACTGAAAGAAAATAACTGCCAACCTAAAATTCTATACCCAGAGAAATTATCTTTAAAAAGACAGTGAAATAAGTGGGTAGAAAGTCTGTGGCCATAGAGGGAAGCACAGTGGAGAAGGGCTGAAGAGCCATGTGGAGGAGGTAGACTCACGGACAAATCCAAAATCTCCTCTGAGGGGTATGAGGACAGTTGGATAATTGATTGGCAAGACAGTGTTTCTGGGTCGGAAGGTCTAATATTGTATTATGTCAGTTCTCTCAGAATTACCTTTATGTTTAAGCAATTACAATAAAACATTAAAAAATTCTCTTGGAATTAAGCAAACTAGTTTTAAAGTTCATGTTGAGAAGTACATATGAGGCTGAACAGGAAAGTGATGAAACCGAGATGTTGTTTGTTGGGTGTTGACTGACCATCCCACGCCACAGTGCTTTATGATGATGGGGTATTCAAACCTGAGTGGTTGTGATCGTAAATAGGCAGACAGATTGAAGGAGAAGAATAGAAAGTCTAGAAATAGACCTGAATGCATATGCGTATTTAGTATATGATAATGATGACATTTTAAATCGGTGGGGGAAAAGATGTATTATTCAGTAATGATTTGGGGACAACTGGCCAGACATTTGGAAAATACAGAGCTGAGTCCCTCCCAAACTCCTTACCCCAAAATAAAATCCAGATGGTTCAAAGATTTAAAGTATAATGGGATTTTATAAGTACTAGAAGGAACTTGGGGGAATTTTTAATAATTTTGAGAAGGAATAAATCTTTTAAGCAAGATAGAAAAGACATCTATGAAAATTTAAAATACACATACTTTTAACGCAGCAGCCCTACTCCTATGGAATTACGTGATGAATATGCTTAAGTGTATGTGTAAAGAATCAAATGTAAAATGATTCTTTGGAACATTGTAATAGAAAAACCATGAACATCTTAAATATCCTTCAAATTATGGTTCACCCCGAATATGGAACTGTATATGTGTTGATTTAGAAAGACCTCAAGACATTTTGAATGAAAAACAAAGATGCAGAACAGCTGGGATTCGTATTAGAAAAAAATGAAATTGGACCCAATTTCTTTTAGGAAAGTCAAGTCCTATACACTTAAGTGTGAAAGGCAAAACAATAAAGATTTTTATTTTTTTATTTTATTTTATTTTTTTAAAAGATTTATTTATTTATTTGACAGAGAGAGACACAGTGAGAGAGGGAACACAAGCAGGGGGAGTGGGAGAGGGAGCAGCAGGCCTCCCACCAAGGAGGGAGCTCAACGTGGGGCTTGATCCCAGGGTTCTGGGATCATGACCCGAGCCTAAGGCAGACGCTTAACAACTGAGCCACCCAGGCACCCCAAAACAATAAAGATTTTTAGATGCAAATACAATGATTTTGTGACCTTAGTAGACAAAGATTTTGAAATAGTACATAAAAAGCACTAACCACAAAGGAAAGGATGAATAATTTCAACTACGTTAAAATCAAGAACATTTCTTAATTAGAAAGACACTAAAAAGAGAGTTAAAAAATAAGTAACAGAATGGGAGAAGACATTTTTAAAATTAATTAATTATTTTTGAGAGAGAGAGGGAGAAGAGGGAGGGGCAGAGGGAGAGAGAGAGAGAGAGAATCTTAAGCAGATTCCACGCTCAGCACGGGACCCTACCAGGGCTCCATCTCATGACGCTGAGATCATGACCTGGGCTGAAATCCAGAGTTGTACACTTAACCGACTTAGCCACCCAGGTGCCCCAGGAGAAGACATTTTTAACACTTATCACCAAGAAGTCTCATACTCAAAATATATAAAGAATCCTAACAAACCATTAAGAAAAGACAGAGACAAGGGGCGCCTGGGTGGCTCAGTTGGTTAAGCAACTGCCTTTGGCTCAGGTCATGATCCTGGAGTCCCGGGATCGAGTCCCGCATCGGACTCCTTGCTCGGCGGGGAGTCTGCTTCTCCCTCTGATCCTCCCCCTCTCATGCTCTCTGTCTCCCATTCTCTCTGAGATAAACAAACAAACAAACAAAAAAAAATCTAAAAAAAAAAGAAAAGACAGAGACAAGAAAAATTAGCATAGTGTTTTAACAGGATGTTCTAAGGAGAAAATCCAGATGATCGAGAAATATACAAGATGGTGTTCTCCCTAATTATTAAATTGGAGAAATTAAATTGAAGTCCCATGAAATATGGTAGATCAGCTACTCAACTGGCAAAAACTCAGTTTACAAATTTCGGATGTTACTGAGAATTGAGCGCATGAGAACTCAGGCCTGGTGGTGGTGGAATAAACAAGGAGTAAAAGAAGCAAGATGAGCCCCCCCACCCCGCCGTGTGTGTGACCAGTGTGTGTTTGTCCTCTGGGAAGATGTTCTGAAGGGTGCCAAGAATCGGCAGGCAGCAATCTGTAGATTGGTTGAGTGGGATAGGAGGAAAATTTATATTTCATTGTAAATTTTTTTTTTTTTTTGCTGTTTTTTCAATGGGAAAAGAAGTCACCTAAGACTAATACAATACATATTAAAAACATATAATTTAAAATATTTAAATGGCACGCAGCCTTCCCAGTGTGTATCTCATTGGTACCGTGTTGTGTTTTGCCTTCATGTATGGGGGAGAGAGAATGGAGGGGAACATTCCTCCACAGCAAGGCTAGGGTCTGCATGGTGGGACTGTTTCGGGACTTTCTTCTGCACGCTGCTGAGGTTGAACACAGAGAGACAATCTACTGAAAGTATTTCTGGACCCCCAACTGAGTTTGCTCTTGGTGTTACGCTTAGCAAGTGTCCTGAAGCAGTACTTCACAGGTGTGGTAAGATTGACGTAGACCAAAGGGTGTGCTCGGGGTGCCCATAAGCGCCTGATCTGGACGGCAGGGCCCTGCTTCCTGGGAGAGGGGAAGCTTCCCTCCAGTGTCTGTTTACTGGTTCATGTCAGTGCTTAGCACACTGCTGAGTGGTTCTGTCTGTAAGTTCTGCAGTGATCCAGAGTGGTTGTTTTTCCATCTTTTAAGCAAATGAAACAATTCATTAAATAAACTTACTATGTCTGTGTGTTCAGCAGACAATAATGAACATTCTTACAACTAGGCAGTAGTTTATATCTAAGTTTCCCTTTTAAGGAAAAAAAATTAAATTCAAAGATATGCTTGCGACTTCATTGTGCGTCCACATGGGAGCCGTGTATTTTTCTGCAGGGCTGACCCCTGAGAAAAGGGGGTTCTCTTGGTTCCTCTCTGCCTCTCAACAGCCTTTGGTTGCCAATTAATGTAGCACGTGTGTGCCGAGCACCCCTATTCCTGGCATTTTGTAGGCAGTAGAATTTAATGTAAGCAGTGGGCTAGCCTTTCTCTGTGATGTGCATGCCAAAGACAGGAGCAGAGGGGAAGCACGTCATCTGCCTGTCTCCTCCCTCCTTTCTCCCCAAGCTTTGCAATGCTCATGGCCATGTTCTGAGGTCACCTGGATGCTCCTGAGTCCAGGCAGTGACACAGGTGAGGACCGGTGGCCAGGGAGGTCCTCCCTCCACAGACTGATAGCTGCACCACGGCCACCTGTGAAACAGCCACCTAGACAAACTGCCCCCAGCTGACTTTTCAGCCTGTTTCTCACCTGCTGTCGCCTCCATCACCTCCTGGCCATCCTCTAAATCACACACATTTGAGTTTTTGTTTTAGAAAATTTTAAAGCTGGAGACCAGGGAATGTAAGAACACATCACTTGGTCACAACTGTGTTGGCCCCACGTCATACCCGCAGTAAGACATGTGTGTCCTTGGATGAATACAGGGCTGAGCTGTGGCCGGGACATGAAGGGGACATGAAGCCTGCTGGGCAAGCTCTTTCTCACGTGGAACCGTCCTCCCTGCTGTAGGATCAGTGACTTTGCCAAGTAAAACTTGCCGCTTTTCTTTTCTTTTCTTTTTTTTTTTTAAAGATTTTATTTATTTATTTGAGAGAGAGAGAATGAGAGACAGAGAGCATGAGAGGGGGGAGGGTCCGAGGGAGAAGCAGACTCCCCGCCGAGCAGGGAGCCCGATGTGGGACTCGATCCCGGGACTCCAGGATCATGACCTGAGCCGAAGGCAGTTGCTCAACCAACTGAGCCACCCAGGCGCCCAACTTGCCGCTTTTCAAAGTGGGCATGAATAAGGTTTGTTGGTGGGTGTGAATAAGAGGAAGAAGATGGCAGATACTTGCTGCCCGCACTATAAAGGCTATTAGAAATTGGGTCGTTCTGGTTCCGTATCTGGAGAAGGAAGTGAAAGGGATGCGTGTGGTAATAATAATGAATAATTTCCCTGCACTGCCATCACTTTGATCTGTCTCGCCCAACGCAGCATTTGAGGTTGGTCCTAGCTCTGCCATCTTCATTTTAATACCAACTATAATACAACTTTGAAAACCTAATAATTTAGGAACAAAAGGAGGTTTTAGTATTTCTGTCTGCTGGGAAAATCACAGAGGGTTAGATGATTATAAAAATGAATTATAGGTCACAAGTTTAGTTTGCTGTTTGTTTATTTACAGTGGGCTCCATGCCCAGCACGGAACCAAACGCGCTCGAACTCACGACCCTGAGATCAAGACTGAGCTGAGATCAAGAGTCAGATGCTTAACTGGCCGAGCCAGTCACGCGTCCCATGGTCACCAGTTTCCGTGACTACTGAAAAAAACGTGTCTTGTTAATAGTTTCCTTAAGGTGCTATATCTGCCAAATCGCTCAGCCCGCCGACACGCAGAGGAGAAGTCTCCGTCATCACTGGTCTGTTTCACTGTGTGACCACAGGGCTGAATTTAGAGAGAGCCGAGCGAACACGAGTCTAAATCCCCTGATTCGCCTAAGCCGAAAGCTTGTCAGCTCGGTTCCACTCATTTGCGGTGTGGACTTAGGCGGAGCCCATGTGTGTCTCTCTGCGCATGGGGACCGGCCCTGTGTGTCCGTGGGCCCTTTGTCACCGCAGGGTTGTATGTAACCCCAGGGACGGGGCGGAATACGAAGGTGGCTGGCTTTCCGTGCCCCAGGGGTGGAATGTGCTGCGTACTGTTTTCTTAGGAGCCTTGCTCTTTCAGGAGCCGTATCTCAGGATGTTGGACAATTGTGCAGCTTCCATCAGAATTGTGGTAGAATCACAATTCCTCACTTAAATGTTCTGGTGATGGGTGATGGGGAGGGAGAAGAGTCAGATCACGGCGGCGTTTTCTTCTGGCAATTCCAGCAGCTTCAACTTCACGCGTGCCGCCTTTTCCTGTGGCTCTCCACCCAGCTTGCTTTTGGCGTAACACATTCATTTTAAGCAGACTGAGTATATCACAAGGTATCTGTTGCACACGCTCAGCTCAGCTGTCTGCTCGCAGTTCATCTGGAAGATTCCTGTGGATTTAGTGCATGGGCTTAGAACGTGCACCTGAGAACGGGGTTGGGGGGTTCCTCTTACTGGAAACAAGCCCCCACGCCCAGGGACCTGGCGAAAATGGAGTTTGCGTGTTTGTTTCCCGGTGTTGGTTAGTTGGGGGAAGAGAAGGGAGAGAAATTAGTTTTGTTTTTCCTCTGGTGTGACTGTCCCTGGACCATGGGCTTGCCCTATTGCTTGCCACACTTAGAGGGTTCCCAGAGGTCTCAAAAAATGAAAGCCCCCTGTTCATGGCACCTTGACATGTAGGCAAATGGTGGAACACTGAGGGAAACCAGCCCTGGGTGGACGGCGTGGGGCGCTGAGAGACTGTGATCTTCTGCCAAAATGCAGAGGCCAGAGATCACCTTCTCTCAGGCTTCTCCCTCGATGCTCCCCAACACCTGGGAAACCCATCTGGGCACCAGACTAGGGAAAGGGATTGAAGGTGAGAAAGGGTCACGTGGCGGGGATGGGTTATCTGGGGGAGGAGGTTACCTGAGGTGGGAGGATCACCTGGAGGGAGTGTCATCTAGGGGGGAGGGTCACCTGAGGGGGAGGGAGGGTCACTGAGGGGGTCACTCTGAGGAGAGGGCTATAGATGAGGAGCTGGGATGCAGGTCAGAACATATCTTCATATCTTTTGTTTGGTCCCACAGAAAAGACCCAGAAGCAGGGCTTTTCTGGGACATTTTATTGGCAGACACCTTGATAGTTGTGTGAGGTTATTATTTGTCTTTTCATTTTAGGTTTAACCTGGATCCAGACAGAAATTGGTGTTCTTATCTAAGCAGTTCTTATCAGGGTCTTGGCCTGAAAATCACAGCCTCCTCAGAAGCTCGCCCACTCACTGGGGTGAGAGAGGTGTCTGCCCAAGAGCCTGGGGGGGGCAGAGGTCAGCGCTCAGAAGAAGACGTTGTTAAAGAGCATTGGCTTTCAAATGGGTGTCGAGTCCGGTTTCAGAGGAAACGCAGATGCAGGTGTTGGGTGCGCGCCTGCTCCCTGAAGGAAGGCCTTGTCTCGCAGTTGAAGCTCCAGCTGGGCTGGGGACAGGGAGGGAAGCGACCCGTGTCCGCATGCTTCAACCCCCCGGCAGCTGGTATGTCCCACGAGGCTGCGGGCAGTTGTGCCCACCCCGCCCCCAGGCCCAGTGCCGGTGGGAGAAGGGGGTGCAGCATTCCCCAGTGACCCCACTCTTCACTAGCACTGACCAGTGCGGTGGGAGAGGAGTCGGTGTCCAGGCTGGGGCATTTGAGCGGAAGGGATGGGGCTGCTGAAACGGTTCTGGGACGTTCCCCACCCAGGAGTGGCTGCACTCTCCCCCTCACTGTCGGCCACCCAGGCTGCCTTCTGACCTGTCCCCTGGGACGTGACCCGGGGGGTCTCACGCATACAGGATGCTCTGCCACAATCCCAAAGTGATTACGGACTATTGGGATCATTTCCGCCGAGTTTTCCTCTCAGGAAGGGACCCAGCGGGCGGGCTTGCCCAGGTGGGGACAAGTGGCTCCTGATGCCCAGGGACGAAGCATTTGCCCAAGCATGGCTCTTTCAGACTAGACTCTGCCTTCCTCCCTCTTCCTCCAGGGGCCTCCCGGCAGCTGGAAGCAGCGTGAGTGCTCAATTATGTAATTAATTTTAACAAGCTCCACAGTGAGATTGACCAGGCGCAGAGAGCAAGCCTACTGTTCTTAAAGATTTGTGGGAAAAATCTCATTAATTCTCCCTTGATTCATTTGATCCTTTCTCAAGAAATTCAGTTTATCAATTTGCTACAAACCAGTCCCTGGATTTATGGGGAACTCAGGCAAGAGAAGGTGACTTTAAAGCCGTAGATGCCCTCTGTTGAGATTTCACTCCTGGTGTTACTGCTGCAGATGTGGTGATGGAGACGGGCATCTTCTGTGGCATCAACACATAGGCTTCTGGGCTGACAAAGACCAACTTGTCCAATGATCTGGTATCCATCTAGTGGGAAACACTAGCTTGTTATATGCTAGAACAACTATATATATATATCCATCCATCCTGAAAGGGCGCTGTCCTGCTTCAGTAGTTATGTTTTATATTTCTGGGCCAATGCCTTTGATACTTTGTGTTCCTTTTTTCTCTTTCTTTCTTTTTTTTTTAAAGTAGGCTCCATGCCCAGGGTGGAGCCCAATGTAGGGCTTGAACTCATGACTCTGAGATCAAGACCTGAGCTGAGACCAAGAGTCAGATGCTTAACTGACTGAGCCACCCAGGCGCCCTGATGCTTTGTATTTTTAGAAATTTCTTTTAACCAGCTAATGTGGGAAGTTTGTGTTTGGACCTGCTCCTCTTCTTGTCTCCCATAAGGTGGGAATAATGGAGTAGATGAAATCTGTTTTAATTTTTTCAACAATGGAAATGTATTATTTTACTTTCTGATAAAAAAGGAAACATAGATTCATTTCCTTCCATGCCTTTTTCATGTGCAGGTTTCTTATATTTAAAGCATTATACACAATAAAAAAAGGAAACATGCTGAATGGTGACTATTTGGGCAGTACAGAAAGGTATAAGGAATAAGATCAAAATCACCCACTTTATCCTAGAACCCCAAAATCATCATTGTGAAGGACATTTGAGTGAATATCCTTCCCCATGCCTTTCTGGGCACAAAAATGGAATCCTGTAATTCTCCAGATTTTTCTTGTCACTTGTAAAAATACAGACTCCTTTACCCTGGTCTGCTGAACAGTGTTCTACTGGTGGATACTGACAGGCAGTGCCCCTTATATGGAAATACAGTTATTTATTGAGCCAGTCCCCTAGTGATGAAAACCAAGGTTTCAGTGTTTTTCCATTATTCAGATATTAACCATTAATGAGAATCTTTTCTAAGTCCTCGTGTATTTGTGTATGGAAAGGAATGGGTGGAAAATGCTGTGGGTTTCAGTGTTCTGTTTCGGCCCCTTTAACTGGCATATGATGATGTTCTTAACTTACGTTTGGGGAAACCATCACTCTCAGGTTTTTAACCATGTCGGGTGGTCAGAGAATGGTCTTCTGACTATCGCTGTCAGTGTTGAGTAAGTGTGGCTGGTGCTGTGCCAGACCCTAATATACCCTTCGGACCCTTCACAGATGCCAAGGTCTCCAATTTGGGGCCTTTATGGAAAGCATCTAGCTCTTAGAAGCAGGACCTGGAGGTGTTTGGAGCCTGAATATCAAGCCCTTGGAACATATGTTTGAGGTGGTATCTTTGCCTACGAGAGGACGGTTTTCTAGGAAGGTTCTCCAACTTTGTGGGCTGTGGCCACCCAAGCTCTCTCGGTGGGTTTAATGCACGTTCTTTGTTCTTACAACTGCGTCTGGGGAGAGTGTCAGCTCAGAAGTGACGATATGTTTGAGTACGGGCAAGAAGTTGGCAGGATCCAGTAGGATTCATGCGAGGACATGGAACTAAAGCTGTTTCCTAAGTGATTTAATGCATTACGTATAGGGAATGCAGGTGGTGCCACAACATGACACCACAGAAGCTGAAACTACCTTTCCCGTGGGTCAGTCCTCGTCACTCCCAGGACTCAGTGTTTACACTTCGCAAAATGAGCTCCAAAAGATCCAGCATCCCTGTGAGTGCTGTGAGATATACTACTTAAAATAAGCCCAGAGGGCTTTGCATATTGGGTACTTCTATGTTAGTCTTTCAAAACACATCTTGCAATTAATATAAAATTGTTTCTCTATCCTATACTTCCTATATCTATTTAACAGATATTTAATATATATATTAATACACACTAACAATTAATATTTAAAAGAATGAGAGATGGCCTAGAATAGGGATTGGCAAATTTGTCTGTAAAGGGTCAGATGAGAAACATTTTTTACTTTGAAGGCCAGATAAGGTCATTGTCTCTTTTTCCTCCTCTTTTCTCCTTCTTCAACCCTTTAAAAGGCCCTGTAAGAAGAGAAAAAAGGCAGGGTTGGGTCTGAGGCCTGTAGTTTGCTGACCTGTGATCAGAGTCTCTCCTACAGAGTTATTGGCAGTGGAAGTTCTGCTGAGCCCTGTGTTACTCAGCTGAACGTCCGGCCTAACCTAAGGTTTTAAAGGGTGTTTTCACAGTGTGTATTCATATTTGGCAATTTCCAAGAACATTATGATCATCAGGATTGAACTACAGACTTCCCCTCTCTTGGCTATGATGACCTAGTTTGCAGCAGAGCAGATTTCCTGCAAAGAACAACTAGAAAACCTGAATAGAAAACAGAAGATGCATATTTGAAGGCATTGGGCAGCTGCTAAAGCAACTGGGATTTGCCTAGATCCAAAAGAGATGGGGCCTGTGGTGAGCCAACATCTGCAAGCTGCTCTTTCCCTCTGGGCATTTGCAATTCTTGGCAAAAGAGGCTGAGAAACTGGGGAGGAGTTGTCGGGGTAAAGGCATGGAAAAGAGAGAGAAAGCAGCAGAGCATTTTGTCCTCCCACACAAAGTGCAATTCTCCAGATCCTGAAGAGAGGTAGGCACTGGAAGAGCGCCGAACACCTGTGACTTTCTCCCCTGAGGCATTTGCCTAATTCTTGAGTTACACAGCTAAAGGCTAATCTGAAGGATATGGAAAGCAGAGCAGAATTTTTGGCAGTCTCTTGATGCCAGAGAGACAAAACTGGAATTCCAGACTTTCTAAGAAAGAGGGGTCAGAACCCACATCCTAGGTCTTAGCTGAGACCCCTGATGAGTCACACCCTACGTGTGTGGAAAAACCAGAGATAGAATTATCCTTACAATGATGATGAGGGTTAGGCCTTGATTGGATTAAGTGACCTGGCCCTAATTTGGCTGCCTAACCAAGGAGGAAGGTAAGAAGGTCAAGTCAACCAGGGCCTCTGCAGTTTCATAGGTGATGTCTGGCATTCAGTTGTCAAGGATGAAGGGCCAAGACCAAGACACAAAAACATGATAAAGAATGCTTATAGTTATTATACTTACCACACTTAAATTTTAAAATAACTGTGATTGGGGCGCCTAGGTGGCTCAGTTGTTAAGTGTCTGCCTTCGGCTCAGGTCATGATCCCAGGGTCCTGGGATTGAGCCCCTCATCGGGCTCCCTGCTCTGCGGGAAGCCTGCTTCTCCCTCTCCCTCTCCCCCTGCTTGTGTTCCCTTTCTCACTATCTCTCTCTTTCTGTCAAATAAATGAATAAAATCTTTAAAAAAATAATAAAATAACTGTGATTGCTATGTCCAAGAAAATAGATGACAAAATAGATTATTTTACCAGGGAAATGGATTTTTTTTTTTTAGAGGTGAGAGAACAAGAGAGAGAGAGATAGAGCGTGAGTGGGGGGTGGAATGGAGGGGCAGAGGGAGAGGGTGAGAGAGAATCTTAAGCAGGCTCCACACCCAGTGTGGAGCCCAAGGTGGGGCTTGATCTCACAACCGTGGGATCATGACCTGAGCTGAAATCAACAGTCAGTCACTTACCTGACTGAGCCATCCAGGCACCCCGAGGGAAATAGATTCTATGAATAAAATAATCAGATGAAAATACCAGCACTGAATTTATAAAGACTTAGTAATAGGTATAGCAGAAGATTAGACACGGCAGGAGAGCAGATCAGTGAAGTGGAAGTAGGTCAATAGGAAATAACCAGGCAGAACAGCAGAGCAGGAGCACCTGGCCAGCTCGGTCAGAGGAACATGCGACTCTTGATCTCAGGCTTGTGAGTTTGAGCCCCACATTGGGTGTAGAGATTACTTAAATGAATAAATAAATAAAAACTTAAAAAAAAAGAATAACAGAGCAAAGCTGACAAAAACTCTAGGAAAGAGTATATGAATGTGGGATATGCTGAAAAGGTCTACTATGCATGTCATATAAGTGGAGTCCCAGAATAGGAAGGAAGATGGTGAAGAGGCAATATTTGAGGAGATAATGTCTGAGATTTCTTTTTTAAAACTGAAGAAAGTTTACCAAACCTTGGATATTAAAAGATCTACTAAGTAGCCATTTTGTAGGTATAGAGAGGTTGAATATTGGTAGTTTCATATGGTTCAACATCATAGAAAGAATTCAGATCAAACCACACCTCTGAATATCATAGTAAAATTAGTAAAACTAAAGTTGAAGAGAAAATGTGGAAAGCAACCAGAGAAAATATCTGTCAACCCAGAAATATAATGCTCACTGAAATTATTTTTCAAATATAAAGGTGAAATAAAGACATGCCCAGACAAAACTTGTGATATTGCATCGAGAGAAGACTTTCACTGAAATATTAAGGGGAGTTCTTCTGACAAAGGAAAATAGCTCCTCATGGAAGCAGGAGATGCAGGAAGAAATGGAGAGCAGTGAGAGAGGCAAGTAGGTGGTAAAGTCACCCAGGTACTGACTGTGTGGGAGGGACGTGTCCTTAGGTTCCAGCATCATGCTGGATGCAATGACTGTGTTAATGCTGTAATGAGTCAGGGATCCTGTTGTGATTTCTAGGGTGGCCACAAAAAGAATAGCTAGCAAGTAAGGGGAAACAAGGAAGTAATAAAAATACTCAATCAAGAAGAAGGCATAAGGGAGAGAAAAAAAGGAAATGTAATGCAGGCAGAACAAATAAAAAGTCAGTGATAAGATGGAAGGTGCAAACCCCAATACACCAGTGATGGTGTTGAAATTAAATGGGTGGGGGGCACCTAGGTGGTTCAGTAGGTTGAGCGTCCGACTCTTGATTTTAGCTTAGGTCATGATCTCAGGGTTGTGAGATTGAGCCCTGTGTGGGACTTGGTGCTGGGTATGGAGTCTACTTGGGATTCTGTCTCTCCCTCTCTCCCTTCCCACTTGTCCCCTGTCACCCTGCATGCTCTCTCTCTCAAAAAAAAAAAAAAAAGGGCTAATTTTCTTTTTTTGGATAGAGAAAGAGAGAATGGGAGGTTTAGTAGAGGGACAGACAGAGAGGGAGAATCTTAAGTAGGCTCCACGCCTAGTGTGGAGTCCCAAGTAGGGCTCCATCTCACAACCCTAAGATCATGACCTGAGCTGAAACCAAGAGTCAGATGCTTAACTAACTGAGCCACCTAGGTGGCTGAAAATTAAAGATTGACATTAAAAAACTAAACTGTATTATGTGCTCTTACCAGAGGCCATCTTAAATGTGGGATATAAAAGATAGGAAAATAAAAGAATGGAAGAGGATACCATGAAAACACCTAAAGAGAGTTGATATAACCGTACTGGTATACAGAGTCGATTTTAAGGTAGAAGTATGTCTAGAGATAAAAAGAATCATAAAAAAAAAAAACCCTAAGAGGGTGCCTGGGTGGCTCAGATGGTTGAGCGTCTGCCTTCGGCTCAGGTCATGATCCCAGGGTCCTGGGATCGAGTCCCGCATCGGGGCTCCCTGCTCCGTGGGAGCCTGCTTCTCCCTCTGCCTCTCTCCCTCTCTGTCTCTCATGAATAAATAAATAAAATCTTAAAAAAAACCCAAACAACCCTAAGAGTCTGTTGACCAGGAACACACAATATCATAAATTTAATGCCTCTGATGTAACTTCAAAATACATAAAGCAAAAATTGAGAGAATCAAAGGAAAGATAGAAAAAATGCACAATCATGATTAGACTTCAGCATCTCTCTAAATAATTGATGGAACAGACAAAAAAAACCCCAAAAAACAAAAAACCCCAGAAAACCAACCCAAATGTATAGAAGATCTGGAGAATAAGATGAGCAAACTTAACCTAACTGACACACACAGAACATTGCACCCATCCGAATAGAATATGCATTCTTTTCAAATATAATTTTTACTAAATTAAAATTGATCATATGTTGGGCAAAAAACATTTCTAAAGATTAAAATCATTCAAAATGTTTCTGTGACTTGAGGAATTAAGCTAGAAACCCATAAAGTTAATAGAAAATTCCTAAATGTTTGGAAATTAAATACTCTTCTAAATACCCTATATATCAAAAAGAAAATAGAAATTAGAATATATTTTGAACTGAATGATAATGAAAATACAACATTATAAACGTTGTGAGATGCAGCTAAAGCTACAGTTGGAAGGAAATAATGATCTTAAGCGCTTTATTAGAAAAGAAGAGAAATTGAAAATAATCTACATATCCATCGCAAGCATTTAGAAAAAGTGAGGAAATTGAACTTGAAGGAAATAATAAGGAACAAAATATAATGTAGCAGAAAACAAATGTACAGTGGAGAGAATGAACAAAGCCAGTCATTGGCTCTTTAAAAAGATTTTAATATAAATTTATGACAAGATCAGTAAAAAAGGGAAGGACCAAATTACTAATAGCAGGGATGAAAAGTGGGATCACTATAGACCCTACAGATGTTAATAAGACAATAAAGGACTATTATGAACAATTTTGCCTGTAAATTCAGATAAAATGGCAAACTTAGGTATATATATATTTTTCGCTCTGCGATTCAGCAGTTCCGCTCCTAGGTATGTACTCCCCACAGAAGTGCATACGTAGATGTACAAAGGATGTGTACGAGAGTGCTCCAGGCAGCTGCGTCCCTAACAGCCCCAAACCGGAAATGTGTCTTACGTGTCCATCACTTACATACAGAGGAATGTGTAAATAAATGTGCTCACACAATGGAATACCATAGAGAAATTACAAAACACCAACTAGCGTTACACAAAAGAGTGTAGATAAATCTCACAAATCTCACAAACACAACACTGAGCAAAGGAGCCAGGGCACACAGAAAAGAGCACACAAAGCGTGATTCCATTTACATGAAGTTCAGATAGTCAGAAGAGGAACTGTGGTGCTTTTATTAAGAGTGATGGCGGCTGAGTGGGGTGGGGTGTGCGTCTGGGTTACGATCTATGTTTCAGTGGGTGTGCACGCTCTGTAAGAATTCATCGGGCTGGATGCTTCTCATGTGTGCACTGCTTGGGAGACATGTTATATTTTAACAAAATGTTTATGAAAATATTTCTCTAGCTGTGGTTCGCTTTCATAACACTTTAAACATATGCCAGGGGCCATAAAAAATATTTTCATAGTTGATCCTCACAGAAAACCTTTGCAGAAGGAGACTCCAAGCGTCAAGTGACCTTCACCCTCCACTCAGGGATGGGGTCTGAGCCAGATCCAGCACCCCAGCTCCAACTCAGTGTGGGTCCTCCACTCCCTGCTCCCTTCAGCACTGGTCTACGTGGGAGGTTTGCTGTTTATAGCTGTCCATAGCTGGATAGGTTTAGGTGCTTGTTTAGGGAACACGTCTACGCTTTCTGAGCACCTGCCGTGTGTCCTGTGTTAGCCACTGGGCAGACGCTTCTACATATCACTGCTCTTAGTCTGAAGATACTCCTGGAGAACATACACGTTGGCTACCTCCACTGAGCCGCACTTTTCTCTTCTCCTTCCTGTTCCATGAAAGTTACACACGGTCTGGGGGTTCTGGAAAGTGCATCTCGGTAAAGTCAAGGAGAAAATTCCAAATCCCTGACTGCAGCGATTGGTTCAGGAGAGGTTATGTGACCCATGCTGATCCTGTCAGACTGATTCGTAGGACTTTGGGAGAATTCTGGGGAAAGACCCCTTTTTCTACTCGGGTGGACAGGAAGGTAGGTGTGAGAGCATGCCACCATAATCACCCAAGGGATGGAGCTAGCAGGTGCCTTCCATGACAGTGGGCCGATCAGAGAGAGGGAAAGAGAGCAGACCACGGGTAACACAGGGGAGCCACTGGATGAAACTCCCCTGCAGTCAGCCCTTTCCTCAGGATTCTTTAGTTAAGTGAACCAACGTATTTCCTGATTTTAAGCTAGTGTCAGTGACATTTTCTCCGACTTGCAGCTGAAAGCATCCTAATTGTTACAGAAATGAAGATCTTGATTAGTTCTGATTTGTTCAAAATCACACAGCTAACAAATAGCAGAGCCAGGGATTAGCGCATGGGTTTTTCTCAGTCCGAGCCCTTTTTCCACTAAACTGTGTCAGCGAAGTGCAAGGAGCTGGCGCTCAGTGAAGTGCTTCTAGCTCATGGGTGCGAAGCCATCCCAAGATAGCTGAGCCCATGTTGAGCCCTGCAAGGATGGCTATGCCACGGAGTGTTCTTGTGAGGCTGCTCAGACTCATTCTCACTTAAACTCATGTAAAACAGACTCCCATCATCGCTCCAGTCCCAGAGACCACTCCACTTGGTAGCAAGGGCCAGGGAGCAGCCTTTGCTGCATTCCTTAGTCAGTTGCCATTCAATGTGATTCTCTTGCCTGTTGGATTCATTACAAAGCATTTTAGTTTAAGCAAATTCCATGTTGCACAAGAAAGCTTTTTAACCTCACGTTGTCTTAGGAGTGCGTTGGCTCGGTCTGGGGAGCATCTTTACGTCTTTGCCCTCTGTGGATCCTTCGTATTCTACCCCCTTGCTCTTTTTCCTCTAAATGATTGCTTTTCTTTGGGCTTGACATTTCAGACCCTATTAGCTCACAATCCATGGTATGTTATGGGACTCTGCTCCTGCATCAGTTTGAATTTAAATTTCATTTAAGTGAAAAGCCTGTGTATTTAGTGAAAAATCAGAAAACCAGTCTACCTCCATCTTCCCATACATTTGCATGCTTACAGTTCTGGACTGGAGCATTTTCCTTTCAGACAGGACTCTGCTGTCTGGAAGGGCAGTTTGTGTACACCTGAGCACAAGGTAGCCAGGATAGGACTTCAAGCGGGAATGGGGTGAGACCAGTGGGAGCCGAGTGCGCCTGCGAAATCTGTGGAAGCTGAGGATCAGGACCAAGGACTAGAGCTGATGGACAGCAGGCAGGAGGTGAAGATCATTGCGGAGCTGGATGGTGAAGGGTGAGCCTAAGGCAGAAAGCCAGGAGAGCAGGTGAGTGCTGGAGTTCCTGTCAGCATTAAATCGGTGAGCATCATCCTGAGTCTGCAGCAGGAACAGGCACTAACGAAGGACCATGCTCAGTGGCCTCCCTTGAGGTTTCCTGGTGCCCAGCCATCTTCATGGATCTGTTAGAATGTGCCATTGCTTCTGATATAAGTATGTTCTTCCTGGAGACACTGAGCAGCCTGCCCTGTTGAGAGACGTGGTCTTGGCATGAAAAGCCTGTCTGCTGGGCAGGCACTGCCCAAGGCACAGGGATAGCCAGTCACTGACTTGTCCTTGGCATGATCCATGTTACCCACTGAAAAGCATGGACTGGATCAGAAAGCAGATTCTTCAGTAGCAGAGCAATCGTATGAGAATATTATGAGTTAATAACAAAAAGAGCCAGAGCTAGGAGTCGAAGCCTTGGGTCCAAGTACAGGCTTTGTTGCCAAGCAGTCATGTCACCCCAGAATGATTCCATCTGATCTGGGTGGGGTTTGTAGAATAGCCCACTTCCTCCACCCCACTTGCCTCTGCTCTTGCAGCAGAGATGTGCTGACACTGGGTGGAGGAGCAAGGGGCTGGGCCGTGAGTGCAAGACATTTTTGTTTTACCGTAGTTCCTTTTATTGCTATAAATTCCCACTGCTATAGAAAACAGTTGTTTTTATTAGAAAAGACTCTGAGAGAAGTGATTAAGGAAAATGCAAACACAAATAGACTGAATTTTCCCAGCAAAATCAGGAAAGAAAGTTGTAACTGAACTGTGACTCCCTTCCCTTTAGATTTTATGCTTCCTGGCTCTTCAAATCTGCCACAGTCCATTCAGGGGATTTGCTAATTGAAATTATCCACCTTGGCAAAGTGGAGGCTTGGCAAACTATGAGCAATGATGGATACTGTGTGCCATTAAAAGGCTTTTTAAAAAAGTTTTTATTTAAATTCCAGTTAGTTAACATACAGTGTAATATTAGCTTCAGGTGTATATAAAATGATATTTATAAAGACTTTTCTAAGGACATAAGGCGACTCTTCTGAAATGATGTTAAATGAAAAAGGGAGCCATACAATTATATAAATAATGTGATCTCAAACATGTAAAGAGTTCCTGAATGGGGAAAAAAAAAAAAAAGGAAATGTGCCAGAATGTTAATGGCCGTTCCTCCAGTTGGCGGGTTATGAGTAATTTTAGTTTCCTTCCCTATATTTCCTCTGTGTCCAAACATTCTTTACAAGAACAACCTAAGTGACTCTCAGGAAAGGCTTTTTTAAGGGTCTCCCACTGCTCTCTTTTTCTGAGCTGTGAAGAACAGACTCTCTTCAGTGCTCTGAATTACACCTTCCCTTTTATATATTCAGCATCCCTATTTTAAAAATTACTTTTTTTATTTTGGCCTGAAATGAAATGCTCGGTTTCCACATCTGTCTTTTTTTTAAATTTTATTTTATTATGTTATGTTAGTCACCATACATCACATCATTAGTTTTTGATGTAGTGATCCACGATCCGTTGTTTCCGTATAACACCCAGTGCTCCATGCAGAACGTGCCCTCCTCAATACCCACCACCAGGCTAACCCATCCTCCCACCCCCTCCTCTCTAGAACCCTCAGTTTGTTTCTCAGAGTCCATAGTCTCTCATGGTTCATCTCCCCTTCCAATTCCCCCCTTCATTTTTCCCTTCCTTCTCCTAATGTCCTCCTAATGCTATTCCTTATGTTCCACAAATAAGTGAAACCATATGATAATTGACTTTCTCTGCTTGACTTATTTCACTTAGCACAGTTTCATATGTGGCTCCTGTTTAAAGATTCTCAGTGGCTTTGGTGGGTTCCATAACACCCTGTTTAACACTTGATTAGAGGTTAAGAGAACCACTGAAATTTAGAAACCCCGCAGAATTTAAGGCCTAGGCAGATTAGATATTGAGGCACCTGCTAGAGAGGAATAGGATTTTAGTCTCTTTTCTGATGGCAAATCAGAGAGGACCCTTTCAGTGTATAATTCCAGGTTCTTAGCTGCAACCCACGGACCCGCTGTGGTCTCTAAAGCTTTTCCTTTGTATGTACTTCTCCAGCAGCACGTGAGGGGTGGGAAGCTCGTGTCGGATCCCGCCCAGCCAGGCTTCCTTCCTCCTGGACGCCATCTCTGGTTCCACACCTGCTCTCTCTGTGGATCTGTACCTTCCCTTCCTTACCTGACATGTCTGCTTGGCCACCTAGTTAGTCCAGCCTACCTTCCCAAGAGGGTCTCTCCGATCCGCCTTCCCATATTCATGCTGACGAAGCTTGTTGCTCCCCCTCCATGCCCCCAGTGTGCTTGGATGTACCTCCAGGTCAGTATATATCCCTCGTGGTGTTTTGTTGTAACAGTCTATTTCCATATCTATCTCTCTACCACCGTGCCAGTCAGGGTTTCCAGAGAAACAGAATCAACAAGGGGTGTGTGCGTGTGTGCCCACCTGCTTGTCTATAAAGAAATTTATTTTAAGGAATTGGCTCACGTGATTGTATGGGCTAAGTCCAAAATCTGTAGGGCAGATCTGAGTCTGCAGACTCAGGCAGGAGTCAAAGTCATGGTCATGAGGCAGACTTCCTTTTCCGGACACCTCAGCCTTTGCTCTTCAGACCTCTAACTCATCAGATGGCGCCCACCCACATAATGGATGCCTTTAAAGTCAGTGAAGGCGGTTGGGAATCACATTTGCAAGACAACATCACAGCTACATACCTACAATTCCATTGTAGCTGAGCAGGAATCAAGATGGCTTCTTGTTTTATCAGTGCTTTGTTTCCGCTTGGGTGGCAGCTTGATAAAGCCAGTGGAGAACGGCTGCCCAGCAAACAGAACTCGCCCTGCTGCCCGGGCTTCTGTGTCCACGTGGGGACGCTATGCTCAAAGCATGGGCACTCCTGGGCCACGCGTCGTGGTGCGTCTCGCCCTGTGTCTTGGGGTGGGGAAGGCTGAGCTGGCGTGGTCAGCTGGGGGCTGGCCCCGCAGGTGGTTCCCAGGGCAGTCAGGCCACTTGGACGCTCCCAGACTTTGAGCATGCTCTTTGCGCCCTCCCATTTCATTTTCCTCATCTGTAAAGTGCAAACAAGAAATTACTGCTTCAGAGGGGAGTGTGAGGGTTAAGCGAAATAAACCATTGAACACTGGAGGCTCCGTGCGTCCTAGCTGTTTCATGATTGAATTCCAGTCGGTCTCAATTCTTTGGTCTTAGCGTAGTGTACCGTCTCTGCTTCTGGATCTCCTCATCTAGAGGAGGAGGGAGCCGGACTCATCTCCAGGATCCCCTCCTCGAGGAGCGTCCGGGGTGAGCTGAGTGCTCAGTGAAGAGACACAGTTTGGGCCTCACTGACGGGCGGGGGAGGTCACCTGGGGGAGGATCCAGTGAGATCCTCCCAAGCTTTACTGCCCAGTGCTTGAATGTCCAGCGGGTTCTCTGCGCACACACCCCTGAAGCCCCTCGGGCAGGTGTGGCCCGTGGTGTCACCTGCTCCAGGGGCGGCTGAGGCCCCACAGCTGGTGGGCCGTGGGGCCTCAGATGTGGTTATAGGTTCTCGCCACTCCTTACCATTGGGTCTCCTGTCTGTTCCTCCAGGTTAGCTCCCTGCTCAAGCCGATCCTTTGTTATCTTAAAAAGTGGAATAAGTTAGAGAAAGACAATTATCCTATGATCTCACTCATATGTGGAAGTTAAGAAACAAGACAGAGGATCATAGGGGAAGGGAGGGAAGAATAAAATCAGACAAAATCAGAGAGGGAGCCAAACCACGAGAGACTCTTAACTCCAGGGAAAAAACTGAGGGTTGCTGGAGGGGAGGGGGGGTGGGGTAACTGGGGGATGGACATGAGGAGGGCACATGATGTGATGAGCACTGGGTGGTTTTTTTTTTTGTTTGTTTTTTTAAAAGATTTTATTTATTTCTTTGACAGAGAGAGACAGCAAGAGAGAGAACACAAGCAGGGGGAGTGGCAGAGGGACAAGCAGGCTTCCTGCTGAGCAGGGAACCCGATGATGCGGGGCTTGATCCCAGGACCCTGGGCCCATGACCTGAGCCGAAGGCAGCCGCTTAAGGACTGCCCCGTGAGCACTGGGCATTGTATGCAACTGATGAATCTCTAACCTCTAACCCTGAAACAAAAAAAAGAAAAAGAAAAAAAAAAGTGATGGTATTTGAGGTAAATTTGCATAAGGACGCTCACTTCAGGTTTTCTTGTTGCTCTGGGCGGCCTAGCAGAGAAAGAAGCTCCGCCGTGTTAGACTGGAATTCCTGTCCAGGAAGCTGCCCTGTGTCCTACCAGTGCCATTCCCCTTCTCACTTTGTCTTTGGAGAGCAGTCTGGAGAGCCTTGTGCCTGTTCGTCTTGTCTTCCTCTCTACTTCCCCTGCAGATGAGATCCAGATACACAAGACCTGAGTGTGTTCAGGCTGGCTGAGCTCGGACGAGGCACCGTGACGGGGTCTGCTGAGCTCGGTCGAATCACCGTGACGGGGTCTGCTAAGCTCGGACGAAGCACCGTGACGGGGTCTGCTGAGCTCGGTCGAGTCACTGACGTGGTCTGCTGAGCTCGGTCGAATCACTGTGACGGGGTCTGCTGAGCTCGGACAAGGCACCGTGACGGGGTCTGCTTGGTGGTCGCCAGGAGGCCTGTGCTTCACACCTCAGGCCTTGCTCAGTGCTGCAGGCCACAGGGTTTCACGTGGCATTTGCTGCTTCAGGTGGAGGAGTGGGTGTCTTCTTTTTTCTTATTTCTATCTTCCTTTTATTTGACTTTCTTTGAGACATGCAAGAGTTTGTGTATGCATCTGAAATGAGGATCTGGCAGGTTTCAGAATGTTCCGGCTCCCTTCCGTGTCCAGACTGGTAATTCGAGAAGTCAGATGGTGTTCTCGGAGCTGCCACTGGGGATTGCTGACGCCTCTCCATGTGCGTATTCCGGTTCTCCCAAACCAAAGCAGCCCATTTCTCCTTCTCCACACGTGTGGGATGCTGTCTTTGCAGACTGGAAGCCTTCAGTGTTGTAGACTGTTCTTGGTTGTGGTTGAATTTCCTTGTAGGCCGACACAGTTGCCAGTCTCTGAGGCAGGATTCGGTAGGCTTGTGAAATTAATGAATTCCAGCACAACTGCATGTTTTAATGGCACTTCTTTTGTGGGTGCTCTTTGAATAGTGGATTTTACTGGAGTGTCTCTGTGATGAATCTTGATTGCCAGTGACCAGACTGCCTCCTTTAGGGTAGCCTGGGCTCCAGGCTCAGCACTTCTGCTGTAGGATATTGCACGCAATCTGGTACCGAAGGAGGGTCTAAATTGTTTACAGTTAAGACAGCTTCACTTTTGTACTCAGACCTTAGGGATGATAGTGATTCTTTATTTTCTCCACAGCTATTGGTGAATATGTGGCAGTAAAATGTTTGATCACTACTTCTAAATGTAAGAATTTTAGATTTCAGTTATATCCCATTTATATCAAACAGAACATATGGGTCTCAAAGCAGCACAGAACATATTGGAGACAAACCCAGCAATTTGCTCCACTATTCAGCTTCATTTTTTTTTCCACTTTCATGGAAACCATAAGATTGTTTTTGTGTTTCAGATCAAACATGTTTTTGAGCAAAGAGTACATTACCCAGCTGTCCTAAAAGCCATTACTTATCACTGTTCAAATTTAATCTGAGCCATCTGTTACATTTCTTTCTTTCCATTTATTTTTGAGGCCCATCACGGGAAAGCTGCTTCTTGACATATCTCACTTGGAGAAACTACAAAAAGGAAAATATGTTAGAAACTTTAGATAACATTTTGTCAATGCATTTTGCATAAATAATTAAGTTATATTCCACTTAGGATTCAGTAACTCTATGCTCTTACCCCAACTTAAAATAAATTTGAAGACTCTAAGAAACAAAATGAATCTTCTATTAATATTTGTTAATGGGGTGGGTCTCAGTAATAAGCAACAGGTTAAATTCTTCCTTTTAATTGTGATTCAGTGGAAATTTTTCTCTGAAGACCTGAGACTAAATTATGGTATGCAGTGTATGTGCTAATGTATTTACTAATGGTAATGTGCCTGGTAAATGTGTGTAACTGGTTTGTTTTTATTCCGAAGCCTGGATAAAAATCTGAGCCGCACAGGCTTAAGGCTGTGGGAGAGTTGTCACTCCAGAAATGAACTTGAATTCACTTAATTTTATCATAAAAGGACGTTGGCAGAATTGGGTATGTGGTTGGTTTCTGAAAGCTGCACAGGGTTTGGAAATTTTAAGAAGATAATGGGTAGAATTTCTCCGCATGACTCTTTTGGAACCTGGGGTGCTTTATTCCTGGGACTGTAGCCCCGTGGGCCATGACACACTGTGACATGGCCATGCTGGGGACGTGGACACATCACTAAACAGAGATGGGGTGGGGACGCATCACTCCATCCAGTCATGACAGATACCCTTGTGGGACACGTTTCTCAAATGGGGGTGCAAGAGAAGGGAGAGGAGAGTCATCAGCCAGGGGTTATTTTTCTGGAAGCCCATTTGGTTGAGAATGAAGATATTGTTTTCATGATTTACATTAGCCCCTGTCTTTGGGAAGAGAAAAGAACACAGAAATCATGCCTACATGTGTGACTTGATTAGGCATAATATTCTTTAAGCCTTCCCTTCTTGGAAATATGTCTTAAATTGAAAGCATAAGACAGCTTTGCCAATATGCATTTGCCTTTGATGAAGAGGGAAGAACACATGCCGACCCCTCTGCTTAAAGCAGCCCTGGACACCCCCACCCTCAAAGACAAACCCAAGATTTGTGTTCTGAAAAGAGCCCCGAAGAGACCAAAGGGTCAAAGGGAGTTTGTGGCAGGCAGGACCCAGCACATGGAGGGTGATTCTCCTGTCAGTGGTCTTTCCCAAGGCTCTCTTCACTGCCTTTCCACTCGGCTGTGCTCTGGGTCCCAGGTAAGGCCCGCTCACATGACGTGAGCTTCTCTTTGCCTGCTTTGGAAGGAAGAACAAACAGTGGCTATTTGGGAGAGAGAATGCTTTCTTTGTTCCTTGCTCACTTACTGAAGTGCTTGTACACAAATGTGACAGAAACCTATTATAATACGGCGTATTCCCACTTCTCTTTGCACACTTTTTCCTATTAAGTTTTTAAATTTTAATTCCAGTACAGTTAACCTACAGTGTTGTATGAGTTTCAGGTATACAATATAGGGATTCAGCAGTTCTACACATTCCTCAGTGCTCATCCTGATAAGTGTACTCTTTAACCCCCATCCCCTGTTTCACCCCCCACCACCACCACCTCCCCTCTGGTCACCAGCAGTGTGTTCTCTGTAGTTAAGAGTCTGTTTCTTGGTTTATCTCTCTTTTTTCCCCTTTGTTCCTTTGTTTTGTTTCTTAAATTCCACATATGAGTGAAATCATATGGTATTTGTCTTTCTCTGACTGACTTACTTCACTTAGCAGAATACTCTCTCGCTCCCATCCATGTTCTTGCAAATGGCAGGATCTCATTTTTTTTTATGGCCGAGTAATATTCCATTAAATACACACACACACACCCCCCGCATCTTTTTCCATTCATCTATCGATGAACACTTGAGCCTTTTCCATAATTTCACCATTATAAATAGTGCTGCAATAAACACAGGGGTGCATGTTTCCCTTCAAATTAGTGTTTTTCTGTGTTTTGGGTAAATACCCAGTAATTTGATTACTGGATCATAGGGTAGTTCTGTTTTTAACTTTTTGAAGACCCTCCATACTGTTTTCCACAGTGGCTGCACCAGTTTACATTCTTACCCACAGTGCATGAGGGATCCTTTTTCATCACACCCTCACCAACACCTGTTGTTTCTTGTGGTTTTTATTTTAGTCATTCTGACAGGTGTGAGGTGGTATCTCATTGTGGTTTTGATCTGCATTTCCCTGGTGATGTGATGTTGAGCATCTTTTCATGTGTCTGTTGGCCATCTGGATGTCTTTGGAGAATGGCTGCTCATGTCTTCTGCCTATTTTTTAATTGGATTATTTGTTTTTTTGGGTGTTGAGTTGTATCAAATTTTTTTAAAAGATTTTATTTATCCATTTTGACAGAGAGAGAGAGCACAAGCGGGGGGAGCGGCAGAGGGATAGGGAGAAGCAGACTCCAAACACAGAGCAGGGAGCCTGATGCGAGGCTTGATCCCAGGATCTTGGGATCACGGCCCCAGCCAAAAGCAGATGCCCAACTGACTGAGCCACCCAGGCACCCCAAGTTGCATCAGATTTTTATATATTTTGGACACTAACCCTTTATCAGATATGTCACTTGCAAATATCTTCTCTTATTCTGTAGGTTGCCTTCTAGTTTTGTTGGTTGTTTCCTTCACTGTGCAGAAGCTTTTTATTTTGATGTAGTCCCAATAGTTTATTTTTGCTTTTGTTTCTCTTGCCTCAGGAGACATTTCTAGAAAAATGTTGCTATGGCCAATGTCAGAAATTACTGCCTGTGCTCTTTTCTAGGATTTTTGTGGTTTCAGGTCTCACATTTAGGTCTTTAATCCATTTTGAGTTTATTTTTGTGTACGGTGAAAGAAAGTGGTCCAGTTTCATTCTTTTGCATGTAGCTGTCCAGTTTTCCCAACACCATTTGTTGAAGAGACTGTCTTTTTCCTATTTATATTCTTGCCTCCTTTGTCAAAGATTAATTGACCATGTAATTGTGGGTTTATTTCTGGGCTTTCTAGTCTGTTTCATTGATTATACATCTATTTTTGTGCCAGTGCCATACTGTTTTTATGACTACAGCTTTGTAATATAACTTGAAGTCTGGAATTGTGATACCTCCCTCCAGTTTTCTTTTTCTTTTTCAAGATTGCTTTAGCTAGGGATGCCTGGGTGGCTCAGTCACTTAAATGTCTGCCTTCGGCTCAGGTCATGATGCCAGGGTCCTGGGATCAAGTCCTGCATCAGGCTCCCTGCTCAGCGGGGAGTCTGCTTCTCCCTCTCCCTGCCACTCCTTCTGCTTGTGCTCTCTCTCTCTTTCTGACAAATAAATAAAGTCTTAAAAAAAAAAAAGATTGCTTTCACTATTCAGGGTCTTTTGTGGTTCCATACACATTTTAGGATTGTTCTAGTTCTGTGAAAAATGCTGGTGGTATTTTGATAGAGATTGCATTGAATATGTAGATTTTTTTGGATAGTATAGATATTTTAAAAATATTTGTTCTTCCAATCCATGAGCATGGACTATCTTTCCATGTTTGTGTCATCTTCAGTTTCTCTCATCAATGTTTTATAGTTTTCAGGGTACAGGTTTTTCACATCCTTGTTTAAGGTTATTCCTGGGTATTTTATTATTTTTCATGCAATTGTAAATGAGACTGTTTTCTTAATTTCTCTGTTGCTACATTATTAGTGTATAGAAATGCACAGATTTCTGTACATTGATTTTGTATCTTGCAACTTTACTGAATTCACTGATCAGTTCTAGTAGATTTTTGGTGGAATCTTTAGGGTTTTCTAGGCATAGTATCATGTCATCTGCAAATAGTGAAAGTTTTACTTCTTCATTACCAATCTGGGTGCCTTTTAATTATTTTTGTTGTTTGATTGATGTGGCTAGGACTTCTAGTACTGTGTTGAATAAAAGTGGTGAGAGTGGACATTCTCGTCTTGTTCCTGACTTTAGGGGAAAAGCTCTCAGGTTTTCCCCACTGAATATGATATTCACTGTGGGTTTTTCATAGATGGCCTTTATTATGTTGAGGTATGTTCCCTGTAGAACAATTTTGTTGAAGGTTTTCATCATGAATGGTTGTTGTACTTTATCAAATGTTTTTTCTGCATCTATTTAAATGATCATATGGTTTTTATTCTTTCTCTTATTGCTGTGACGTATCACACTGATTGATTTGTGAATATTGAACCACCCTTGCGTCCTGGTAATAAATCCCACTTGATTGTGGTGAAAGATTTTTAAAAATGTATTGTTGGATTGGGTTTGCTAGTATTTTGTTGAAGATTTTTGCATCCGTGTTCATCAGAGATACTGGCCTATAGTTCTCTTTTTCTGTGGTGTCTTTTTTTTTTTTTTTAAAGATTTTATTTATTTATTTGAGACAGAGAGAATGAGAGACAGAGAGCATGAGAGGGAGGAGAGTCAGAGGGAGAAGCAGACTCCCTGCCGAGCAGGGAGCCCGATGCGGGACTCGATCCCGGGACTCCAGGATCATGACCTGAGCCGAAGGCAGTCGCTTAACCAACTGAGCCACCCAGGCGCCCTTCTGTGGTGTCTTTATCTGGTTTTGGTGTCAGGGTAATGCTGGTCTTATAGAATGAATTTGGACGTTTTCTTTCCTCTTGTAATTTTTGGAATAGTTTGAGAAGAATAGGTATTACCTCTTCTTTAAATGTTTGATAGAATTCACCTGTGAAGCCATCTGGTCTGGGACCTTTGTTGGTTGGGAGTTTTTTGATTACTGACTCAATTTCATTGTTAAGTTATCAGTCTGTCAAATTTTTTATTTCTTCCTGCTTCAGAGTTGGTAGGTTATATGTTTCTAGGAATTTATTTCTTCTAGGTTGTGCAATTTGTGGGATATGATTTTTCATATTACTCTGTTACAATTATTTGTATTTCTGTGGTCTTGGTTGTTATTTCTCCTTTTCCATTTGTAATTTTGTTTGAGTCCTCTCTCTCATGTTTTTTGTTGTTGTTGTTGTTGTTTTGAGTCTGGCTAAAGGTTTATCAATTTTCCCGATCTTTTCAAAGAACCAGCTCCTGGTTTCACTGATCTGTTCTATTGGTTTTTTTCATTTCTATTTCATTTATTTCTGCTCTACTCTTTATTATTTTCTTCCTTCTGTTGGGTTTTGTTTTTCTGTTTTTGTTTTGGGCTTTATTATTTTTTTTCTAGCTCCTTTAGGTGTAAAGTTAGGTTGTTTATTTGAGACTTTTCTTGCTTCTTGAGGTAGGCTTGTATTGATAAACTTTTCTCTTAGAACTGATTTTGTTGCGAGACCAGGGGAAAGATGGCAGAGGAGTAGGGGACCCTATTCCAACTGGTCCCTGGAATTGAGCTGGGTATCTACCAGACCACTCTGAGCATCCACAAAATCAGCCTGAGATGTAAGAAAATAGATCTGGATCTCTACAAACAGAATATCGCAGGCAGTTGGTTTCGAGGTACGAAGCGGGGAGCTGTGATTCCGTGGGCAGATATCAGAGGATAAACAGCAGCAGGAGGGTGCCTGGCCGTGGGGATCCTACACTGCCGGTGAGCGACAGCCTTGTGCGCTGGGGACGGGCACAGACTTGCAGACCGGTAGCGGCAGGGAAAGGACTTTAGGGCAGCCCCCTGGATGGAAACCTGGAGCGGCGGGGTCGCACGTGCGAACTGGGAGCAGCTGGCGGTTTTAGAAGCACAAAGGGCAGAGACATGCCCTGACCTGGAGGCAGGACTGGGGGTGCTGCAGAGGGGCACACAAACCAGGACACTGC
The DNA here is from genome assembly GCF_011800145.1 of Mirounga leonina. NCBI lineage: Eukaryota > Metazoa > Chordata > Mammalia > Carnivora > Phocidae > Mirounga > Mirounga leonina. The sequence goes on from NW_023270664.1 coordinate 720,512, forward strand.
AGTTTATAGCAGCACGGACAGAAAGGGAGACGGTGTGGCCTGGAGAGCTCACTGAAGAACAGACTGCGATCTCTCTGCTCTGAGGCAGAGGGTTGGAAACAGTCTCTTCTGCTCTGACTCTCAGAAGAGACGCGGAAAGCCGCCAGAGAAGAAAAGCCCCCCAAAACCGGTTTTCACTGAGCCCATCCCTCGCCACAACAGGGGCAGGGAAACTCTGCCCAAACAGGGTTGCCTGAGTAACAGTGCGGCAGGCCCCTCCCCCGGAAGACAGGCTGGGAAAACAAGAGGCCAACAACCCTAAGGTCCCTAGAAAACAGGTACATCTTGCTTGGGTTCTGGTCAATAATTTGGACTCTATACATTCCCTCAACCACCCATCAACAGAATAACTAGGAGGAGGAACCCCCAAAATAGGAAAGACTCAGAGATTATGACTTATGCCACAGATTTACAAATGGATTCAGATATAACCAAGATGTCGGAGATGGAATTCAGGCTAGCAATTGTGAAGACAATGGCTAGAATGGAGAAATCAATTAATGGCAACATAGAGTCTCTAAGGACAGAAATGAAAGCTGAATTGGCAGAACTTAAAAATGCTATCAATGAGATCCAATCTAATCTAGATAATCTAACAGCTAGGGTAAGTGAGGCAGAAGAACGAATAAGTGACCTGGAAGACAATTTAATAGATAAAAAGGGAAAAGAGGAGGCCAGGGAAAAACAACTCAGAATCCATGAAAATAGAATCAGAGAAATAAGTGACACCATGAAGCATTCCAATGTCAGAATTATTGGAATCCCGGAGGGAGTGTAGAGAGAGAGAGGACTAGAAGATATATTTGAGCAAATCGTAGCTGAGAACTTCCCTAATCTGGGGAATGAAACAAACATTCCTGTCCTAGAGGCAGAGAGGACCCCTCCAAAGATCAAGGAAAACAGGCCAACACCCCGGCATGTAATAGTAAAACTTGGCAAATCTTAGAACCAAGGAAACCATCTTAAGGGCAGTTACGGGGAAGAGATTCCTCACGTACAGAGGGTGGAACATCAGAATAATGTCAGACCTATCCACAGAGACCTGGCAAGCCAGAAAGGCCTGGCATGACATATTCAGCATACTAAACCAGAATAACATGCAGCCAAGAATACTTTATCTGGCAAGGCTGTCATTTAGAATGGATGGAGAGATGCAGAGCTTCCACGACTGGCAGAAACTGAAAGAATATGTGACCACTAAGCCAGCCCTGCAAGAAATATTAAGGGGGGTTCTATAAAGGAGAAAGACCCCAAGAGTGATATACAACAGAATTTACAGGGACAATCTATAAAAACAACGTCTTCACAGGCAACATAATGACAATTAATTCATAGCTTTCAATAACTCTCAACATGAATGGCCTAAATGCTCCCATAAAACGGCACAGGGTTGCAGATTGGATAAAAAGACAGGACCCATCCATATGCTGTCTATAAGAGACTCATTTTGAACCTAAAAATACATCCAGACTGAAAGTGAAGGGATGGAGAGCCACCTTCCATGACAGCGAACCTCAAAAGAAAGCTGGGGTAGCAATTCTTGTATCAGACAAATTAGATTTTAAACTAAAGTCTGTAGTTAGAGACACAGAAGGACACTATATCATTCTTTTTTTTTTTTTTTAAAGATTTTATTTATTTATTCATGAGAGACAGAGAGAGAGAGAGAGAGAGAGAGAGAGGCAGAGGGAGAAGCAGGCTCTCAAGGAGCAGGGAACCCAATGCGGGACTCGATCCCGGGACCCTGGGATCATGACCTGAGCTGAAGGCAGACGCTTAACCATGTGAGCCACCCAGGCACCCACACTATATCATTCTTAAAGGGTCTATCCAACAGGAAGATTTAACAATTGTAAATATCTATGCCCCCAACATGGGAGCAGACAACTATATAAGCCAACTGTTAACCAAAATAAAGAGTCATATTGATAACAATATGTTAATTGTAAGAGACCTCAATACTGCACTCTCAGCAATAGACAGATCATCCAAGCAGAAGATCAACAAAGAAACGAGCTTTGAATGATACACTGGACCAGATGGACCTCATAGATATATACAGAACATTCCACCCTAAAACAACAGAATACTCATTCTTCTCACTCTCTCTTTTTTTTTTTAAGATTTTATTTATTTATTTGACAGAGAGGGACACAGTGAGAGAGGGAACACAAGCAGGGAGAGCGGGAGAGGGAGAAGCAGGCTTCCCACTGAGCAGGGAGCCTGATGTGGAGCTCAATCCCAGGACTCTGGGTTTATGACCTGAGCCGAAGGCAGACGCTTAACAACTGAGCCATGCAGGCGCCCCAGAATACTCATTCTTTTTAAGCGCACATGGAACTTTCTCCAGGATAGACCACATACTGGGTCACAAATCAGGTCTCAACCGATACCAAAAGATTGAGATTATTCCCTGCATATTCTCAGACCACAGAGCTTTAAAACTGGAGCTCAATCACAAGAAAAAATTTGGCAGAAATTCACACACTTGGAAGCTAAAGACCACTCTGCTCAAGAATGTTTGGGTCAACCAGGAAATCAAAGAAGAACTTAAACAATTCATAGAAATCAATGAGAACGAAAACACATCGGTCCAAAAGGGATATTGCATGGGCGGTCCTAAGGGGGAAATACATAGCCATCCAAGCCTCACTCAAAAAAATAGAAAAATCCCGAATTCACCAACTAACTCTACACCTTAAAGAACTAGAGAAAAAGCAACAAACGATGCCTATGGCACGCATTAGAAGAGAAATAATTAAGATTAGAGCAGAGATCAATGAATTAGAAACCAGAAACACAGTAGATCAGATCAACGAAACTGGAGGTTGGTTCTTTGAAAGAATTAATAAGATCAATAAATGACTGGCCAGACTTACCCAAAAGAAAAGAGAAAGGACCCAAATTAATAAAATTATGAATGAAAGGGAAGAGATCACGACTAACACCAAGGAAATAGAAACAAGTATTAGAAATTATTATCAACAACTATATGCCAATAAACTGAGCAATCTGGATGAAATGGATGCATTCCTGGAAACCTATAAGCTGCCAAGACTGAAACAGGAAGAAATTGACAACCTGAATAGGCCAATAACCAGTAACAAGATTGAAGCAGTGATCAAAAACCTCCCAAAAAACAAGAGTCCAGGGCCTGATGGATTCCCTGGGGAATTCTACCAAACATTCACAGAAGAAATAATATCTATTCTCCTGAAGCTGTTTCAAAAAATAGAAACAGAAGGAAAGCTTCCAAACTCATTCTATGAGGCCAGCATTACCTTAATCCCCAAACCAGGCAAAGACCCATCAAAAAGGAGAATTTCAGACTGATATCCCTGATGAATATGGATTCCAAAATCCTCAACAAAATCCTAGCTAATAGGATCCAACAATACATTAAAAGGATCATCCACCACGACCAAGTGGGATTTATCCCCGGGATGCAACTGTGGTTCAACATTCGCAAATCAATCAATGGGATGGAACACATTAATAAGAGGAGGGAGAAGAACCATATGGTCCTCTCAATTGATGCAGAAAAAGCATTTGACAAAATACAACATCCTTTCCTGATCAAAACTCGTCAGAGTAGGGGCGCCTGGGTGGCTCAGTCGTTAAGCGTCTGCCTTCCGCTCAGGTCATGATCCCAGGGTCCGGGGATCGAGTCCCACATCGGGCTCCCTGCTCAGGAGGAAGCCTGCTTCGCCCTCTACCTCTCCCCCTGCTTGTGTTCCCTCTCTCGCTGTCTCTCTCTCTCAGTTGAAAAATAAATAAAATCTTTAAAAAAAAAAAAAACAACTTGTCAGAGTATAGGGATAGAGGGAACATACCTCAAGTTCATAAAATCCATCTATGAAAAACCCACAGCAAATATCATCCTCAATGGGGAAAAGCTGAGAGCCTTTCCCTTAAGATCAGGAACACGTCAAGGATGCCCACTCTCACCACTATTGTTCAACACAGTACTAGAAATCCTAGCAACAGCAATCAGACAACAAAAAGAAATAAAAGGTATTCAAATTGGCAAAGAAGAAGTCAAACTCTCTCTCTCTTCGCAGGCGACATGATACTTTAGGTGGAAAACCCAAAAGACTCCACCCCCAAATTACTAGAACTCATACAGCAATTCAGTAATGTGGCAGGATACAAAATTAATGCACAGAAATTAGTTGCTTTCCTATACACTAACAATGTAACTGTAGAAAGAGCAATTAGAGAAATGATTCCATTTACAATAGCACCAAAAACCATAAGATACCTTGGAATAAACCTAACCAAAGAGGTAAAGGATCTATAGTCTAGGAACTACAGAACACTCATGAAAGAAATTGAAGAAGACACAAAAAGATGGAAAAATATTCCATGCTCATGGATTGGAAGAATAAACATTGTTAAAATGTCTATGCTACCCAGAGCAATCTATACCTTCAACGCTGTCCCGATCAAAATTCCAATGCATTTTTCAAAGTGCTGGAACAAACAATCCTAAAATTTGTATGGAATCAGAAAAGACCCCGAATCGCCAAGGAAATGTTGAAAAAGAAAAACAAAGCTGGGGGCATCACGTTGCCCGATTTCAAGCTATACTACAAAGCTGTGATTACCAAGACAGCATGGTATTGGCTCAAAAACAGACCTATAGACTGAACCCAGATATGGACCCTCAACTCTATGGTCAAATAATCTTTGACAAAGCAGGAAAAAATATGCAATGGAAAAAAGACAGTCTCTTCAATAAATGGTGCTGGGAAAATTGGACAGCCACATGCAGAAAATGAAACTTGACCATTCTCTAACACCACACACAAAGATAAACTCAAAATGGATGAAAGACCTCAATGTGAGATAGGAGTCCATCAAAATCCTAGAGGAGAACATAGGCAGTAACCTCTTTGACGTTGGCCACAGCAACTTCTTTCAAGATACATCTCCAAAAGCTAGTGAAACAAAAGCAAAATGAACTTTTGGGACTTCATCAAGATAAAAAGCTTCTGCACAGCAAAGGAAACAGTCAACAAAACAAAGAGGCAACCCACAGAATGGGAGAAGATATTTGCAAATGACACTACAGATAAAGGGCTGGTATCTAAGATCTATAAAGAACTTCTCAAACTCAACACCCGAAAAATAAATAATCAAGTCAAAAAATGGCAGAGGATATGAAAAGACACTTCTCTGAAGAAGACATACAAATGGCTAACAGACACATGAAAAAATGTTCATCATCATTAGCCATCAGGGAAATTCAAATCAAAACCACATTGAGATACCACCTTACACCAGTTAGAATGGCAAAAATGGACAAGTGTTGGAGAGGTTGTGGAGAAAGGGGAACCCTCTTACACTGTTGGTGGGAATGCAAGTTGGTACAGCCACTTTGGAAAACAGTGTGGAGGTTCCTCAAAAAGTTAAAAATAGAACTACCCTATGACCCAGCAATTGTACTCCTGGGTATTTACCCCAAAGACACAGATGTAGTGAAAAGAAGGACCATATGCACCCCAATGTCCACAATAGCCAAACTGTGGAAAGAGCCAAGATGCCCTTCAACAGATGAATGGATAAAGAAGATGTGGTCCATATATACAATGGAATATCCAGTCAGCCATCAGAAAGGATGCATACCCAACTTTGACATCAACATGGATGGGACTGGAGGAGATTATGCTAAGTGAAATAAGTCAAGCAGAGAAAGTCAATTATCATATGGTTTCACTTATTTGTGGAACATAAGGAATAGCATGGAGGACATCAGGAGAAGGAAGGGAAAAATGAAGGGGGGGGAGAATCGGAGGGAGAGATTAACCATGAGAGACTATGGACTCTGAGAAACAAACAGGATTTTAGAGGGGAGGGGGGATGGGTTAGCCCGGTGATGGGTGTTAAGGAGGGCACGTAATGCATGGAGCACTGGGTGTTATATGAAAACAATGGATCATGGATCACCACATCAAAAACTAATGATGTATTGTATCGTGACTAACATAACATAATAAAATTAAAAAAAAAAAAAAGAACTCCTTTTGTTGCATCTCAGAGATTTTGGACCATTGTGTTTTCACTTTCATTTGTCTCCATGTATATTCTTATTTTCTATTTGATTTCTTGGTTGACCCATTCATTGTTTAGTAGGTATTATTAAACCTCCATGTATTTGTGGTCTTTCCAGATTTTTTCTTACGGTTGATTTCTAGTTTCATAGTGGTCTGGTCAGAAAAGATGCATGGTATGACTTTGGTCTTTTTGAATTTGTTGACACTTGTTTTGTGGCCTAAGATGTGGTGTATTCTGGAGAATGTTCCATGTGTACTTGACAAGAATGTGTATTCTGCTGTATTAGGATGGAATGTTCTGAATATATCTATTAAGTCCATCTGGTCCAGTGTGCCATTCAAAGTCACTGTTCCCTTGTTGATTTTCTATTTGGATGATCGTTGCATTTATCTAAGTGGGACATTAAACTTCTCTACTATTATTGTATTACTATTGATTACTTCCCTTGTGTTTGTTATTAACTGTTTTATGTATTGGAGTGTTCCCCTCTTGGGTGCATAAATATTTATAATTGTTGTATCTTCTTGTTGGATTGTCCCCTTTATTATTATATAGTGCCCTTCTTTGTGGAGTCCTTTTGGATGAAATCATGTGCACAGAAGCATAACAATTAGCAACATATTGGGCTTTCAGTGAATCCCTGTTGAATAAATAACAGGTAGTAAAAATCTTTTACAGTTCAGTATGAGACTCTGTGTAAGGTAGATTTGTTTACTGGTTGTAAAGGTCTTCTCTTTTGAAAGTAGGCTTTGAAACAGAGACTACCCCTTGCTTCTAGATTTGGAGACGGTAAAATAATGAAATGCTAATCTTCCAAAGACTTTAAAACATTATTTGCAATCTTAGAAATCTCTTGTTGGTGAATATTGGCAAAGTAAAGTGATAGTGGGCTTGTTAATTGCACGGTTTACTTGGAGTGCTCAAGACAAATATATCATTTTAATTCTGCTTGGCAGTACATTGCTGACTGGCCTCCTGGCATGAAGCGGAAGAGGAAGGTCTGTGCGAATCAGTATCAATTCTTTAGGAATAACGAGGGAAAGGAGGAGCTACGCTCATTTGACTTTCCACTTTAACAATGTTTTTGTGAAGCTGTGCATTTTCCTGAGTCTTAAGGGCTCCCCAGTGCCCTTGATATAGACTTCCTGCATCTATGATGCGTAATTAAAGCAGAGAAGGGATGTTGGCTTGTTACAGTGTGTGTAATGTTTGCAAAACAGCCGTTTCCTGAAATGGGGCCTTCTTGGCCAAAAGGGCTTCATGTTAAGAAAATTTATCAGGCTTGTGCCGTCCTCCCAGTAATATCTCAGAATGGTGGAAGTACACATAGATGCTCATTGTTAGTCAGTCACAGGAACCACATTGCCCCAGACACGTTTTTAGTCTGGACAGTCTTTCCCTCAAAACTTGGCAATGCTGTGGGTGTGCTTAGATGCAGCGTTCAAACAGAATGCTGCATGAGATGGCGAGAGAAGCGTTCACTCAAAACCAGTGCCAGGCCATCCGCACTCTGTACAGAGGTGTAGGACCTTAACAAGGGCCAGCACGCTGACACCAGGCAAAGTGATCACTAGTGGGCAGTGGGGGAAATTACAGTCACTGGAATTAGTTTAATTTCCTTTAAGACCTTCTCATTTATCATGCAAGGAGCCTGGTTGAGGGTCTTTGATGCAGGGTCTCCTCATATGTGTGATGGCGATGAGTTGCTGGGGGAGGGTAGGGGAGGAAGTTGTCAGAATGTCACTATACATTTTTTTATAAAAACATTACAGCCTCTCTTACTACTGGTTATCAGTGTATAGAGGAGTGAAAAACACTAACATTGGTTTGGTACAGTATAACTCAAAACATCAAAAACATTGAGAGTCAAAGTGTCCCAAGCCCAGTTTGAACTGCGTTCTAACTTAAAGATCTGAGGAAAGCGTCTTTTCTGTGACTTGGTAAATCGTCATGCACCCTTCTAAGTTTGGATCAGCTTCTAACAATTCTCCTTTGCGTATTCAGTGTTGTGAAATATCTCTGGGTGTTCCTTTAATGTATTTTTGCTGGCTTCACCTCCTTCTCTGCTTCCTTTTCCTCACATCCGCATCCCTCCTTTATGTGGATGAGTTGTCTTCACTAAGTTCCTGCGGAGGCACATCTAGTCTCTCAGACAAGGCTGTGTCCGTATTCATCAGGCCAGCTGTCTCTTCTCCAATTCCATTGGCATTTGATTCACATTTCCTTCCGATACTTTTGGCTTTCCCTTCTTTTCTTCGCTTTCATCTCTCTTGGTCCGCTCCCTCTTTCTGAGTGTCCATTCCTGTGAAATGTCATGTGGTTTATCACAGAAGACAAGGAGCCATGCTTTGCTGTCTGTGTGTGAACAGCAGGAAGCATGCACAGTGACCGTCCCTGATGATCTTTGGAAGGAGTGCCACGGTGGGTCCTGATGCACAGCTGTTTCACTCGCAGTGATTTGTTCACCGAGGACCTGGCGACAAACGCTCTCCTTTAGGCAGTTATCATGGCGGACGTGCTGTGAGAACTGAAATGTGAACTGCATTGCTGGTTGTGCAGCTAAACTCTGATAACCGTCTGTGCACAAGGAACTGGCCGAGTGAGTGTTGCCTTGTGCCGTCCCATCATAGAAGTGACCCCAAATCTGGCTGATCACTGATGTGACTGAACTGTATACTTACGTAGACTGTCTCGGGACAGCTTTGATGTTGGTCAGGTTGAGAGACGTTGACGTGTAGGACTTACCGTTCATGAAGGCACCAGCAAAGTCGATATGGAAGAGAAGAAAGCCAGAACTCGGCCGACAGTGGTTGCTACCGGGGTGTCAGAGATGGAAATGACAGGAAGGTCTGCTCCAGGATGTGGGACCCCAGAGCGCAGGTGCAGGAAATTCCAGCATCTCTGAGGTGACCGCCTAGCCCCTATGGATAATGTTCTCTCCTCGAAGATCCTTGTGGAGGCAACTTCATAAACTTCTCTGAAGTCACCTGTTGATGACTAAGTCTAGGCTAAATCACCCGAATTAGTTTAATTTCCCTTAAGACCTTTCTCATTTATCATGCAAGGAGCCTGGCTGAGGCAGGGTCTCCTCGTGTGGGATGGCGATGAGTCACTGGAGGGTAGGGGAGGAAGTCGTCGGAAATAATTCTAAGGTGGGCACTGGTATGTAATTTGCGTTGACAGAATAGGTGCACTGTTCTATATCTTTATTGCTTATAGAATCACTTGGGGAGATTTTAATAAAGCTGATGCTGAGGCTGCTCCCAGACCAATTACATGAGAACCTGTGGAGGTGAGACCCGGCCCTCTGCATCTTAAAAAGTCTCAGGTGGTTTCTGTGTGCAGCTGGGGCTGAGGAGGTTGCTGGGGGCTTTGAGGGGCCAGAGCGCAGGGCCAGGGTGATCCCCAGACCCTGTGGCAAAGCCTCTGGTCTTCAACCCAGCCACAGCAGGTGGGTTTCTTGGGGTGATCTGCTGGAGGCTTTTGTTTGTTTGGCTTTCAATCACTAGGTTTCCAGCTATTTACCCAATGCAGTTGTGAGCAGTCAGAGTGGTACTTAGAGAGAAAAATGAGTTTGGAGAGATGAAGTGGGAGGTACAATTTATGGCCATGTGATCAGTCAGGAAAGTAAACGGAACTGCTCGGCTTCTGTTAAGCAGGATTAAGCCAGGAGCAGCCCCATTAATTTCAGTGCACATTTCCAGCCTAGTCGAGTTGTCCCTCAGATGTCAATGACTAACAGCATTTTCCTCCAACAAGCTGGTGGTCATTCAGTTGGTGTGATGAATTTGGAAAGGATGGAGATTGACCTGGAAAGTCCCTCCTCTTCCTTTTACCCTGCTTCCCATGGCCCTTCGGGGTGTTAGTGGGAACCCTGAAGAATTAACTGCATTGGTGTGGCCTGGGCAGGAGAGCAGTGCAATTTGGACAAGTATGCTGGATGTAGGACCTCAGGGTGAAGGCTTTGTTGGTCAGAAAGAGGAGGGGGCAGCTTATTCTTAAGAATTCTCAGTGGGTTCTGATGTATTACTTACAGCTGAGCCCAAAGAATACCTAATTTCTTTTGCAGTTGTCTTGCTCACAGATGCAATTACTGTAGTGAAATTTGGTCCAGGAAGATGTGATGAGATTCTATTTTAAGGTTATTTCTTCTCTCTGTGGTGAAGGCCTGAATAGCCATTGTTAATGCCCTGCCACCCTCCCCGATCTGTCCTTTTGGACTCAATGCTTCAGCCCATTAACTTCTTTTAAATTTCTCCCCGGTGAGCACTCCTAGTCAGCTCCTTTGTCTTAACCTCCTGGTTCAGGGCTGCCCTCCTGATTCATGGTGTGCTGAGAAAGTCGCCCCCCTGCCTGGGGGCTGGCGGTAAGTCAGTCATTCCATACAGGCCTCGCTTTGGTCTGTTTAGGACTTAGCACTGGATTTCCCTGTCGTTTGTGAACACTGGTATTCCACATCATATCACAGTTGCTGAACCATGGCTCACACCCCTGCCTGCACCTGGGGGGTGGAGGTGGGGGGGCCCTGACTCCGCATGCAGGGGCAGCCAGGCCGAGAAGGGCTAGCTGTGTCAGCAGCAGCAGGTCCTCGTGGGCCTAGTGCATTGGCTGTACCAGACAGGTAAACTCCCAAGTTCTCAGGGACCCGTCACTCCGGGCTCAGATCAAGTAAGTGCCTAGCGCGCTAGTAACTCCTCTCTGACCCAGAGCTCCTCCTACGGTGCTTTCTGAGGAAAGAACCCATCAGCTTGCTGCTGCGGTGACCAGGGAGCGCTCCAGCCCTGGCTCTTGCCGTGGCTGTGGTCTGGGAGTGCAGGCTGGAAAGCGCCAAGGGGCGGCTGTCATCCCTGTGTTAGCTTCAGGTCCAGATGGGGCGGCGGGAAGAGGAGGCAGCAAACCAATGCACTTCAGGCCCATTTACACCATGTTTGCTTGATGGTGTTTTATCGTGTGTTTGTGTGTATCTTGTTCAGATGCTAAGTGAGCTGCGTAGGAAATTTATAGGCACACTTGCAGTTGGATTCTCTTCCTTTGTCTCTTCCCCCTACGACTTACTACAAACAAGACACAAAGGATTGTTTTGATCTTGAACTAAACTTTAGTTCAAAATTTGTCTTTCCTGCTGTGGATTATCCAGTAGGTCTTGAGCCAGCTCTTGATCTATTAGATTGGAATAAGAAAACAGATGTATGCTCTGTGGACAGTGGAGAAGGAATAGCCCTTGAGGGGAAGGCCTGGGTGGGGTTGCTGACTGTGCCTCCCCCCGGTCTGAACACACGTGAGCCCCCGTCACATGCTTAGCACCCTGGGAGATGGGGGTGTGGTCTTCCTGGGTCGCAGACTGGCTTACCTGGGGTTACCAGACTCTATCCCGACACACCACAGAGCTCCTTCTTACCTGGCTGTGCTGCCCCCCGGGAGCTCTGCCCTGACCTCCAGGGCCACAGGGGACCCTGTCCACAGTGGATGGGGCTGGGACTTTGGGGTGGCCCTGACCTCAGTAGGGGGTGGTGCTGACCTCTAGAGGAGAGCCCAACTTCCAAGGGAGCCCTGACTCCGGAGGACTCCTGATCTCTGGGGTAACTTCTTGCCTTGGGCTCCTGAGGTGGGCAACATAAGCCCATTGACTGTGGTGGATTGACTGTTGGCTGAGTTTCTCAATGGGTAGTACAGAGTGCTTGACTGTAAGGATAGTAAATCGGTGTTGACCTTCTCTAATAGCAGCCATTGTTATGGGGCTGGGGGGGGTCAACTCTTAGGAATCAGAAGGGCCTTTCCTCAAGCACAGTTGGACCTTCGCCTGGAATAGAACTGGGGGTGATGCTGGTGGGTCTCCAGGCAGCCCCGCTGCCCCGGTGGGAATGGTGAGTGCACTGAGTGGAAGCTGCCAAGCACCTGGAGACACGTGGGAGCTTTCCTCAGCCCACGTGCTCTCAGCAGTCGGGAGGAGATCTGTCTGCAGCGGGCAGACCGTGCAGAACCCCATCTGTAAGGTGTGGAGCTGACCACCATGTCTTATCTGTGCTCTTCTGATGCTGTGGTCCTTGAAAGGAGAACACCCAACATCTGCCAGCCTTGTACAAGAAACAGATTCTGTATTTTTTAAAATAATGAGCTTCCTGGTACTGGATAGGACATTTTATTAACAGACGATACACTAGTGAGTGCTGGTCTCTTGGCCTGAAAATAGTTGTTTTCAGATGCTATTTAGAGTTGATTGCAAATGTGAGGTTCCTAGCAGCTGCTAAGGCAGACGTGGCGTAGGCCCCTGAGATGAGAAGTATGAGCCGTCCCATTCGTAGCTGCATTTGTGGACCCAGTGTCTGCAAACCATCCTTGCTGTTGGTCCTTACTCATAGCTCAGGCGAGCTTCAGAGACAGAGATCTCGTGGGCACAGATCTAGCAGGAAGCTGCCCTGCCATTGGCCTCATGGTTCCGGGCACCTCAGCCTGATCCCAGATATACATGAGGCTGAGAATGTACGGCGAGGGGTCTGGGGAGCACGTTCCTCAGAGACGGCTATTGCTGAGCTGCCTCCATCCCAACTTCGGATAAGACAGGAGGTGTGACCTTTAAACCTAAGCCTGGTAAGAGGCTTTGAGGGATGACTCAGCAGTTCCAAGTGGTTTCTTGCAGATGTCGAGGACTGGTACCTCACTGTGGTGAGGACTGACCCCTGACCCCAAGAGGACAGGACAAGCCTGGCAGGCTGCTCGAGGGTGGACCTGACCCTCAAAGCTGATCAGGGCAGGTCTGGCTTCTTATTCCATATGTGCTGTTTGGAAGAGTGTTGACAAAGGGTGCCTAGAAGGACATGGGAAGAGCTCAGGTGGAAGAAGGAGCCATGAGAGACCCATAGCCAGGAGAAGTATGGTTCTGATTTCAGGGTAAAAATCTTGGGCCTTCATACATCCTCATGCAGGTATAGGAAGAAACACCCCCCCTGCCCCCGCCAGCTGAAAAAGCTCAAAGAAATGTGGGACAAAAGAATAAAGTCGAGTTTTTTACAGTGTACATGTTGAGTTTGTTTGCTGGCTTACCACCAAATCCACAAATTACTGAGTGTTTGCTCTATAAAAACATTATGCTGGATGCTGGGGAAATAAAGGAGAAAAATGGGGTCTTGGGAGAGCCCACAACAGTGAGGAGGACATTGCCCAAAGAGAAGATGGTCCTGTTTGTATTAAGACAGCCCAGGCTGTCAAATCACTGAGGTGTAACACCATGAAAGTGGCTTCTCACGCACAGAGCGTGTCTCATGGGACATTTGTCCCACACCATCACATGGGGACCTAATGATCCAGGATGGTCACATGCCTTCTCTTCTGTGCTCCATGTGCCTCTTCTTAGAAGGACACTAGTCATTGCATTTTGGGCCCGCCCTATATCCAGGATGATTTCATCTCAAGATGCTTAACTAATAACATCTGTAAACACCCTATTTCCAAGTAAGGTCACATTCTGAGGTTCTGATTGGACATAAATTTTATGGGGACACTATTCAACCCATTACAGGACCCTATCCCCAAAGGACTACAGAGCCACATTGTTCTCACTTCAGGTTTGAGGAAACAGGTACTTGGAGAGGTTGGTCTTGCTCAAAGCCTTTAGCCTGTTTGGGACACACTGGGAGCTCCTGCCATTTGTTGTCCACAGTGCTTCCCAGAGTCCTGGAGCTTTAGCCAGAGGAAACCGTAGCTGGTGCTGCAAGTCAGCATCCACTCCATCACTTTCACTCTGCGGAAGTAGAGAATCTTGTTAGTCTAGAATTACCGGGCAGGACAGTGATGGAATCTGGTGTCCTGACCTCTGCTTGTGTCCTTCTTCTGCACCTCCCACCCCAGGGGACAACATACACGTTCTCCTTATTGTGTTAGGTTGATGCTTTGATGGTGGGGAGAGAAGTTTGGAAGGGGACGGGGGTCTTGGGTGGGAGTGCAAGCACACACCTGCAGGTGAGAGGCAAGGGCAGAGGTGACTCGGAAGTGGGCTGTGTTTTTCTTAAATGGTGCCAGAGAGGGAGGGTGTTCGAAGACCTTGGCAGTCATCAGCAAATGCACTCACATTATGCTTGCAGCCACTGGAAGAAGTCAAAGGTGAAATTTGGACCCTAGACTGAGTCAGAAAAGTGTTCAGCTGAGCATCTGGAGTGGGTGGACACCACGTAGGCATGCTCCCCATCTTCTGTGGTTTTCGGGAAACTTTGGGAAAAAAGTGCATGGCATCTACTCAAAAAGGCAACAACTTTCTTTCTTCTTAAAACTGGATTTTTTGACAGGTGATGTCAACACATTTTTCTCAGCTCTTTATTTCAGTTCTTAAAATATTTCTCAGATCCTGCAAGAAATGTTCTGAATGTCTGTGCATCTGCAAGGGCCCCTCTTCTTCCCAAGCACTGGGTTTGGAGGAACCCTGAGCCATCAGCTGGCCAAACCCCTGCCCTTGCGCAGGTGAGGAAAAAAGCCAGCCAGATGTTTCGAGACCTCCAGGGACGTTTTTGACCTTCTGTGCGGCTCATTCAGAGGATTCACTTGTGATGCTTCCTAAATTCTTGTGCGCAGCCCGGTCTCAACAGTTTGAACCTCTCTTCTCTCCGGATATTTTCATAAGTGTGGAGAATGGCAGCAGGGGCAGCTGCAGAAGAACCTGCCTGACTCTGGTTTGTTGTTGTTGTTTTCGTGTGAACTGCCATTTCCTTTTTTGTGCACAATTGTCTGGCTGTCCACACACCGCATCTGGATGAGGCCTTGGTCCTAAGGATGAGGGCTTGCTCTCCAGCCTAACACACTGGCAGCAACTTGAGTAGAGATGCCAAAGGGAAGCGCTGCCCATCCCCATCCAGCCCAGACTTTGTGTGGCCTCCCACTTCTCTGAAAGAGAGAGTGGCTGCCCACGATCCAGCAGCTGAGTCGTGGCTGAATCCAGCTGGGAAGCCGGGCCCTGCATGTGGAGAGCAGGCCCTGATGGGTTTCTCACACGCCCCGTGTGTTTCCTTCTAGGCCCTTTGACGGGTTTTACTACTGACGACTTCCAGCCAAGCAGTGCTCCTGGCTGAAGGACGCAGGGATCGTGTTAAACACATCAAACCAATGGGCAGTTGCATGAACCTTCTCTGTCTGCAGGAATGATCTGCAGGCTCTGGTCAGCCACTCCTCTGTGGGGTGCCATGGAATACACCCTCTTCTCAGGCGTGTGTGACTTGTGTTGAGTTGGCCAGTTTTTCTGCCTTGCTGGTGTGGCCCTGGTCATTTCTCCAGAAGCCACGGAAGTCCAAAGGTCCTGGGCCTGGCTGGAGACAGAGCTCAAGTTGGAGTTGTAGGTGCATCAGCCCCCAACCTGGGTCAGCAGTCCTGCATCAGGAGGAGGTGGGCCATGTGAACTGTGCGTGTTTCTGCACACACCTCACCTTGCATCACCAGGTCCAGGAAACCCTAATCGCAGGCAGAGTGGGTGGCTTCCAGCTGTAAATGTCCGGCCAGTCCTAAAGATCCCCCATGCTCAAGAATCCCCCTTTGACCATGCAAGGTGCCTGGGTGAGCCCTTACCTCTTCAGCTGGCCATGGAGGTGTGATCCGGGCCACCACAGGCTCTGTTTACTTAAAGGGATCATTGTTTGCAGAATGAGTCTGGGGTGGCAGGGGCTTGGAGAGAGAAGCTGGTTGCTTGCACACAGGCTTTCCTTCATTTCCTGCCATTTCTGTTGTCTTGGGAGTTGGCACGATCCAAGAGGAGTCCTCATGCCACCACTAAAGAAAATGATTATCAGTCGCATTAGGAGGCAGTGAAGGCAAGATCAGAGCCTTTGGTTTTGTCATTTGCAGTTTTGCTCCTTCTCAAGTGCCTGTCAGGTGTCAGGTACCCTGTTGGTCTTTGCCCAGCATTGGGTCTTTGACCCAGACATTGCCGTCCAACCTGAGCTGCTGAGGGACCAGGCCCGACAGCCCAGTCCTGACCACGGACAGAGGGACTGGCCTTGGGCAGCACGTAGCAGCTTGTGGGCTGGTGCTTCTCCAGGGAAGCAAGCTCTGCACACTGTACAGGGAGGGGGTGTTAGCCCTGAGCACCCTCCAGTGAAGGTTAACGCAGAGTGGACCCTGAGATGAGGCTGGGGTGGGCCAGATGCCACAGCTGCCGGAGGTCTGGAGAACTGATGTGTTCCCCTGGGGCTGGAGAGTGAACCTAGATGTTCATCCACTTACGGAGATGCCGCTTGTTCATTGTACGATGGGAATTGTGAATAAGAACGTGTAACTCCTGAGTGCTGTGATAATTAAGGTTGTGCATGGTGAGAGAGATAGGATGATTACCTTCCAGTGCTTTTTTTTTTTTTTTAAATTAAAGGGTAAGGTGATCACTAGAATGGGTGGCAAGTGGGGGGATTAACTCTGTATCTTCTAAAGTAACATTGTTATAGCAGAGTTTCGAACAGTCTTTGCTATCTATAGGAGGATACAAACAAATGTAAATATGACTGGGGAGGTCCAGTGTTTATGTTAGCAGTATTTTATATAAACATATTTGACTTTTGGGGCACCTGGCCAGCTCAGTGGGTGGAGTGTGAGGCTCTTGATCTCGGGGTTGTGAGTTCGAGCCGCATGTTGGGTGTAGAGATTACTTAAAAATAAAATCTTAAACTAAACATATTTGACCTTTGATCAAAATCTGAAATTTTGATCTGACCCCCTTCTTCCCCCTCTTTTATAGTATCACCATACTCAAACTGCGAAGAGGTGGTCATATGTTCAAGTGTAGTTCTGCAAATACAGGGGAAACATTTCTATTATGCGGTTACCTTTTCTTATCATTTGGACTTTTTCTGAGCCCATTGAATTACCGATTTTATTAATTTAGTTTTGACATACTTAGTAATAAATATCGTTTTGCAGAAATAAGTAATGAATATCTACTTTCTCCCAATTTCACTCCAAGAGAATAGAAGAGCTTCCTGTAAGATGCTAATGAACAGCTTTCACAGGAGCGAGGCCCGTGGGCTCATGCCCTCAGGGACTGATCTCTTCTTCTTTTTAAAAAACATCCCACTATAGAGGGAGCTCCTCTAATCTAAGCTACTTTAACAAGGTGCGGCCTAGGAAGAAGAAAATAGTGCTTTATTCTTTTGGTTTATTAAAATTAAAATATGCTTAAATATGTTCTTATTAATTTTTTCATTATTTTATTAATATTTTATGCTGCCTCTGGTGGTGTTTGCTTTCAATCCCAAAGAAACTGCAAAGATGTGTTTTGATGAGTATTTCCTTTCTGATACAAAAGACCACCAGATGTCAGTGTAACTTAACGAATAAAATCTCACCACGTTGGTGCCTTGGTCATTCTGTCTACGCATGTTTCTTTCCTATTCCACTTCTAAAACGAGGGGGAGCTTTAGGGAGCATGCACACATGCCCGTCAAGGACGCTAGTTGTTAAATGTTGTGGGAGACATCTTCTTGCTTTCACGCTCTTGAAGGTTTGTTTCCAAATAAATGCGTTGCGAATTCATTCTCCATTCCACTTAGCAATATGACATTTCAGGATCGAGGGTTTTTTTGAACCATGAGCACAGGCTTCCAGGTCAGGGTCTTGGTGGCATTGTCAGGGGTCTTTGGTCTTACTATGGGCCCAGGACCCAGAGGGTTGAGCTTGCTCTGCGGCCTGAGGATGTGCACTTGTTTTCTTTCCAGAGCCAGCAGGGTTAGGGTTAGGGTTAGGGTTAGGGTATTAGCTGTGGGCCAGGACCTGTGTTGTCCGTTCTGTGCTTGCAGCATTTTCTCCATTGCATGGTTGAGGAAAGCCAACTGATTGCTTAAAGTCACTTGTCTGTGTGTTTCTGAAACTTTGCTGTCCACTGTTTGATACCAGGTGAAAGAACCAAACCTAAAAGGCAAACAAAAAATCAGGAATGTGGTTCGAGTACAGAAGCTATGCATGGAAACTGAGGTTAGGAAGTAGGCAGCTGTTTGTTCAGCAGTGACCTTTTATTTATTTATTTATTTATTAAGATTTTTATTTATTTGACAGAGAGAGACACAGCGAGAGAGAGAGCACAAGCAGGGGGAAGGGGGAGAGGGAGAAGCAGGCTTCCTGCTGAGCAGGGAGCCCGATGAGGGACTCGATCCCAGGACCTGGGATCATGACCTGAGCCGAAGGCAGACACTCAGTGACTGAGCCACCCAGGCGCCCCAGCAGTGATCTTTTAAAGGTGTGTGGACAGCGCAGGCCCTGGGAGAGGGAGCCCGCACTCACACAGCACGTGGTGTCCAGGAGCTGCCACGGGGGTCACTGCAGAAGGTGATGGTCCCTCGGGTATGTTTCAGGTGTATGCACGCTCTTCCTCCATGTGATAGACGCACCTCTTGGATCCCAGTTTTATGGGGTGAGTCTCATCATTTATGACCGCGGCACACAGTGCTTCTGCCTCGCAATTGGGAAGGTTCTGGGTTTCCTGAGCAGAGACTCCACAGTCAGATGAGTTTGACTTTTTTGTTTTTTTTAAGACTGAAAGGAACACAAATTTGGTTGAGGTCAGAAAAATACATTCTAAGTACATTCAGAAAATAGTGGATATCATAGAACTAGATAAATCATATTTTGCAGCAGGGAGAATTGTGTAGGTAAAATAACATTCATTAGAAAAAACTTGAAATTTGTTGTTTGCTACCTGCCAGTTAGGAGGTATGCCCGCAGCTCATTTTGTGTCTCAGGTAGGCAGGCATATGGTGAGAAGGTGTTTCCTCCAGAGGCCTGTTCTGGAGAGGCAAGCTTGTTTCAGGCATTTTAAATAAGAAGACTTCAGTCCTTCTGGGTCAAATCCTGGTTTATAGCCAAAACGAAGGATTCTGAGGGCTTATTTTCAGCAGTGGAAGCTCTGTGGCCACGTCTAGCCTTGGCTCCCAGCATCTGCATTGCTGGGAGGGGAATGTGGAGTGCATGTGCCCCCAGCTGAGAGGGTTCCCAGTGCCCTCTTTGGGGCAGAGAAAGGCACAGCTTCCTGGTGGTGGGAGCCGAGATGCTGACGGCCTGCTTGAGACAGGCCTCCTTAGATGTGTCAGGGCAGGAGAGGGCTGTCCAGTGACCCACAGCAGAAACTCGATTTAGGGAATGCCGCCTAACCAAGAGCCTTGAGCTGGGGTCCCCTGGGAGGTCCTGTCCTTGTGGTGGGCTTGGAGATGTCTCCATCCAAAACCTCAGGCCCGTCTCCTGTTCCAGAGACAACCGGCCAAGGTGGGCCCCATCCCTGCAGATGCAGAAGGGGCGCCCTCTTCCTTGTGAAACAGAAGGTTATGGATTGTGTTCTGTCCTCGGGCCTGCTGTTGGGCTGTCATCACACTAATGGGCTAAAATACCTCCCAGTGACTTGTGTTTGCACCTCTGGCTCACAGCACGGTCCGCATCTTGAATGCTCCTTTGGTGATTCATCTTGAACGGCCTTGTAGAAACTCCTGTTTTTTCTTTCATTGTGTTGTTCAATATCTACTACTCTTCCTGCCCTAGCATCAGGACATCACATTTATAGTGAGTAAAATCGACATTTAAAATCTTTGGGGGGGAAGTACACTCTAAATTAAGTGGTTTTGGGCACCTGGCGGGGCTCAGTTGGTTGGGTGACTGTCTTCAGCTCAGGTCATGATCCTGGAGTCCCTGGATCGAGTCCCGCATCGGGCTCCCTGCTCGGCAGGGAGTCTGCTTCTCCCTCTGACCCTCCCCCCCTCATGCTCTATCTCATTCTCTCTCTCAAATAAATAAAATCTTAAAAAAAATAAATTAAGTGGTTTTTATAAAATTAATTTTTCTTATTGTCACAGTTGTACCTGTCATTATGGAAGATTTGGAGGATTCACATAGTCAACAAGATGTAGGTCACTGTGGACTCTCCACCCCCGTATTTTATTCCTGTTTTCATGTGGGTCTTGTCAGGATTTCTCTTCTTGGGTGGATGTATCAGTATTCACAAACGTGAAGTCACAGTGAACTTGTGACTTTTGACCTGCGTTTCAAATTTATTACATTGATTAGTTGAATTTTTATGTTAACCTAAGAGGCAAGGCAAATATCCATTTGCTCACTTTCAATTATTGTTGATTTTTTTCAAAGTGTATTGTCCTAGGATCAGAATTTCAGAACTCTGAGGAATCCAAAAGACATCTCAGTTCTGTGGCACTTTCGGGTGTGATTCCTGGCCCATTCACATCGCCTACAGCTGTCACCCTAGTTTGCCCATCTAAGTAGTGAATCTCTCTGTGGTGAATAAATTCTCTCACTCTCAGGAGTTTGAGTTTAATAGGTGCTTACTCTGGCCACAGGTTCTCAAAACAGCTGCCCAGGAGAACTGAATCAGTCTGCATGTTGCTATCCATTCTCATGTACAACCAGGAAGGAGAAGTACTGTTCTTGGTCATGCCCTGGAA
The DNA here is from genome assembly GCF_011800145.1 of Mirounga leonina. Classification (NCBI taxonomy): domain Eukaryota; kingdom Metazoa; phylum Chordata; class Mammalia; order Carnivora; family Phocidae; genus Mirounga; species Mirounga leonina. Next base: position 741,013 of record NW_023270664.1, read on the forward strand.
TTACTGTTTTTAAAATTTGTACAAAAAAGGAAATTCCCTCATAGGCATTTTTGCGTAATTTGTTTCTTTAGCATATAAAAGGCTGTTTCATTTGGTTTGCTTGGGAGGCCCTGTCCACCACGGTTCTGATGTTTGAAGCTTTGCTAGGGCAGGTCTGTCCCCGTTATGTGCCTGGATGTGTGTTTTGCCCTGCTTTGCCTCCCACATGTACAACACGAAGGCATCACGATGCTTTAATGGGAGAGGTGCTGTTCAGAAAGGGGCAGAATGCCCATCCTGGCTGCCTTCGGAGGGGCTCACGTAGAACATTCTGGGACATGGCAAACTTGTGGGGGACAGAGTAGTAGGAAATCTTGAGGGCACCACATATTTGATGGAGATGCATGAAATCAGGAGTGGTGTTAAGGAAAAATATGTCTAGAAAACAACTTTGACTGCTCTTGACCTTTTCTGGGTCATGTGCTTTTATGCGCTCAATTGTGTCTCCCCCCAAATTTTACATATTGAAATCCTCACCCCCAGTACCTCAGAAGGTGGCCTTATCTGGGAATAGGGTCGGTGCAAATGTAGTCCGTTAAGATGAGGTCAGTAGGTGGACCCTAATCCAAACATGACTGATGTCCCTCTGGAAAGGTGAAATTTGGACACAGAGACAGAGACAGAGGGATAATGATACGAGAATACAGGTAGAGACAGCTAACTATACAGCAAGGAGAGAGGCCTCACCAGAGAGCAGCCCTGCTGACACCTTGGTTGGGACTTCTAGCCTCCAGGACTGGGAGAAATAACTTTCTATTGTTCTAAGCCCTAGTGCATGGGACTTTGTTATGGCACCCAGAAAACTAACACAGGCTCTATCTCTTGAGCTGAGATTTAGCTCCTGGTCTATTTTGGGATGTCACTTTACCTTCTTGCTTCTCCCCCAGCTACTTTTGGATCTGGACCCCAGACTCGCACCTTTTCTCACTCACTAGCTCTTTGCCTTCTGGCCCCGCACCCAGAAAAACTCAGCTTTCCATTTGAGTGGAAAAAAAATGCTCATTTAGTCTTGGTCCAAAAGCATCTCTTTTATTTGTTATTTTTTTGAGAGTCTGTGCAGTCACTCTTAAGTGACAGGAATAGGCAAAACCAGTGGAGTTCTCTGGGGAGCAGAAATAATGTCCTGACAAGGTTTCCACATCCATCTTGTTGTGATGGGACCTAATCTCGGAGAGTATTTTAAAGTAGATACACACGGAGTCATGCATTTTGGAAGGAAAGAGAAGTTGAAGATGAGGCTGCTGGGCCAGCCCTGGAGTCTCCCCAGCATCCCTCAACACTGAGTATGAGGCCATGTGGGCCCTGGAAAGATAGGAGTGGGGAAATCTGACTTTTCTTTCAAGTCAGAGCCGTGCATGGCCCCAGGAAGAGGCAGCACCCCCGTGTCTTAACACACCCCTCACGTCTGACTGGTGAAGAACTGAAGCCCCCATTCTGGGACCTAGAGGGGAAAGAACCATGGATAATCCACTTAAATGCTGGATCTTCAGAAAACCCTCAAGTTTGCCTGTTTCTTGTTTGGTGCAGGACTGCTGGTTCTCTCTTCTCTTCAATTACTGCAAGCCCTGAAATTAACCTAGAATCTGCAGCCATCAAGAGAAGATACTAGGCATACTGTAATTGGATGGAAAGGAACATTTCCCCTTGCACACGCTTTTGCAAATGGAATGTGGACATGTCCTGTGTTTCATCTCTCCAGCGGCCCCATGCATGATGCATGTAGTCCTCCGGATAACAGAGAGTCCACATGTGTGCACGTCTGCTTGATTGGCAGAGATGTGGGGTGGAAGGGGTAAGTTCCCTCTTCCCACCTGTAATTATCTTTCCGCTTCAGATGGCACCTTGGCCCTAGTGCTGCACATGCTGAATACACTTGGAGGGTTGAGGCGGATTGACATGAAAAAGGCATCCGTCATGATAACCTCCTGGGAAGCCTGATGGGCTGGAGAACACAACAAGGTAATTGGGTTGCAAGAGGAGCATCTGGTTTTCTGCCTCTTTGCAATAACTGTAGAGATAGTCAGATGGGAAAGGAATTTGGAGGTGGATAAACAACCTGCACTCTGAATCATACTCTTGCTCAATAACTTGAAACTTACAGGAGGAAGGATGGGAAGTCTGGTGTGCTATACCCCACCCACAGTCTGAGACACAGCCACCACACAGCTGGCTGACCTGTCAGGTGGAGGCTAGATCATCAGTCCACTGTGCATGAAGCCTTAGAATGGAATTTTATCTTTTGTTTTGCACAGTTTTTCAGCCAACCTGAATTTGGCCATGAGGTAGTAAGGGGTGTCATAGGAGATGGCGCTAATGGCTGGCAGGCACCTGAGGACCCTATTTTAGTTCTCTTGTGAAGGATAATTAATTATTATCTCAGGAAGGACCCTGTACCATAATTATATCTGCAATTACAAGATGTGAAAATTCCAACTAATTTTCCAACAGCCCTATTTGCAAAATGTCACTGCAGAGACACGGTACCTGGGAAGTTCAGGCCCGTTGTTATTCTCTGTTGGCCCTCATAGTCACGCAGAGGGAGTGGTAGTTCAGGCCCAGTAAAGGGAGATTATAGTTATTATGAGAGTGACTGGGAATCACTAGTATCTGTCCACAAAAGACTAAATCACATAATCTCTAATTACATGCAAAAATTGTCTGGGGCTATTTAGTAGTAACTCAAGCCCGAGAATCCTTGGAGAAGGCCAAGTTTCAGTTGAGGGGATAAGTTTTCCAAAAAACAGACAGGAGGATTCTAGAAAGATGACAGAGAAGGAAGCACCAGGAAGCTGTCTCCCACCTGGACAGCAGCTGCACTGGTATGAATCTGTCTGAGTAACTGCTTCGGAACTCTGGAGTCCATTGAAGCCTTAAACTTCTAGGGGAAGGCTTGGAGAGTAAATTAGGATTAATTTTGGTCAGTTTCAGCTAAATTTCAATTTAGCCCAGGAGCAGCTACCTGTCTCCCACCTTCAGTCCCCTGGTAGGCAGCTGTGAGCGTGTTCTGGCAGCGTTTGCACATGGCTTGTGCAAACCAGGGTGCACAAAAAGGACCCTTTCAAGTACTGGGGCTCTGTGTTCTAATGACTGATTGCTCCTTCTGATCACAGTTATACAGACAAAGAGGTGGGTGGCCATTGCTGTTGCCCCTCCCTCTGTTGTTCTAAGTCCCTCCCCCTCGGGCTCAAGTGACTTATGTGGATTTAAAGGGCCAGTACCCCACCGTTACTCCCTTCATTTGTCACTTTTCACCTTTTGGGAGACAGGTATTAAAGACTAGAACATTCGAAAACAACTACATATATGGGGAAGATATATTATACCTCAGGCTGATCCTTGGCACAGAGACAGCCTACCACAATAAAAAACCCCAAAACTATAACAACAACAACAACAAAATAACAAAACCCAGCAAATCATGGGGAAGGAGGACATGATTTCCAGAATTACCACATTATTAGATTCATATGTCCAGTATTCAACAACAGCAACAACAACAATATCAATAACAACAACAACAAAAATTACAAGACATACAAAGAAACAGGAGAGTATGGCCCATTCAAAGGAAAAAAGATAATTCAACAGAAACTGTCCCTGAAAAAGTCCCAATGGTAGATCTATTAGATAAAGAATTTAAAGCAACTGTCTTAATTAAAGATGTTTAAAGAATTAAAGGAAGATGAGGAAAAAAGTCAGGAAAATGATGTGTGAACAAAATGGAACTTTCATTAAAGAGATAGAAAACATGAAAACAAATTCTGGAGCTGAAAAGTACAATAACTGCAACAAAAATTTTACTGTAGGGATTCAAAGGCAGATCTGAGCAGGCAGAAGAAAGATTCAGTGAGCCTGAAGACAGGACAATGAAAATTATTGAATCTGAGGAACAGAAGGAAAAACACTTGACAATGAGTGAACAGAGCCTAAGGGATATGTAGGATACCATTAAGCAGACCAACACACCCATTGTGGGAATCCCAGTAGAAGACAGAAAGGGACAAAGGCTGTTGAAGTTAAGCTACTATAAATTCAGATTAGAATGCTATAATTTTAGGATGTTAAATGTAATCTCCATGGTACCACAAAGAAGCTAGCTATAGAATATACACAAAAGGAAATTAAGGGGCGCCTGGGTGGCTCAATTGGTTAAGCGACTGCCTTCGGCTCAGGTCATGATCCTGGAGTCCCTGGATTGAGTCCCGCATCCGGCTCCCTGCTCGGCAGGGAGTCTGCTTCTCCCTCTGACCCTCCCCCATCTCGTGCTCTCTCTCTCTGTCTCATTCTCTCTCTCAAATAAATAAATAAAATCTTTAAAAAAAAAAAAGGAAATTAAGAAGAAATTTAAGTATTTCACTATAAAAAAATCAACTAAATTCAAAAGAAGACAGGAATGTGAGAAATGAGGGACAAAAAAGCTATAGGTCACATAGAAGACAAATAGCATAATGACAGAAGGAAGTCCCTCCTTATCAGTAATTGCTTTAAATGTAAATGTATTAAACTCTCCTATCAAAAGACAGAGAATGGCAGAATGGATAAAACATGATCCATCTATATGATGTCTACAAGAGACTCACTTGAATCCAAAGACACAAACAAGTTGAAAGAGAAAGGGTGCAAAATGATATTCCATGCATGTAGTAAACAAAAAGAGAGCAAGGGTGCCTATGTTAATTTCAGAAAAATTAGGCTTTAAATAAAAAAGTTTATAAGAGACAAGGAAGGACATTGTATATTAATAAAAGGTTCAATAAAGCAAGATACAACAATTATAAACACGCACCTAATGACAGACCATCAAAATATATGAAGCAAAGGCTGACAGGATTGAAGGGAGAAACAGTTCAGCAATAATTGTTCGAGACTTCAATACCCCACTCACAGTAATGGGTTGAACAAACAGACAGAAGATAAATAAGGAAACAGAGGACTTAAACACACTATAAACCAACTAGATCTGATAGACATTCATAGAACAGTCCACTCAACAGCCACTTAAGTGTATATGGGACATTTTCCAGGATAGACCATATGTTAGACCACAAGTTAAGTCTCAACAGATTTTATTTTATTTTTTAAAGATTTTATTTATTTATTTGACAGAGAGAGAACACAGTAGGCAGAGGGAGAGGGAGAAGCAGGCTCCCCGCTGAGCAGGGAGCCTGATGTGGGGCTCAATCTCAGGACCCCGGGATCATGACCTGAGCCGAAGGCAGCTGCTTAACCAACTGAGCCACTCAGGTGCCCCAAGTCTCAATAGATTTTAAAAGATAGGGATTATACAAAGTATCTTCTCGAACTACAAGAGGATGAAGCCAATCAATAACAAAAACTGGAAAATTGACAATATTATGGAAATTAAGCAATACATTTTTAAACAACCAATGGATCAAAGAGGAAATCACAAGGGAAATTAGAAAATACTTAGAGAGGAATGAAAACAAAACCACAACTTACCAAAACTTATGGGACACAGTGAAAGTAGTGCTAAGGGGGAAACTTATAGCTATAAATTGTTACATTAAAAAACAAGAAAGATCCCAAATCAACAACCTAACTTTATAACTTAGGGAACTAGAAAAAGGAGAACAAGCTAAACTTAAAGCTAGCAGAAAGAAGGAAATAGCAAAGATTAGAACGGAGGTAAGTGAAACAATAGAAAAACAGTGGAGAAGATCAGTGAAATGAAAAGTTTATTCTTTAAAAAGATCAACAAAATTGATGAACCTTTAGCCAGATGGACTAAGAAAAAAGAGAGAAGACTCAAATTACCAAAGTCAGAAATGAAAGTGGGTTTGTGATTCTACAGAAATGAAAAGGATCAAGACAGTACTATGAGCAATTATATGCCAAGATATTGGATAACCTAGATGAAATGGACAAATTCCTACAAACACAAAACCTACCAAGACAATCTCAAAGAAATAGAAAATGTGAATAGACTTTTAGGTAGTAAGGAGGTTGAATCAGTAGTCAAAAATCTCCCAATATAGAAAAGCCCTGGACCTGACAGCTTCAGTGGTGAAGTCTACCAAGCATTTAAAGAAACACTAATGCCAGTCCTTCTCAAACTTTTCCAAAAAAAAATTGAAGAGGAGGGAATACTTCCTAACTTATTCTTTCTGTGAGGCCATCATACTCCTAATACCAGAGCCAAAGATACTACAGAGAAAGAAAGCTATAAACCAGTATCCCTTATGAACCTTTATGCAAAAATTCTCAACAAAATGCTGGCAAACTGAATTCTACAGCATTTACCGGGATTTATTCCTGGAAGGCAAGGATGGTTCAACATAGGAGACTCGATCAGTGTATTCCACCACATCAACAGAATGAAGGAAAAAAAAATCACATGGTCATCTCAGTTGATGTAGAAAATGCATTTGACAAAATTCAACATTTCATGATAAAAACACTCAACAAAATACAGTTGACCCTTGAACAACACTGGTTTGAACTGCCTGGGTCCACTTATATGCAGATATTTTGGACAAATACAGTATAGTACTGAAAACGTATTTTCTTTTATGATTTTCTTAATAACATTTTCTTTTCTCTAGCTTACTTTATTGTAAGAATACAGTGTATAATGTAACATACAAAATATGTGTCAACTGTTTATGTTATCAGTAAAGTTTTTGGGTGAGTCAGTAGTTTTACTCGGATTTTCAACTGTGTGGGGAGTTGGTGCCCTAACCCCCATGTTGTTCAAAGTCATCTACCTCTACATAATAATATAAGCCATAGAGAAAAATCCACAGTGAACATAATACTCAATGGTGAAAGTCTGAAACCTTTTCCTTTAAGATCAGGAGCAAGGCAAGGATGCCTACTTCTATCACTTCTATCCACTATAGTACTAAAGCAGTTAAGCAAGAAAGAGAAATAAAAGAAGTAAAATTATGTTTGCTGATGATATGATCTTATATGTAGCAAGTCCTAAAGACTCTAAAAAAAAAAAAAGGCTGTTAGATCTAATAAATGAATTCAGCAAAGTAGCAGGATACAAAACCACACAAAAGTTAGTTTCATTTCTATACATAAGCAATGAACAACAATCTGAAAAGGAAATTTAAAAAGCAATTCCATTTACAATAGCATCAGAAAGAATAAAATACTTAGGAATTAATTGAATCAAGGAGGTGAAGACTTGTACAATGAAAACCAGAAAACATTGCTGAAAGAAATTAAAGGAGACAAATAAATGAAAATATATCTCATGTTCATGAATTGGAGACAATATTGTTAAAATGTCAATTACCCAAAGGGATATACTGATACAGTGTAATTCCTATCAAAATCCCAATGACATTTTTTGCAGATATAGAAACATTTAACCTAAAATTAATATGAAATCTCAATGTACTCTGAATAGCTAAACAGTCTTGAAAAAAAGGACTAAAATTTGAGGACTCCTACTGGCTGATTTCAAAAGTTTGCGGTAATCAAAACAGTTGTCATATTGGCATAAAGATAGACATATAATATAGACCAATGGAACAGAATAGGGAGCCCCAAAATAAACCCTCACATGTAGTTTCAAATAATTTTTGACAAGGGTGCCCAGAACATTCATTGAGGGAAAGGACAGTCTTTTCAACAAACGAAATCTGAAAACGAAATGTCCACATGCAAAAGAAGGAAGCTGGAACCCTTGCTTAACCCCACATACAAAAATCAATTCTGCATGGATCTAAGACCTAAATGTAAAGCCTATAACAATGAAACTCTTGGAAGAAATGCAGGACAGAATCTCCATGACATGGGATTTGGCAGTGGTTTCTTGGATAGGACCCCAAAGGCACAGCTAACAAAAGAAAAAATAGGCAAATTATGCTTCATGAAAATTTTCAAAAATTATGCATTAAAAGACACTATCCACAGAGTATAAAAAAGGCAACCTACAGAATGGGAGAAAATATTTGAAACCCTAGATGCTGAGGGGTTAATATCCAGAATATATAAAAAACTCCTAGAACTCAACAACAACAACAACAACACAACAACCCAATTCAAAAGTGGGTAAAGGACTTGAATACACGTTTCTATAAAGAAGATAGATGAAAGGCCAAGAAGCACATGCAAAGATAACTCAACACCACTAATTATTAGAAAATGCTAATCAAAACTGCACTGAGATACCACATCACACCCATTAGGGCGGCTACTCTCAAAGAAACAGGAAACAAGTGTTGGCACACTGGACCCCTTGTGCACTGTTGGGGGGAATGTGTAGTGGTGCAGCTGCTGTGGAAAATAGTTTGGACCTTCCTCAAAAAGTTAGACCTAGAATTACCATATGACCCAGCAATTTCGCTTCTGGGTACATACTCCAGAGAACTGAAAGCAGAGTCTTGAAGAAATACTTGTACCTCTATGTTTACGGCAGCATTATTCACAGTAGCTGAAATGTGGAAGCCACCCAAGTGTCCATTGACAGATGAGTGGATAAGTCAACTGTGGTCTACCCATACAATAGAATGTTTTTGAGTCTTAAAAAGGAATGAAATCCTGACACCTGCTACAACATGGATAAACCTTGACATTATGCTCAGTGAAATAAGCCAGTCAGAAAAAAACAAATACTGTATGATTTCGCTTCTATGAGATACCTAGAGAAGTCAGAGTTGTAAAGACAGAAAGTAGAATGGCATTGCTAGGGCTTGGGTAAGGGGGAGAACGGGGAGTTAGTATTTAATAGGTGTAGTGTTTCAGTTTATGAGGCTGAGAAGAGTTATGGGGATGGATGGTGGCGATGGTTGCCCAGTGTGAGCATGTTTAATACGAGTGAACGGTACTCTTAAAAGTGGCTAAGGTGGTAAATTTTATGTTATGGGTATTATACCACAACAAAAGAAAGAAAAACAAAATCAATGATGCCATTATAAGGTACTGAGATACTCAGGTTTTAAGAATGGATTTTGAGGAATTGCAAAGGCAACAAAGCCATTAGGGAGGAATTGATTTATTTGGTTAATCTGATAGAAGAATCGTAGGTAAAATGGTCTTAAATAGTCTTGAGTGGCTTGTCATTCAGGAGCAAAAATGTATGAAGAGCAAGGGGAAGGGAGAGCATGAATGAGACAGTCTACTGAGTCCTAATGACCGCATTGATCCAACTGGACATGCCTGATAAGGAGCGCCCTATCGGTTATCGCCCCCGCACATGTTATCACTCTCTTGCGAGAGGGTAAAGCCTTGTACTTAGAGCTTGTGACAATTTATTTGAAGGTCGTGAGGAGCCTTAAAGTGAAGAACCGGTGTGCCTTGCCTCCTCATTGGTAAAATGGAATTAATAAGACAGATCTTCAGTGATTGCATGAGGCCTGCCTGTGGCCCCGGTTCCAGTTATCTCTGGGCAAAAGGGAATGAGCTTGCACACACATGCACATGCGCTACTCCCGCACATGTGTGGAGCCTTTCTGTGGACAGGAGCTAGCAGTAGGAAAGTGTGAGCAGAAGCCCCCGCTCCTAACTTCTGTGGTGGTTTGGGACAGCTGCGTGGGCCCACCGAGCACTCACCCTTAGCTAACTGAGGTTTCTCTGGACACCTAAGTCTTTCAGCAGGTCATAAATGCTTGAAAGCCTGGATCATAAAGAACATCAGGGGAAGCCGGCCCAGCCTCAGGTACCCAGCCTGGCACAGGCAGGGCCTTGGGAGCCTGCATGATTGGCCTGGGGTCACCTGGCCCCACTGAGTGTGTCCCCTGCCAGGCCCTGTGGCTCCAGGTGTCATCTTGAATGTTCTGCATTTCCTGCGCTCATTTTCCACTGTCCTCAGAAGTCTACCCCCAGTTGGCAGATTACCTCTGGTCTTGCAAACCTGCTACTGCTGTTGAGGGATGGCCGCCTTCCAAGCCAACTGCAGGGCTGGACAGATGCAGGTGTGGCAGGAAGGCCGGGCTGTGTGTGAAGCCTCGCTCAGTGTGGAGATATGCAATGAGTAGCTCAGGGTAGCTTGAGCTGTCCGGGTGCAGCTCTGGTCTACAGCCACCCCCTGGGGTGCTGTCCTCACGTGTGGAGATCTAGGGAGCTGTGTATGGCCGGTTTCTATGATGATGGAGGGCCCTGCAGCGGGGAGGGCCCAGAAGTCGAGATGGGTGGTTACCCCAAGCCCCAGGGATAGAGACAACTTGTAGACTCATGAACATGGGAGGCAGGGAGCTGCTGGGGGGCCAGGTGATCACTGATTTTTGTGCAATGTGTCTGCACCCTGAAGCTTCCCGGGCTTCTGTCTGGCCTGCAAATTGCACACCACCCTGTCCGATCCCGCTGGTTCTGTGTGCCCTGGAACAGTTGCCGGCAGCTTAGGTTCCAGTGCCTGTGGTGGGGACAGGTGCACTGAGTGGCAACCTGCTCCCAGGACTCCGGCCGTCCCGTCACAGTATTTGGTTCTAAGCACGCCCTAGAACTCTGGCCACGGCGCACAGAAGCTTCTTCACGCTCTGCTCAGCCATTCATCCACCAGCTTCCACATCTGTTCTGTTGGGTCTCCCTCCCACATGTGTTTTGGGGTGGCCACTGTATGGGAACACTGCAGATGCCCTGAAGGAGACGGGTGGGGCTGGGGTGGAGGGTGCCGGGCTGCGTGGCAGGAGGGTGCGGGGGTGGGCAGCAGACATGCAGGCTGCTTTGCTGCCCGATGGAGTGCCGGTTCCTTGGTTCCCTCCTGTGTCTGGGTGGGCGGAGGGAGGGAAGCAGGTGTGGCAGGAAGTACGGACACTTCCCCCTTCCCCTCCTCTTCCCTCTGCCTCTCTTGGTCCTAGAAGGAGTGGAAGGGGCACAGGCTTTGTTCCCACGGCTGTGAACGGACACCTAATTTACAGGCACCCACTTCAGCAAGGAGTTTACTTGGTCTTGTTTTAACATGGGAGGAATTCACTGCTTTTCTCCTGAGGTCAAAGGTGTATTTGTTCCTCTGCATCGAGCCCTCGTAATCGGAGTGATGTCCCCTCGGGTACTGTGGGCCCCAGGTGGGGCCAGGCTCCTAGGGAGCCCAGGTCTGCAGTGGATCGGATCATGCCTCCCAGCCAGCCAGTGCATGGCCCTCTGGCGGTCACTCGTGCTCCTTCTCTTCTGGTCTCCCCTTTCCATTCACATCCCCTCCATCATCTGCTTGCTTTGGAGATGCCTGGAAGGAGCTGCTTGCTCTCTGACCTGTTGCTTCCTTGCCCCACATGTCTCCTTCATCAAACACTTGTTTGCTGTGGCCAGATGGTCTCTGTGCCTGTCTATCCCTTCATCCAGGGCAGCCTTAGACCAGACTGGACACCTCTAGTCCATGCCATGCAGGTCATAAAACGGGGTGTGGGAGCTGCAGGGGCGACAGCTGATCTCCAGTGAAGGCTTTCCTTTCCTGGAAGGGAGTTGCAGTGATACACCCAAGGCCACAAGCCAGTTAGCCTCAGGAGATTCATGATGTAATCCTGTGAATTTGGGGGAAGGATTTATTTATTCCTGCAAATATTTACTGAGTCCCTATCACGTAAGCTACTGGGGTTGCAGTGGTGCTGTGACATCGAGCGCTGTCTGCGTGGTGGGTTCGTACGCTACAGTGTCCTTTAGATTCTCACTAATTAAATTCAGTACAGATGCAAAC
>NW_023270664.1:752663-760686 GCF_011800145.1 Mirounga leonina
CAGTGTCCTTTAGATTCTCACTAATTAAATTCAGTACAGATGCAAACTCGCCAGAACGGAGGCTGTGGGGTGCATCAGCAGAGACCTGGCAGCACGAGCGCATCCGCTTCCAGGAGTCCAGTTAACACTCCGGGGCAGCTGTCTGGTCTGTGGGGTGCGCCTTCCCACCTGGACAGATATGTGCAGAGGCTTTTACTTAGGTTGGCAGGTGTGGCAGGAAGGCCGGGCTGTGTGTGAAGCCCCCACATACTGAAGTATAGGCCGCCTGGGTGCGAAAAACCCAGGCCAGCCCCTGGTGCCTGGGCCCTGTGGCCTCCTGGTAGCTGAGTTCTGCAGGACGTAAGTGCAGTCGTGATGCTCTCCATAGCTGGGACTCGGGTTCTTCTGAGGTCCTCCATCACTGCTGTTAGAGCGAGTGCCTACGTGCCTTACTCTCCATCCCTTGTCTGTTAGCCTTGTGTGCTGTGCCTTCCCCAGGCCCTCCTGGACACCAGCCAGATCCTTCTTCCCCAAGTATCTCTGACTTTACGGAAGCTGTGCATTGATATGAGCGTGCTACAAGATGTGTTTCTATCCTAGTCCTTCAGTTCTGGGTCCATCCTTGCGTCAGGGGTGCCCGCCGGCTCCTGGGCTGCACACAGCCCCTCCACTCCGCACGTACCCTTCCCCCCCACAGCAGAATCCCTGTCCATTCCATAAGTACAAGCACTGTACATTCTCACCATCCGCCTCTCAGCTGCCACTTTGAGCCATGTCTTACAGACAGTTTTCTCCATTAAAATATATAAAGGTGTTTTGCTAAACACGAATTTTTCCATAAGAACTTATTCTTCATTATTAAACTACAGTGGCTCTTTAGAAGAATGCAGTCATAACTGTGACATGGCGTGCCAGGGACCCCGAGTGTCACGTGTACCCTGGGGACAGCCCTGGGTCCTGACCTGCCTCCATGTGAGCCCCCTCCCAGTTGCTGCCTTCAGTCTCTGCTCCCTGAGGGTCCAGATGCTTCCCTTGGGGTAGCAGAGCAGGAAAGGAACTCCAGTTTATGAAAGACTTCTCACCACCAGAGGGATGGGAAGCAGCAGAGATGAAACAACAAAAAAGGACTGAAGTCCCCTGTCCACGCCTTCCTGTACCTCACGGGGCTGGAGCTTGGCTCTGCCTGTCGGGGTTGTGCTTTGGAAGAGCTGTCAGAACCTTACGAGTTCCAGGCCATGTGGGATCATTGCTGCCAACTGCAACACTGATTCTGGTTCCTGACTGTCCCCACCTTCCTCATGGAAGGCTTCCGGCTTTCTCTTTTTATTCCCTACCTTGCAGCATATACAAAGGCCACTCCACATAATGATGGGCCTGCAGGCCAGCAGGCTGCTGCAGGATCCAAGTGCAAGCTGGAGGGAATCCAAGTGTACTGCCTGCTCAGCTTTTACTCAAAGGGAGAATATCCTAAATCAGGGTATTTTTCCAGGATCTGGGGGAGGGGAGCTATTGGAGTGGGGTAATTGATTGGTGTTTGAAGTGCTCACCCAGAGCCAGGACCACCACTGGGAGACCTGCCCTGGCTGGTGTGGCAGGTGTGGAACAGATGGTACCTTTGTGTAAAGGACACTTTGTGGTGTGAACCTCTGTGGGACAATTCAGGGCTAGTGAGCAAATGCATCCTGCCTGTGTTTGTGGCTGGAGGGATTGTCACCGAGTCTTGTGGCTCATGAGGTGTGTCTCAGCTGCAGGAGAGATGCTGCCCATGGTGGGAGACTGGGAGCTTGCAAGGACAGTGACTTCCAGTCATTCTTCAATTTGGTCTTAATTGGAACCAGAGACCAGAGGTTAATGTAGTTTTGTTGTTTTTATTAGATTTGCATTGACTTGACCCATGGAACATTATGTCAAGATGGCTTTGAATCTCAGAGAAATTGACTTGAGTGATCATAAAGTGATCCCATTGATTTTTATGGTTGTTATTTTGTTGTGATATAAAGAAATTTTTCTCTGAGGTTTTTGAGGAGCTGTATGTCTGAAAAACATACAGCAATACACCAGAATGAAAACAAAACTAAAAATCTGCACAAACCCGAAGTGTGGAAATAATAGGAAAACATGAATGTTGTTTACAAATGCCTGTTCTGTCCGTATAAAACAGTGTACAGGTTCATGCTCCTGTTAAAAATGTGATGACTTGGTCCAGAGGTGGTCAAGATACTGGCTTCAGGAGAAACATTGATCACTTTTTTTTTCCTTTGGGCAAAATTCATGCAATTTGGGGGACTGTTTGTTAAGTAGAAGGTCTAAAGGTTAAGTTTCAGCTATCACAGCAACAGGTACATTTTTAGACTGTTTTCCTATCTGGCCCTTTGTTTCGTGGAGCATTTACATGAAAACACCTATCACATGAAAAAGGGGGGGGCGCCTGGGTGGCTCAGTCGTTGAGCGTCTGCCTTCGGCTCAGGTCATGATCCCAGGGTTCTGGAATCAGCCCCGCATCGGGCTCCCTGCTCCGTGGGAAGCCTGCTTCTCCCTCTCCCTCTGTCTGTCTCCCCAGCTTGTGCTCTCTCTCTCTCTGAAATAAATAAAAACCTTAAAATATAACTATAAACATGTTTCCAAAGAGGCTATTGGTTGGGGCGCCTGGGTGGCTCAGTCGTTGAGCATCTGTCTTTAACTCAGGTCATGATCCTGGGGTCCTGGGATCGAGCCCCGCATTGGGCTCCCTGCTCCGCGGGAAGCCTGCTTCTCCCTCTCCCTCTCCCTCTCCCCCTTGTGTTCCCTCTCTCACTGTGCCTCTCTCTGTCAAATAAATAAATAGAATCTTGAAAAAAAGGGGGGGATTTACTTACTCTACGTAACCACCTGATATGAAAGGCAGTACAGGTGGAGTGCAGATGTGTTTTTATTTTTAATCAGATGTGTTACAATCGAAGTGGGCTTTTAATATCACAGATAGTTTGGATGCTTGTCTGGCAGGTACTAATGCCCCAACCCCATCCCTTCGGGCATGCTCCCTCCCCCCACTATATCTTTCCCTCATTGTGATCCTTTGATAATGCCCCCTGGTGGGACTAAAAGTTCTGGAGGACTAGCTGCCTCACTTCCCGCCCCTCTTGCCACAGGAGCTCCAACTGATGGCCAAGGAAGGCTAATTGGGGTATAAAGGGATGCATAATTACCCCTAGGTGGGGTGATTCTTTTTTTTTTTTAAAGATTTTATTTATTTATTTGACAGAAAGATAGAGAGAGAGCACAAGTAGGCAAAGAAGCAGGCAGATGGAGAAGGAGAAGCAGGCTCCCCGCAGAGCAGGGTGCCCGATGCGGGACTCGATCCCAGGACCCTGGGATCATGACCTGAGCTGAAGGCAGCCGCTTAACCGACTGAGCCACCCAGGCACCCCCCTAGGTGGGGTGATTCTGACGCGTGTGGTCATTTTGGTGCCCGCAGTTTCTCCATGGCGTAATCATGGTCCAGGCACCTACAGCGATAGCTGGCTTGACAGCACATTCAGTATTAGAAGCCTGACCTTTCTTGTCTCCATTCCCTGGTGTGGTAATTTCTTATTCTGCTTCCAGGGAAATGGAAACAAGGATCAATGAAATAGCTTAGTGTGATTCCTGTACTGATGCTGTCAACAATTCTGCAGGCACACACAGCTCCCAGCCAGCCTCTTCTTGCCTCCTTATTAAATATTAGTAGGCAGCCCAGCATCATCAGACACTTCAAAAAGCCTATGAAAAAAGATGGGTGCGCCCCCCAAACACACACACACACACACACACACAGAGAAGACAATGTGAAATGACCAGACTGTGGAAACCAAGCAAACAAATAAGACATTTATAACTCTGGGAAAAACAAAAAGGAGTCGAAGAAAGGAATACTAATCACAGTATACTACATGGCCTAGCTGGGAACAGCATATACAGAGTCATAATGTTGTAAGTGTCTAATATTAACCTGATAAAAATTGTAATAAAACTAAATGGGACTATAGAGAACATGTGTTTGTGTGTATGAGAGAGAGAGGAAGAGAGAGAGAGAGAGAATTTATATACTGATATGTGATAGTTAAGTCCCCATCATCCATAGTGTAGGAAGTCAATAGACAATCCCTAAATCCGAAAACTTGAGAAGGAGCAACATAAGTGTGTCATTCAGAGATATGGAGATGAAAACCAAAAGGTTCAATTAAATGCATTGAAAATGTTTTCCTGTGGGGAGTAGGAAAGGTGTGGAGAGTTAAGAGGTTTGCTGGTTTTACTAACAAATCTAGACTTTTCAAATTATAGGCAGTATAATGTTGAAAAATAAACCCTAAAATGAGAGGAAAGAGTTAACTTTGACAACAGCAGTGGTAACAAAAAACAAATACAATGTATATATGTTCTCTGTTGTCCCAGCAAATATGTTTATCAGCCTCTACCAACAGAAGTCCTGGTTGGTGCGCTAGCGATAGACTGACCGGTGGGCACTCACCAGGCCCCAGCTTTTCGCTGGGACCTGAACAGCGTGGTGGCAGAGTTAGCTGGTTTCTTAGGAGGTAGGTCACCAGACCTCGGCCGCCACCCCTGTAAAGCTGTTTGGGGTAAACACACCTAGTAATGGGACATCTTCTATTTCTGATAGGTTAATAATATCTAGTATGTATTGGACATGGTGTATTTTGCAATCACATTTGTTTTGAAAAGGTGGATTTGTTCCAGTGTGACTGATATGTTGGGGAACACTTTGAGTGTAATGTGAGTTTTGGGTTGGCTTATGCATGATGACTGATATTTTCCCAGTCTGGTTAAATATTTACAAATATATTTGTAAGTTTGACAACCTACCCTCAGGACCATGGGAATGTATAAAATGTCCACACCAAAGAATCCTTGAAGTGTCTGGACTCCCCCGACCTCAAAATCAGAGAAGTCTAAGGTTTTTTTTGCTTTTCTTGGTCTTGGTATTCAGTGTCCAAGTGACCTCCTTTTGACCTCCTGCCCCATTACCATCATGTGCACACATCACTTCACCATTCACAGAGTGTTTCATTACTTATAGATGATACCATCCCATTTGTGCATTTTAAAAGGCACTTTGTTTTGGTCTGTTTTGTCTATATATATGTAGTTGCTTTTATTTCATGGTTATGCTTTTATTCTCTATTTGTTTCTTGTATCTTTTTGGTTGAAAGGCCTCAAAAGGCTTTTCTTCTCTTGGGGGTGATGAAACAGCCCTGAGAACAGTGGGGTGCTTGTGAGCAGACAGAGGCACAGAGACGCTGAGAGACGGTTCATAAGCGGCAGAACTGAGGCCCAAAGCCATGCTTCGGGGCTCTCAGACCAGCATCTCGATTCCTTTCTATCTCACTCCCTAATTTACCTCTTGGAGTCCCAGCAATGAATTGCTGCTAGGATGTGAGAGGCCCAAGTAATGTGGCATTTTGGGCCTTTTCTGGGCAGAATCCTGTTTTGTCCCTCATTTTAAACTGGGACATGACAAGCTGTTTCTCTGGGAAGGAAGGCAGAGGTGCTGGGACAGGCTGAGACGTCTGGGCTGCAGGGCCCATCTTGATCCAAGCACCATGTTCTGATTGTGGACCTGAAGTGAGTGCAGTGAAGTCGGGTCCTGCTGCTGACCCTGCTGAAGTCATGGGGATCCAGTTCCAGGACGTCTGACGGCTGGTTTCAGCTGCATTTGTTAGTAGGATCAGTTTCTGCAGGGTCCAGGTTGAGTCCTGACCCCTGCCTCTAAATGTTGGGGAGGTATCTCTGGCCCATGACTCAGGCAGAGTTTCTCTAAGGCTTGCTGGGTGTGAGAATTAGTAAGGGAAGGGGAAAAAAAGCAGAGGGCTCAGTTTGGAGAGTATAAGGCTCAGCTTAAATCAGGGAGAAGATCTTCTAACAGGAGGTCTTTCGGAATCATGGAAGAGCCACTGAAAATCCCGACATCTTCAGGGGACATTCAGGGGAGAGATTCTCACTGTTCCACTGAAGAACCTTGTACTTTCCCCTTTTCTGGAGGCTTCAGCTCTTTGAGGGCTGTTTTGGTTATCAATGTCTTGTTTTGGGGATTGCTGCTGAGTTGTTTGGTGTTTACCACACTGTGATGGCCAAGCCTGGGCTCTGACACTGGAGAAAAGAGCAAGAGGTGACGTACGCATACAGCAGAGTCCACTCTAAGTGACCTCATCCCTTTGTGCTCATTCCTTTTTTTTTAAATTTTATTTTATTATGTTATGTTAGTCACCATACATTACATCATTAGTTTTTGATGTAGTGTTCCATGATTCATTGTTTTCATATAACACCCAGTGCTCCATGCAGAACATGCCCTCTTTAATACCCATCACTAGGCTAACCCATCCTCTCACCCCCCTCCCCTCTAAAACTCTCAGTTTGTTTCTCAGAGTCCATAGTCTCTCATGGTTCATCTGCCCCTCCGATTTCCCCCCCTTCATTCTTCCCCTCCTACTATCTTCTTCTTCTTCTTTTTTTTTTTTTACATATAAGGTATTATTTGTTTCAGAGGTACAGATCTGTGATTCAACAGTCTTGCACAATTCACAGCGCTCACCATAGCACATACCCTCCCCAGTGTCTATCACCCAGCCACCCCATCCCTCCCACCCCCCACCACTCCAGCAACCCTCAGTTTGTTTCCTGAGTTTAAAAGTCCTTATGGTTTTTCTCCCTCTCTGGTTTTGTCTTGTTTCATTTTTCCCTCCCTTCCCCTATGATCCTGTCTTGTTTCTCAAATTACTCATATCAGTGAGGTCATATGATAATTGTCTTTCTCTGATTGACTTATTTCGCTTAGCATAATACCCTCTAGTTCCATCCACGTCATTGCAAATGGCAAGATATCGTTTTTTTGATGCCTGCATAATATTCCATTATATATATATATATCTATATATCACATCTTCTTTATCCATTCATCTGTTGATGGGCATCTTGGCTCTTTCCCTAGTTTGGCTATTGTGGACATTGCTGCTATGAACATTGGGGTGCACATACCCCTTTGGATCCCTACATTTGTACCTTTTGGGGTAAATACCCAGTAGTGCAATTGCTAGGTTGGAGGGTAGCTCTATTTTCAACTTTTTGAGGAACCTCCATACTGTTTTCCAGAGTGGCTGCACCAGGTTGCATTCCCACCAACAGTGTAGAAGGGTTCCCTTTCTCTGCATCCTCACCAACATCTGTCATTTCCTGACTTGTTACTTTTAGCCATTCTGACTGATGTGAGGTGGTATCTCATTGAGGTTTTGATTTGGATTTCCCTGATGCTGAGTGATGTGGAGCACTTTTTCATGTGTCTGGCCTTTTGGATGTCTTCTTTGGAAAAATGTCTGTTCATGTCTTCTGCCCATTTCTTGATTGGATCATTTGTTCTTTGGGTGTTGAATTTGATAAGTTCTTTATAGATTTTGGATACTAGCCCTTTATCTGATATGTCATTTGCAAATATCTTCTCCCATTCTGTCGGTTGTCTTTTGGTTTTTTTGACTGTTTCCTTTGCTGTGCAGTTTTTATCTTGATGAAATCCCAATAGTTCATTTTTGCCCTTGCTTCCCTTGCCTTTGGCGATGTTTCTAGGAAGAAGTTGCTGCAGCTGAGGTCGAAGAGGTTGCTGACTGTTCTCCTCTAGGATTTTGATGGACTCCTGTCTCACATTGAGGTCTTTCAACCATTTTGAGTCTGTTTCTGTGTGTGGTGTAAGGAAATGGTCCAGTTTCATTCTTCTGCATGTGGCTGTCCAATTTTCCCAACACCATTTGTTAAAAAGACTGTCTTTTTTCCATTGGACATTCTTTCCTGCTTTGTCAAAGATGAGTTGACCATAGAGTTGAGGGTCCATTTCTGGGCTCTCTGTTCTGTTCCATTGATCCATGTGTCTGTTTTTGTGCCAGTACCATACTGTCTTGATGATGACAGCTTTGTAATAGAGCTGGAAGTCCAGAATTGTGATGCCGCCAGCTTTGCTTTTCTTTTTCAACCTTCCTCTGGCTATGCGGGGTCTTTTCTGGTTCCATACAAATTTTAGGAT
>NW_023270664.1:760696-811725 GCF_011800145.1 Mirounga leonina
CCCTTAGCTACTGGGTGGTGGGGTAGAAGTAAGTAAAGACCACCCAAATGAGAGCAGAAGCCACTTTGTGCTGTAGCAGGTGTGGTGGGGATGCTTCATGGTGGCAAAGGGGAGGCCCCCCGTGGGCCTGATGGGGCTGCTGGTCCGAGGCTGTGGCACGGGGGGGCAAACTGGGAGCCGCGTCCTATGTGATGGGTTAGGGGAGCATGTTTCGCTTGATCTGGTTGGCCCTGACTTGGAAGAAGGGACGTGATTTAGGAAGCTACCATCGATGACCAGGTCCTGGCTTCTCCGGGCCCGGGGCTTGCGTGTCACCGTCATGGCGGTCCGTCTGTGGGCCGGCTGCTCGGGGCTGCCGTCCTGGACTGTGCTTTGCTTCAGGAGGTCTCAGCTGAGAGCCGTCCACAGCCTGCCCACCCACCATTTCTGTCCGTTCTCTGCAGTCTTTGTTGCCCTTTCTAGGGAATTGGAAGCTTTGGCGTTTACTTGGCATTCCCAGTAGGCCGACCTTCTCCGTTCTCTCAGCCTCTGTCTTATGTCCTTCCTTTGCTTTGGTTGGGGGAGCGTGTGAGCAGTCCCAGTACCTCTGTGGGACGGAGGCTTGGCACAGAGCCCTCTCCATTCACACAGGGGTCTGGGGGTGGGGTGGAGAGCCCAGGGTCGCTCTTCCAGCACCGCGTCCATCACCGGCCCGGGGGGGGGGCTGGTGACGGGCACACACTTGTGCTTACCTGCGGGGCCTTCCCTGCCATCCTGCGCTCGGGATTGAGTTCTGCCTGGAACATTGCTCCTTGTCTTCAGGTCTCCTCTGAAATGCTTCCTCCTCCCAGAAGCCCTCACCTGCTCCTCCGGACTTGGGAGGCTTGTGTTCCCAGCATACCTTAGTTCGAGCAGCTACATTTGTACTCAGTGGGCTGGGAACCCAGCAGGCCAGCCAGGCCCGGGGCCCCTGGACGGGCTGACGGTGGGGAAGGGTTTTGGTGGGAGAGAGGTGGGGGGCAGAGCACTCCCAGGGCTGCCGGGCTTCCGTGGGGGGGCAGGGGGAGGGAGGAGTGGAGATGCCGGTAAACGGTATTCCATCCTGAGGGGCCGCAGCTTCCTGGCTCCTTACTGCAATTACACATCATAATTCCAACTTTACAAGTACCAGGTGATTCAGTTATAGTGAACACCATTAGAGTAATTACACCCTTTGGAAGAACCACCCAGTAAGCCATGAGGAATTGCTTTGAAAAACAAGAAGTTTTATCTGATGAAAATTACATTTGAAGAATTTTAGGCCCAAGGTCCAAATTCACCAGAGTAGGAAACGCACAGCCCACGTTGAACTCCTCACAGGCACCCAGGCCAGGAGCCTGTGTGTTGCCTCAGGGACGTACTTCAGTGCCCCCAATTATGCGATAACTGTCACCCATCCGCTAGGACCCGTTTCTGCATCGCTGTGTGGGCGGTGGACTCGCCGGTGCAGCCCTGGGTGGTTCTGTTGGGGAAGCCAGGCTGAGCCGTGGTTTGCTGGGTGCACAGCCTTTAGGGTTCCTGGATGTCTGCACAAGTTTCCCACTCAAGACTGGGGCTGAAAGAAGCCACAGGGTGAGGGAGGAGAGTGGGGAGCTGCTAAAAGCTGCAGGGAGTTTTAAGTCCTCTCTGTCCTTCCACCAAAATCAGTGGCTACAACCAGGGCTCCCCTTGGGGACACTATTCCCCTTTTTTCCTAGGGGGCCTGTGGTGGGGGCGGGGAGAGAGAAGTAACATAGTTGGGTGCCTCCCGGTGACCTTCTCTCTCCCTCTGGGCAGGGCAGGCATTTCTGGGCTATTACAAAGGGAGGACCGGAAGGTTGAGACAGGTTGAGTGTTTAGCCCAAGGCCACACACCTGGGAAGTCACAGAAAGCAGTCCCTGTGTCCCTATTACTTAATGGGAGAAAGTCACTCCCCAAATTCCACGCAAGGGGCTGCACTGGCTGGTGGGACAGGGTGGGGAGAGAGAGACATGTCCCAGAGGCCTATGAGGAGGCTTGGGAACGTGGAGAGGAAATGGGGGCAGAGGCCCCCTTTGCAGGGTCCCTGGGCTGGAGGAGAGACACGGGAAGCCCATGGGAGGACCCAGGTTGGTAAGGGAAGCACCGGCAGGTTCCCTGGCTCAGCTCACATCTTTGCAGTTTTTCAAAGCATATTAATCTGTGTTTCTGTAGCATCTTGATGTGATGGCTTCCTACCGAATTGAGTCACATCGACCGCAGGACAGGTGCACCTCGGCTGCTGGGTGGGTGCTGGGGCAGATCTAATCCCCACGTGGGTACTTCCTGAGACTCTAACGGGTTGAGGGGTGTCTGTCCCTGACCTGCCAGCAGGAGGCCCCTCTCTCTTCAGGAATAGTGTTGGGTGCAGCGGTTCCTTCCCTGGGCAGGTCTGGACACATGGAGGGGCCCATGCTTTCCACCTCTCCTAATGCAAGCTGATGATAGATTAGTCGGCTTTGCCCCCATTTTATTCAGCCACTAATTCCAAGATGAGGCTGGCCTTATCTTACGGAGTATAGATAAATACCTCCCTCCTTCAGCTTCCCTGGTCCACAGCCCTTGGTGATGCTGGGATGGGCCCTGATGAGCTCGTGGCCCCTAGATGTTCCCCCCGAGTGACCCCTCCAGTGCCTGCCTCCCACTTCCCTCCCTGTGGGGTGCCCAAGCCCCTTGGTCAAAGGTCAGCCCTGTGTCCACACAGCCTCCCCTTCTAGGGTGTGGTCCCTTGCTGCCCACCAACCTGGTGTGGCCTTGTCCCTGTGAGGCCTCCCCAAACCTGACTGGGCCCTGGCAGCAGCCCCTCATTAGCCCCTGTAACTGCCCAAGCGAGAGGCCTCTTTTCCTCCCCCTACCCTGTCCTGTGGGGCTGTGAACGGTGGGTACCCTCCACTGGTCCTCGCTCCTGAGTTTGCACCCTGCCCTCCGGCCCATTGGACCCTTATTAGTAGGGCAGGGCTCAGAGCAGCATCAGCCTCAACAGCGTGTATCCTAGTGGGAAATGTCAGAGGTCCCTTGTCCCGTCGAGCGGTTGGATGTTTATCCCCTATTATGGTGATTTCAAGCTCCAGGAAGAGCTGGGGGCATCGTGCTGTGGGGGAGCCCTTCCCAGAGCCAGACCACCTTCCCACGGGGCCCCAACTGTCAGTTTCCCAGGAGAGGGAGGCTGGCTCAGAGATCAGAGTCAGGAGGTGTTTCGGGACCTGGATTTCAGGAATGGCTGAAGGATGGGTTTGAGGATCTGCCAGGAGAGGGAGTGTTTCTTCAGACCGTGGAGGTGCTGCTGGTGCTGGGCAGGGGGAGGGCGGAGCGGGGCCCTGCCAAGACTGGTTTTCACCAGCCAGGAGTTGAAGTCGGGGTGGAGGTACTTCCTATCCTTAAAGGGATAGCAGAAGACGGATTGAGACGTTTGGAATAAGTATTTGTTTCTGCCCTATTTGCCTTGTGATTGGCACTTTTATGTCTGAGTTTTAAGATTACGATGGCTGCCTTACAGCTGTTCTAAGAGGGAAGAACAGCTAGTCTGAGGCTGGAATGGTTTCAGACACACCATCTCTGGGGTTGTGACGGGGAGACGGGGTTTATCGAAAGGAGGCTTGCAAGTCAGTGGCACAGACACGCGGGGGAGACCATGCGTCACACCCAGCCGTTTTCCAGCTGCCTTCCCTCCTCTCTTCTGCAGTCTCCTCTTCGTTTGGCTGGAATATTAATACAGGTACCGCGCGCACTGGTCCCGGCGTCACATCGGGGGAGGCCTTTTTAGTGGACCAGAGGTCAGGGGCACGTCTGATCTTGGGTGTGTGGTTGTCCTGGGGAGAAGGGCGGGGCACCGGGGAGGAGGAAGCAGGGATGCACAGAGACCTGGGGGCATCCTCTGGGACCTGCAGGGGCCACTCCTGTCAGATGCGGGCGCTTGCTGCGGGGTCTTTAGTGCCGTGGATCCCGAGCTCCCAGTTCCAGGTAATTTAAGTCAAATCACACAGGTGTGGAGAAAGGAAGGCAGGCCCAGGCTGCGGTCCGGGTGTCTCCCATCCCGCTGTCAACCTCCACATGTCTGCCCCCCGCCCCCCAGAGGTTGGGTCCACTTTGTATTGTCTTTGGAAGCTAGTCTCTTTTCCATAAAGCAAATCGGCGTGACTAGACTTCTCCCTGGCTCACCACCTCGGGGTAACTTAGTCAATGTTCCCTGCTCCTCCGGGGCTGCCAGGCACCCCTGGCTCAGAGTCGGGGCTGTTTGCCCTTGGGAGCTGCCGAGCCGAGCTGCAGGGTCTGCCAGAGGTGGGACGACCCGGAGGCAGGGAGGGCAACGCTCACTCACACACTTGGGCCGCTGGCACAGGGAGGAAGGAGGCCCAGTGGGGACCAGGAGAAGTAGGTTTGAAAGGAAAGTGGCCGAAAGCTGAATAGCCTTTTAGAGTCTTGGTTCCTCAGGCTCCTGGCACCTTGCGGAAGGGACTGTGACGGTGAGGAACACCGTCACCAGAGGCCTCTGAGAAGGAGGGGCAGGAGGCCTGCATCTGCAGGAGAAACGCTGGGCCCACAGGAGGCCGTCCTGAACGGACCCTGTTCCTCCTCCTTTTTTGGATATATCTGCGAGAATTTCACAACCTTGCAAAAAGATCTCTGATTCTTAGCTGTTTTCCCTCCGGTAGCCCCTATTTGTGAAAACTAAGAAGATGTGGCAGGGAAGGAAAGCGGGAAGGACTGCTTCTCACTGAGCCCATCCTCTCTCCATCCGGGCAACAATGTGGCCCGGTCCATAAACACAGACCGTGTATCGAACGCAAGTTATTAACGTGCCATCAGCAGCCATGGGGATGGCAAATGCCCTGATCTGGGAGCCAGAACCCAGAATTGGATTTGTGAATACGACATCTCTTTATTTATGTGTGTTTTTCTTATTTATCAATCTCTCACAGATGCTATTATTTTTAATTTACTTAAAAAAGAGGAGTGGGTGTTTCATGATTCAGAAGCAAACTGTGATTATTCTCATGTACTTCAGTATCTGTGTGAGGGGGATGCCCGCAGGTTGATGTTTCCCATTGCTCAAGGACCAGAGAATTAATTGAGATGTCAGCACAAACAGAAGGCACAATACATCTCTCTTCTAATGAACTTGCACTTCAGAGCTCAGATCTGAAATAGGTGCAATTTATAGCCATAGGGCATTTTACTTTGCATGGTTAATAAATGCAGGGATGTTTCATCCATGTGTTTTCTAACATTGGTGTATTGATTTTAAGAACAACTTCACAAAAAGTGGGTGTGTTGTATTTTACTTGTTTGGGAATTACTAACTGAGATGTGGGGAAAGCCTTAGTTATTAGCTGGTGGTCCCTGTTCACCACCTGCTTTGATCCTGCCCTTCAGTTACCCTGTGTCCCTGCATCTTCTGTTTGAAAATGTTGTGTCCCTTGGGCTGCCTGGCCTACGTTTGGGAAGCCATCATCATCGCTGTTTCTTCCCCATGTTGGGTTAAAATCCCTTCCCTGCAGGCTCCAGTCACCCTTGGGGATAGCACATTCCTTCAGATCTGTCATGGCTGAGCTCAGCACTGAGAACGCAGAGTAAAGAGAAGTTTAGTAGAATCTGTATGCAGTATAATAAAAAGATAATATATTTGGTCTTTGCTTTTGAGTAACAGACTTCAGTGTTCAGAGCAGTTTTAGGTTCATGGCAAAACCAGTGGACGGTGCCAATTTCTCACATACCCCTCCCACAACACACGTCAGTGTGGACACATGTCATTATGCATTTGTCGAAAACCCCAGAATGAATAAACAGAGTGAGCCTGGATGTTAAGTCTGGGCTGTGGCGCCTTTGGTCTTTGTTCTGGCTCTGGGATTCTTGGAATCTCTGCCTGGTAAGGGTCTCTTGCATGTTAATACGATGGCCTGTGGCTGGCGCCCCCCCCCCCCCATGGCTTCAGGATGGGGGCCGGTCTCCAGAAAGACCAGGGATGATTAGAGGATTGGGACTCCTAGCACCACCCCGACCTCCAGGAGGGGAGGAGGACTGGAGGTCAAATCAATTACCGACAGCTAATGATTGAATCAATCATGCCCTAGCAATAGAGCTTCTATAAGAACCCTTAAAGAACCTCTAAAGGGCGAGGTTCAGAGAGCTTCTGGGCGGTGAGCACATGCAGGGGCCGGGAGGCTGGTGCCCCTGGAGGGGCACGGAAACTCTGTGCACACCCCCATCCCCGGTCCCGTGCATCCCCTCCCTCTGGTGTTCCTGAGGCGTACCCCCTGGGATGAACAGGTCATCTAGTAAGTAAACTGTGTCCCAGAGTTCTGTGAGCTGCTCTAGCATGTCCCTGAACCAGAGGGGGTGGTGGGAACCCCTGATTTATAGCTGCTTGGTCAGAAGTGTGGGTGCCGTGGGAGTCGGGACTGGTTTCTAAAGTTGGGGGTGGTCTTGTGGGACTGAGCCTGTAACCTGTGACCCCAAGGCCTTCATGGGTGCCTCAATTTCCAAGCCTCTGATTCGAATATCAGAGTAGTGGAATAATAATTTATGGGCTCTGTAATGTCAAAGAGGCAGGGCAGGGCAACATTCCTCATAACAGAGCTCCTTGTTCACTTGGGATGGTTATGCTGCTTTGGAACTGAGAAGGGAGGGAGTAGATGGCTGCAGGGCATGGGGCAGTCCACACCAGGTTGAATCTTCCAGACCCACCTTACAGGCATGTGGCAGAAGTGGGTTTGGCTGGGTGCATGTGCTTTTTGGAAGGAGTTTCCCCTGAGTCCTGGAGAAGGCGCTTGCTCATCTTGGCTTTGCTCACAAGACTTGAGATGAGCAGTGGCGAAATACTCCATTCCTTGAAGAGAAAGTAGCACGAGAGAGAGAGAGAGAGAGACTTTCAGTGGAGAAAGCATTTATTAAGTCCAGTAACAGTCCTCTGGAAGGCTGTGTGGGCTCTGGGGCCTCCTGGGAGACCTCTGCAGGATGCAGCCGCACCCAAGCCTGTGAGGTCTCAGTCCTTCCACATCGGGGATTTGTGTTGCTGCTGTTGCTTGTGCAGCCAGGAGAAGTAGAGGGTGAGGGCGGAGGAGAGAAACGCTCTCTGCGTTCTTGCAGTACGAGGACACTGGGATAGGATTAGCTGCGCTTAGATGCACATTCTTCATCGGTAAATTTCTCATCCCCTTTCCTTGGTTTGGGGGAGTATTACAGACAAGTGGGAAAAACACATTCTAAACTTACATGAATTAATGTACCATGGGCTGACACCAGCAACTAGAAAGGAGGGTAGGGCAGGGTGGTCGCGGACGGCCCCAGAAAATTCCTTCAGCTGGACTTTTGTCTGTCTTTACTGATTAATTCAGTAATAGATATTGTTGGAGGAGAAGAAAAACGCTCATAAAACTCTAATGAGGTATCAACCAACTATGGAAAATATGCATAGTTGAGAGAGCTCCGAAATCACGTGTGAGGAGTGTTCCGATTCCCCTAAGTCATGTTTGGTTACCCTGTAATACATCCCACTATAAAAACATGAAGAATAAGGAAGAACAACAATAAAAAGTTGCTCGTAAGAATCATCTTTGTCCCAGACATCAGCAGTAGCTGTAGACGTGGGGGTCACACTGAGATTCAGGACCCAGAGGGCTGGTGCTTGCTTCCCACCTCCATGTGAGAGTCGGCAGGTTGTAAGTCTACATTTGGTGATGGGGTGGTTTTTCTTCCAGGTAGGCTGAGGATTGAGGGATTGTTTTAATCAAGGGCCAAGGCAGAATTGCATCGCAAAAGACCTACTGAGCAGATTCTTGGGAGCAGTGCCTTTTATAATGTCTGTAGTCTTGTCTCATTGCTGAGAAGGTTTCTACATGATCAGTCTCTCAGATGAGAAGAATGAGCTGGAGTGAGGGGTCGCCATGTCCAGACCCAGCTCTGGGGAGTAGGACCAGCCCCCCACCCCCCATTTGCCCAGCAAGGGCAGACAAAAGGAAGAGATGGAAGTTTGTCTATCAGATTTGGCGGAGGAAATCCATCACATGGACACTGTGAGGCACACTTAATTTGGGGAGAAGATTTTGATAAGAAACAGGAGATCTCGGTTTTCAGGAGAATGGCCTCAAGTTTCTTTTTCCTTCAGGTGCTGTTTGGATGGCTACTGTTCTCATCCTGGCCCCTCCCTGTATTAGGTGCATGTTGATGAAGTGGGGGACGGAGTTATCTCTGATCTGATGGTCTGAGGTTTCCTGGGCCTCAGGAGTGGGGGTGTCCCCAGACATCACCACACAGTATCTTAACTTCAGCTAGCGTGGTAGGGCCTGTCATTTCTGACCACTGTTACCTGGACAAGGACATTTTTTGAAACTTAAAAATTAAAGATGGAATGATTTGGCATTCTAATCACCGAGAAAAATGGTATTATGATCTTGATCAAAGCAGCAACTCTGATGTTTTGTTAGTGAGGGTGTTTTATGTTTGCTCAGGCAAAGTAGGATTTTCCATTGGATCACCTCCCAGCAACTCTCTGGTTCCCACACAAGGAGATGCTTTTCATGGAAAGAAAAATAGAAGTTGACTCTGTTTTGATGGTTTTGTGTTTACTTTTAGTGTTTTTTCAAATCTCTGGAAAGCTGAAATTTCATCAGAGTAAATTTTCATGGGTGCAATTAAAAAAATTTCTCTGTGGTATCTCGCTTTAGCTGAAATGGGACGAAACCTGGTCTCTGGAGCTGCCCCCAGGACTTTATATTAAAGCAACTTTTTGTTATTATGGGAACTCAAACAGTGTTGGTCTATGTGGAAAAAGTTTAGGTTCTTATCTGCGTCATCAGAAGAGAATATATGGTCTCATCATTACCATTCAGTGTTTCAAAGGCACTAGGGGGGCAGGAACAGAAAACTCAGAAGTAAGAGATCCCCATTCAAGAACGTGGAAGTACTGAATGGAAGCCGCTCCGGTGAACCCCACAATTTTAAAGATGTGGGGTTTAAAGAAGCCCACAAAATTTAAAGATTTGAGAAGCAAGACCCACTCAGTGCTTAGGTTAATATCATCTACTTGTGTTTGGTTGGGCTCTGACTCATGAAAATGCTTTCTGAGCACTAGTCCTGCAATGTCTGTACTTTCGGTACCTTTTACAATAAAGGCACATTCAAAAGTTAAATATAATAATTTTTGGTAGATTAAATTACTTTAAACATACACATGGACCTTCCTTATGCATATAGAGTTCTGGTGATTTTTTGATAAAAGGAAGGTTCATTTTGTCCCATAAACACTCCTTTGGCTAAATCTCTCCTCTGAAGTAGGGTTCTACTATCAGTACTCTGTATTGACTTAAGCTGTGCTCTGCCCCATTATTTTCATTGTATGCTTTGATTTATATTGCAGAGATCTCGGTCAGGAGACCCTCTCTCCTTACTGTAGGGGATACACTTAGCTTTAACTCTTCTCGGTAGGAAAACCCCTCGGACAGGGAATCATTGCTTCTATAGTCCTGAATTAATGGATTTTATGGCTCATGGTCCCAACAACTTGAGTACTTGCTCCCACAGTTGTTTGTCTCATGAGTTTGAGAGACATGTGAGGACTGGCCAAGGGTCCTCTCTGGTCTCTAGGGTACAGTGGATCTACACAGCTAGCATACTCCTCTGCCTTGAAAATTTGTGACAGTGCAGACTCTCGGCCAGGTCTTGGTCCTACATGGTGACTTCCAAATGCTGCTCTGTGGGTGATGTCTGTGGACCCATAAACATCAAATAGTGTTGAATGAAAAAGGCAGAATGCATGATGGTGGGTACGTGTAAATCACTGGTGTAGAATGTGTGGACGATCAGTGATAGAGCAGGGAATCCTTGGAGTGATTCCAACAGAATTTAATGTTTGCTATGATCTCTTATCTGTAAAACCACTTACGTTCTTAATTTAAAATGTTCTTTACTCAAAAAATGTTCGGGGCCAGAGTTCTCAACAGAAAGTGAAGATACAAAATGGAGAGCATTTTCAAACCAAGGATTCTAGCAAAGATGATTCCTTCAGTGTACTCAGACTTTCTGGATAATAGTAATTCTTTTATGTCAGAGGATTTAGAAATATTAATGACCATTGCTTGTTAGTGTCTGTGCATCTCTTATGGACTTACGCTTATGCTTTACAAGAAAGAAGGTTCCTCTTGAAAGAGCGCCATGCTGCTGTGGCCTCCGTGGCCTGCCATCCAGGTCCACGTTGGTGTTTTCGTAGATTCACATCCTTCTGGCACTTGAATGTAGATTGATAATACCTTTCTTTCTTCACCACTTCAAGTTCTTCCTGGGCCCTTCTGTTTTGATAACCCCATTTAGAGTATTACCTTGACTCTTGAATTTCAAATTAAATTTTTGATACTCTGGCTACTTCACTTTTAAAAATCATTTCTTGGATTCTCTGTAGGATATTTAGCATCTTTGATTCCATGTAATTAATAAGAAATGGAGCGTGTATGCACGGCCAAATGCTATACCTTAAACTGGCAACCCCAGGGGCTCTTCTTCAGAAGGTTGTACTTCAAAATTTTAAGTACATGGTACTCTCTACTTGTTGATAGGAGCGATACTATTTACATCATTGCTCAGCAAATATTGGTTCTATAGATCAAATCAAAAAGATTCAGTAACGGAAAAGAAATGCCTTAATCTATCTGCCACTTTGCCTGTGATCATTTTTTTTTTTTGAATGAGTTATAAAAGTAATTCTTCAAAGCTGTTTAATAAGAATTTTATATTAGGTCAGTCTTTTGAACTCTTGTCAGATGTTCAGTTCAGGAGGTGTGTCTTCAAGAGTGCCCTGATATGTTTTTTTAAGATTTTTTTTTTAAAATATTTTATTTATTTATTCATGAGAGTCAGAGAGAGAGAGAGACGCAGAGGCAGAGGGAGAAGCAGGCTCCCCGCCTAGCAGGGAGCCTGATGCGGGACTCGATCCCAGGACCCTGGGATCATGACCTGAGCTGAAGGCAGACGCTTAACCATCTGAGCCACCCAGGCGCCCAAGAGTGCCCTGATATGTTAACATACACATTAATATTCTCCACTTAGCTGTAATGATAAACACTAATACGGTATGAGGACATTCAAGGGAGTGTGCATCATTTATTAATATAAGAGGATAGAATAAGAGAGAAAAATGTCTTTCTCTAGGTAGAAAAAAGGTTTAAGCATTTCTTCTCTTCCATTGTGATTTCCCAAGGAGGGAGAAAGGGAGTGGATTGGATCGAGAAGACTAGCATTTACAGAGACTTTGCAGTTCAATATGGTCTCACCTACTTCATATTAAAAATTTGGCAAGGTTATGAGGCTTGCCCAGGGTCCTAACTCTGGGGAGCAGTGGAGCTGGTTTTCACCCAGGGGTGTCTGTGATTGGAGCTGGGGACCATCAACCCTAGGATAAGGTCCCAAGTACCTTGCCCTCCTCCACATTCCCCTCGTGCCTGCTCTTAGCAGGGATTCTGGAGTTGCTGAGGCTGTGTCCAACTGCCTACAAATGTTCCCATCAGAGGGGCCAGAGATTGGGCTCAACTCGCTGTTTTTCATCTTGGGGCATGGCTCCATGGGGCCTCTTGTGAGGGGCAGAGTTGGCATTTACTTAATGTTAGCATCTGTCCCCATGCAACCCATATCTCCTGGTGAACCTGTTGTGGATATGTTAATTATCTTTTTGAAACCTGTGTTTGAAACCATTTTCTTATCTGTGTCATTTCTCATGACTCCTCCCCGATTGTCACAGTGAATTTGAGTATAGACCCACTTTCCCTTTCAAAATAATTAGCTTCTCTCAGATGCTGTAATAAACAAAACTTTTCATTTCTCCTGGGTAAATAACTAAGAGTGCAGTTGCTGGTCATGTGGAAAGTGCATGTGTAATTTTATGAGACAGCTGCAGTGTGTCCCAGAGTAGCTGTGCCATTTTGCATTCCCACCAGCCAAGTAGGAGAGCATGGGTTGTTCTCTCCCCTGCACTTTGCACTGAGCTTTCTGCTTCATGCTGGTGTGTCCTAGTAGTGTCCCATTGTGGTGGTAATTTTCTTATGAGTAATGGTGCTGACCATCTTTTCAAGTGCTTACTGGTCATCCCCATCTCTTCTTTGGTGAAGGCCAAGACATCTTAAGTTTAACTATTTCCCTATCTTGGATATGAGAACACGTGCATATTTTTAACATGGATGATCCTAATTGTTATCATATTCATGATACTTTTCTCAGGGAAAAATGTAGTTTTTAATGGATTTGATGTCTCTGGGATTTAGGAACACAAGAGATCTTGTCCGATCCCTGGTACTGTTGGGTCTGACTTCCCCACTGGTTTGTGCCTGGTTGCTCTCCACCTTCTGCTAGAATATCTGCTGTGGACGTGGAGGTGTGGCCCACATTCACTGTGCCTGCCTCCCAGATGCTCAGTATTTGTTGAGTGAAGGGATGAACGAGCCAAGTCAGTCCATAGGAGCAAACCCTCTGCTGGAATGCTGGCCCCTGAAGGCGCCTGCCAGGAGCGAGGAGGCCCTAAGCTGCTTGCATGCAGGTGTTGTGGGAGCTGGTGTGGGTCTGATGGGTCAGGAGGACGAGGGAGACCCCTGTTGCACATCCTGGTGCCTCTCTAGGTGTATGCTGCTAGTCTGACCTGTGTGCCCTGAATGTCACCGTAGCCTCACTCCAGGTAGATCTCAGTGTACATACCGGCTTCAACCTGAAGAGCCAGTTCTTACGTAGCAACAGGACTCTGCTGGAAGCCTGTTCCCTCGATGCCACTGAAGTTTCCTGTCTCACCATTCTTCTGTGCATCTGGGATGCTGCCAGGCTTTGCCTTTTTCGTCCTTTGTTTTTAAGCAGGAAGGGATTGACTCCTCTCCCCTGCCCTTTAGTTTATTATTTGTCGTTTACATTTTTCCAGTTAAATTTTTCATATAGTAGAAACCTGCAGCCTTCAAGGGGATAATCCTGTGAATGTTTGCAAATACGCACACCATATTATCCCCTCCACTATCAAGCCATAGAACACTTACATCGTCTGGAAGGTTCCTTGTGCCTCTTCCGTCGGTACCACAACCAGGAAATGGCTTCTCGGATCCTTTCTACTACACACTTACTTGTGCCAGTGCTGACACATCATAGAAGTGGCTTCTGCTGTGTGCACACTCGGTTTCTGCTTCCAGCCCAGAGAGGTGTCTGTGTGGCTGTGTGTCTCAGAGGCTTCTGGTTATTGCTGAGTGGCATTGCACTGCAATTTAGAAACCCATTTTCCTGTTGGACGTTTTCTTTTTTCAGTTTGGCTATTATGGGTAAAGTTCCTCTGAAAGTTCTCGTACAATTATTTTTATGAACATATATTTCATTTCTCTTGGGCAAATACCCAGGAGCGGAATTGCTGGGTTATTGGTAGGTGTATGTTTATCTTTTAAGAATGGCAGACTGTTCTCCAGAGTGGCGAGCTCTCTGGTTTTATCAGGAATGTGTGTGTGTCAGTTGCTGCACCTTGTTACCAGCAGGGTTTTCTGTCTTTGTAGTTTTAGCCACTCTAGTTGGTATGCGGTGGGATCACATTGTGGTTTTGATTGCCATTCCCAATGGTCCATTGTAGGTGTGGCCCCCTTTTCTCAGCAAAAGAGCTTGGGATTCAGGTAGATCAGTGTTTAAAACCCAGACACCTGGGGCCTTGAGTGAATCATCCAGGTTCAGACTCCATTTTCTCCTCTGTGAGGTGGGGACAGGGATGGGTCCTGCCCCAAGATGGAAGGATGAGTTGTGGGAAATGGCGGCATGCGGGAACATTGGTATTGTCATCCCTACTTTTTCCAGGAGTGTAACCAGTTGTGTTCTGCTGGTTTACTTCAGTGTCCAGCTCTGCACCACACAAGGCATCTCATTCTTATTCATTTGCTCCACAGCGACTAGATGCTACCTGGTTCAAGACAGGAGGTCAGGCTTGCTTGGGAGGCAAGCCCCAGAATGATGGGTACATTCCTCACCGTGCTCTGGATTCCTAGGGGCCTGGCCTTTGCCTAGGCAGGGCAAACCTGAGTCTCTACTCTTCAGGTGTCTGGTCTGGAACATGACTGCTATTCATCTGGATGTTTCCAAATCCTGTTTCTTCTTTAGCTCTCATGTGTTGGGAGTTGGCTACACTGCAGTATAATTCTCCATTTCAAAGATGGATGAATCACATTAATTCAATAGGAAACAACAATCTCCAAACCAAAAAACAACCAAATATCTGTGTCAGGAGAGAGAGAGACTTTCTTTGATTAGGTGGGTGCTGGTGTATTTTTTACTCTGAAGAGATTAACGAACTCTTAGTGAATATATGTGTGTTGCAAAAATAGTCTCACAGCCTTTGGGTCAACTAGTTTACTAAAAAGAAATACATTTTTCTTTAAATCAATATAACTGTACTTGCTGAAGATAAATGTATTTAAGAACATGGCGGGTAATGCTATGAAATTAATGTTATTCATACTCAGTTGGAATAGAAATGCCTTCAACCTTTTAGCAAAAGCAAGAGCAAATTATAGCAAAAATTTCATTTCAGAAGTCATCTTCATCTAGAATAGGCTGGGCCCCGAGGTCAAGTCATCAATTTTGGTATTCTATTTCCATAATGCAATTCTGCAGTGTACGTGCATTATGATGGAAGCCACATTTGCTTCCATATTAGTTTTATAAATGGCTATGTTAATAGTCTTTTATAGACAAAGCCGCCTTTGGTTCATATCAGCAGAAGTTTCTTCTGCGTGAAAATACTTGATTTAAGATGCCACTGGGTCTGACTCTTGGAGGTTCTGCTTTTGTTGAATGCTGGGCCCTGACTGCCTACCTGTCAGTGGCCCTGGTCCAGCTTTTGCTTTGATTTTCAACAGGACTGTCTGTACTGACGGTGAGTGTCCTGAACCACCAGAAAGACACTTGGAAACCATCACATTCAGGGACCTGGGGCAGCTCCCACCACCTGACCACTGATTGAGTGCTGAAGGGGTTATTTTTGGACATGTTGGATGGTAAACACAGCTGTTCCTGTGTGTGTAAACAGTAGGCAAGGTTCCCAGCTCAATTCTTGTCTCTTCACCTTTGTACCACAGATTTCTTGTCCTAAAATTATAGTTTCTCTGTGAACAGTGGAGAAGGGGACTGGGGGACTGAGCACCAGGAACAACCCAGTCACTCAAGATGGGTTGTGTGGCCTGCAGGGGAGGCTGAACCCTCTCTTCCTCCTTGTGAAGCTGCGCCTAGCTGCTTCTCTGTGCTTTGCTCACTGGACATGCTTCCGTGGTCCAGCTGACCATCTGCAAGCTTCCTGGTTCCCAGTCTTGCCATCCCTCTCAGTTACTGAGCAAGGAAAGGGGAGTCAGGAGCTTTTCCACACGGAGCTTTTCCAGGTGGTGCCTATTGTCTGACCTTTGCCATGTACAGAATTTCGCCGACTTGGTAATAATTACATGAAGATTTATTAGCCCAAGGCGTGACACTGGCAGGAATAAGAAATTTTTTTTCAAGAGGGTTTGAGACAAAACAAGAGCTATAAAGTTTCTAATAAAAATCAAGATCTGCTTATTTAAAGTCCACACTCTAGTGGGTGCCACCTGAAGGAAGCTGCCACAACAGATAAAGGGACCATGGTCTATCTCAGTTGGAGACTGTGACAGTCTCTGAATATTGGGGGAGGTTGTCGAAGAGCTGGCCTCTTGAATCAACATACCTGGTAAAAACGTGTCCTGTTAAAATGATGGATAAATTGTATTACTTAGATAAGGAGCAATCTTGATAGGGTAACCTCCCCAATAAGGTTTATTTTATAACACAACCATGACTTCTGTTATCTGGCAAACCTTGTTTGCCCCTTAGCACCCTGTCATAATGTCAGTCCCCTGGGGCACTTGCAGGAGGGAAAGTCAGACTTGGGCATTCAAGCATTGGACAATGAGAAGATGGCCCCGAGTTAAGGTTCAATTAGATCACCATTTTGCTTGTGCTATTGCCATAGTTGAAATTTGTAATTGTTCTGGAGAAGTGGTTCATGTAATTGAGCCTTTCAAATTTGAATTCATGATGTAGAAAGCTGCATTTCAGTTGGAGTACCTGAGTATCCAGAGGGGCTCCTGGGTGTTCTGATACCCGTGAAAGTGCTCATGAGGTTTTTTCCGCTCTCTGGAAAAATTCGTCATAGAACTTCCCTCATACTTCTTGGTGCTATTTCCATGCAGACTGGTTTCTCTCATCCTCAAGCAGGAACAGCTGTGATGCATTCAGTAGGCGCTGCGGCTGCACTCAGGGCTCCGCAGAACTCGAGCACAGCAAGCATGCAGCCCACGCGTTGGTTGTCCTAACTTGTTGGCATCTCGTTGTTGACACCCCTGCTCCCTAGTGCCCCTGAAGGCCCAGGTGGCCCCCTCTTCTGGCCTCCAAGCACCCATCAGGTCCCAGCATCACGGGGGTACTGGGAACATCATCCCATGCAACAGTCATTTTCCAGGCGAAGTGTCTGAGGCTCACTGGAGGCCACATGGGAAGTCACGGCCCCGCCTGGACCAGAACCCTGGCCCACTTCTAGCACCCTTGCCCCATGCTGTGTGCCTCGCTCAGCTGCCTTCAGTTGCAGGAGGAGGATTTTGCCTGAGTCGTTTGTTTCTGAGCACCAGGGCTGTTACATGAGGGAAGTCGGATCTTCGGGTTCCCCTGCGGCCCTAGGCATGAGTTTATCTCCCTCATTCCAAATGAACTAGCCTTTCCTGGTAACTCACCCAGGACTCTTCCACGTCAAGTTCAGCCTTCTCCCCAGAGCCCTTAGAGCTCTCCTTTTCATGTCCTGACTGGAAGAAAAAACTTCCCAGCAAGGGTGTGCTCCTGGCAGACAAAACACCCCCTGGACATCACTAAAGGAGCTGCTTTCTTCTTTGCTCTCCTCCTGACACTCTCAGGTTTATTTCCACTTGCAACGCCCCTGGAAACAGAGCCGGCTAAATGGCAGCCGTGTTCGGACCTCTGGTGACCAGCAGCAAAGAGAAAAATCCAGGTATAAGAGCCCTGGCTGTAAATGACAATTGGTTGTAAGAGGAAAGCGTCCTTGAGAGGAGTCCCACCAAATGTGGCAGGAGAGACACTCCGTGCTGGCGTGGCCTCCTGTCCATCAAGCAGTGTGTGACGGTCAGCGGAGAGGCTGCCCTGGCACCATGTGCAGAGAAACAAGAGGTGTGGGCGCTTGGCGCAGGGTTGCTATGGTAATTCCTCATTATTGCCGAGTAGCCGGGAGGATCTCATGTGAGGTATTGACAGTTTACGTGAGTCCTGCTGCTTCTCCTGGTAATGATTGCATGTGCGTGCCTGGGCCTGGGCGAGTACACATGTGCCCCCACATAAGCTTCATTCATTAAGGAAATGATCCCACGCAGTGCCACACGTAATGGGTTTTCAGCCGTATGCGAGCCCTCCGCCAGAGGATATGCCATTTCTGGTGGGAGCAAGCATGTTTCTCCGGCACTCCAGCTGGTTGATGAGAACTCTGACTATCAGGGGATAGAGGTACCATGATTTCTTACGTCAAAAGACAGGGAAGGAAGGGAGGAGAGAAATGAGAAGTCACACCCTTTTGGTCAGAAGGAGCTTAAAGAGTCTCATTTTTCAGAAGCACTAATTCCATCTGCCTGTAGCGTGGTTGGCCTTGTGGAGCTCTGGCAAGTTCCCAGCGACTGTCCCAGCAAGTAGAGACTTTTCATTCTGGGAGTGCGCTTCACACGAGTACTTCCAAGGGCTGTTTTCCACGGGCATGCTTTCCAGGCCCCTCTTTGTGTTCCCCAGTGCTAACTGACCTTAGAACTGGGATATTGCAGATGGCATCTGAGGGTGAGGAGGGGGCCTATGGGAAGAAATCCCCCTGAACTGTTACTGTAGGACAATGATGTGTGTGCTTAATGTGTGTGCAGAGAAACACGGACTCCACGAATCTCGTCCCTGTATCCTGTGCTTCAGCTGTGACTCGTGTTCTCTCCTCCGTAGAAGTCAGGCTCGTGAATCTTCAGAAAAGAGCTCACGGCAGTGATGTATGCATTTAAAGATAAACATGTCATGATGATCCATGTGTGTGGAGAACACAGACAGGGGGTGTTGGAGGCGGGCCCCCCACACACATCAAGGGCACGGATGATGGCTTCCTGCTGTAACAGCAAAGCTCAAGTGATCGGATGCCTGAGCAGAGAATTAGGCATGGTGAGCCTTATGCACAGTCTTTCAGTGTGAAGTTTGATGTTTAATTGAACATCCACCCTGCTTTAATACGAACTTCTTTATTAAACTTACATGTGAATCTCTGCCTCTTTACTTCTATTCTCAGATCTTGGGCAATATTTAAAAATTGATTTACTACAACCTGGAAGAATGGATAAATTCCTAGAAACACACAACCTTCTAAGACTGAATCATGAAGAAATAGAAAATCTGAATAGACTGATTATAAGTAATGACATTGAAGCATTGATTTAAAAACTCCCCAAAAATAAAAGTCCAGAATCAGATTGCTTCACAGGTGAATTCTACCAAACATTTAAAGGAAAGTTAGTACTTATCCTTCTCAAATTATTCAAAAAAATTGAAGAGGAAGGGAGGCTTCCGAACTCATTTTTTGAGGCCAGCATTGCTCTAATTATGAAACTAGACAAAGATACCGCAAAAAAAAAAGAGAACTACAGGTCAATATCTCTGATGAACATAGATGTAAAAATCCTCAACAAGATATCACCAAATGAATTCAACAATACATTAAAAGAGATCATTTACCACAATCAGTGAGATTTATTGCAGGGATGCAAGGATAGTTCAACATCCACACATTAATCAACATGATACACCACATTAATAAAACATAGGATAAAAATCATATGATCATCTCGACACAGAAAAAGCATCGACAAAATTCAACATCCATTTATGTTAAAAACTCTTAACAAAGTGGGTATAAAAGGAACATATTTAAATATAACAAAGTCCATGTATGACAGTCCACAGCTAACATCATACTCCGTGATGAAAAGATGACGGTTTCCCTCTACGAGCAGAAACAAGACAGGGATGCCCAGTCTTACCACTGTTACTCGACATAGTACTGGAAGTCCTAGCCACGGCAATTAGGAAAGAAAAAGAAATAAAAGCCTTCCAAATTGGAAGCTGTCACTCTTTGCAGATGGTATGATACTGTATATAGACTCCACCAGAAAAATATTAGAATGAATACATGAATTCAGTAAAGTTGCAGGATACAACATTAACTCAGATAAATTGGTAGTGTTTTTACACATGATAGTGAGCTATCAGAAAGAGGAATTAAGAAAACAATCCCCTTTATAGTTGCATCAGAAATCATAAAATACCTAGGAATAAACTTAACCAAGGAGGTGAAAGACCTGTACTCTGAAAACTGTAAGACACTGATGAAAGAAGACACAAATAATTGGAAAGATACTCTGCTTTCATGGATCGGAAGAGTTAATATTAAATCTTAAATCATGACAGTAAAAAGCCAAATAAGTAACTACTATATAAAGAAATGCTCACCTTCGTTAGTAGCCATTGCAAATCACTGGCCAAATGCAAATTAAAATGAATTATCACCTCATACCCATCAGTTTGGAAAAATGAGGAAGTCTAAACAGAATGTTGGCAGGGATGTGGGAAAGGAAGAGGGTCCATCTACTACTGGGGGATACGGACAGGTGCACCTTTCCTGGCAGCAACCCAGCTGTGCTTGATGACTTTCAGAATGTGTTCGTGGTGCCCCTGCAGTCCTCCAGCAGGGCACGTCCCTGAGAGCATGCACTGGATGTGTACCAGTTCTTGGGGTCTTGTAATCCCACCCCTGTGAGTGGGACATGTTCCTCACAGCACTGCAGTAGCAGGAGAGAAGAGACAATCCACAGCTTTTTTAACGCAGTATCAGACCATGTAGACCCAGAGTATGAGAATACATACCTCTGTTCTCTATGAACTTTTTAAAAAACAGTATCTTTACCATACACTTCGTGTAGAAAAACACAGCATGCTTGCGAACCTGGAGCACAAAACAAAAAGAACATCTCACACTTTTGCAAATGTGCATTATTTTCCTATAGATTTAAAAGGAATTTTTCTTAAACAACTGAATACTTTCTGCAAATATCTGTCTTAATATTATTATTTGAATGTGATAGCAATGCACTTTGAAACATTATTTAAGAAATTTAGGATAATTCATTAAAACTGCAACCTTCCCTTGTTATTGTAACTACAACGTGATGACAACAGAAGGGGAAGAGAGCTTTTTCTAAGGCTGTACTTGTCATTTCATAACGGTTAACCACTGAGCCCTAGTGTTGTCTTCTCATGCTGCCCTATTAAATAAGTCCCTGGCTCCCAAGCAGTATAGCACATAAATGCTCTAAGTTTAACCAGATAGGATGCTCTGCATACTTGAAGCGCTTTAAAGAAAGGTTTGAATGTTGTAAAACTTTTTGACAATAACGCACAATTGCCCTTCAGAAGGGGTGTGTCTCATTTGCACACTTTCCAACAATAACTGTTTGGCTTTAAAGTGGACGAGCCTGTCATGCTCATTACACAGCAGCCGCCCAAATCATCATCACACGAGGCGCTTTGCCAATCTGATGGGCGGAACTGTCATGTTGCTTTCGTCAGCAGCTCTGTAACTACAGACAAAGCAGGGTGTTGTTCTTGTGTGTGTGCACAGTGATGCTGAGATCTTTTTCTCTGTTTGCTTATGTGGCAGCGTTACACACCAGGAGTGTGTGGGCCAGGGATTTCTTCCGCCCGTCTCTGTTTTCCAGTTCCGTAGAATGCACTGACGTTTGATAAAGGCTGGGTGGATATCAGCTGGCGTGGCATCTGGGTGTCTGGGGCAGGCCAGATGCCGCCCTGCAGCTCTCCAGAGCTCAGGGCCGCGGTGGGGCCCAGGAAAGGCAGTGCGGGCTGGGGGCTGTGGCTTTCACACCTCTCCTGTCTGCAGCTGGATCATGGCTTGATTAGGACGTACAAAGAAAGGGTGACCGATACACAGAGAGGAAGGAGAGGAACCAAACACTGAGGAGAAGGGAGAAGGAGCCTGAGCATCAAGCAGTGAAGTGAGAACAGAATTGGGATCATTGGGAAGAGGTCAGGAGGTGGGCTCAGCACAGATTTAGGGATGTGTTCTGTGTTGTTACTGGAAACACAGCGAGCGCTGGATGGTGCTGGCTGTAGATGCCCAGGAGGGCCTGAGTCTGTCTCATGGCTCAAGGATGACTGGACATCGGCAGCAAATACAGGGTGATCTATCCCATCTGAGGGAGCCACCTTTAAAGGCCTTTGTGGGGTCATCTGTGGGGCTTGTGGGGACACCAGGGTCCAATCTCTTGGTGCCTTCACATCCACATCAGGACCCATCCTGGAGCGTCGCCTGGTCTGACCTTCCCTAGGACGGGTCAGATGGGGCTGGGCTGTGCCTGCGCTAAAATAAGGCTGGCTATCCTAAGATTGCAGAAGCCTTGCAGGAAGCTGCTCTTCCATGTGGCTGCTTTGGTCTCAGAGTCTGACAGTTAGACCCCAGACCTTATAGTGAGAATTCTGTTGGAGGCATCCGTGGCATCCTGGGTGTGAGTGGAGACTTGGCGTCCGCATCGTCCTGGTGTGGATGGACAGAGGTCATGGCCCTGGGAGAGGGACGCTCTGGGGAGGGCTGTGGCGGTGAGACGCCCACATGAGTGGGGTTGCCCTTGGA
Source organism: Mirounga leonina (assembly GCF_011800145.1). Lineage (NCBI taxonomy): Eukaryota > Metazoa > Chordata > Mammalia > Carnivora > Phocidae > Mirounga > Mirounga leonina. Next base: position 782,437 of record NW_023270664.1, read on the forward strand.
TGTTCTACTTCTAAATGTCTTCCAGGTCTTGGGGTCTGAAAGGATGTACCCATCTATTAGTGAAGCTATTTTATATTAAAAGCTGTCAGAGAAAGGAAAGCAATTTCACCAGGCTCCTTGGTTAATGAGAGCTGGTTGCACATCAGGCGCTTTCCTTAGGCATCTGGGCTCTTGCACGGTCTGCCATTCTTAATCATATTTTAATTTTCAAATAAATTGCTTTCATTATCCTTTCATTTACAATACTGTGTGTGCATCACTGCTCATTAATGTTTGTTGGCACTTTGCTGCGGTTGGTTTTTAAATAGCCATGGTGGCGGTGCAGTAATTAAGGATGATCCATGTTGGTTTACGGGAATTATTATTTTTTGTAGTCTTTGAGAAAGCAACCTTAGAGGGTTGCTGAAATTGGGCCTTTTGATGGAAACACTTGAAGGCCATGTGAGAACTGGGACTGCCCTTGGCCTTGATCTGGAGAAGGTCTCCATGGTTCCAGTTGGCCCGTCCATCAGAAAGTTCATCTGGCGTGTCTGACGGGGCTGAAAGGCATTCTTTGTCTTCCTGGTTGTTAGCCTCACCAAAGATCTCTTTGCCAACATGAAACCAAATTAAGTTGTTTTTGTAAATCCATTATTAACTCATTTCCCCCCAAGAGCTGATCTATCCAGGTTGGAAACCAAGATATTTTTTAAAGCGAAGAGCTCTTCTACTGGATATGCTTGTTTCTAATGAAATTTTTGGGAAGCGATAATGTATTTCAGCCTATGCATGGATCACTTTGGATCCTTGGGGTTCTGGAGTGCAGGCGCATCAGGGAAAGCTGTCCTGAGAGAACCTTCCCATCGCTTTGCCTTAAATGTCATAGCCCAGTGCATTCATAGGCCTGTCTTTCCATCGCTCTTCCTGAGGTGGGGGCATATCTCTTCCATTCAGTTTCTCGCTCATTCACTAAATTTTTTATCACTCTTAAAAAATTGCAATAAAATGTACATAGCGAAATTTACCACCTCAGCCATTTCTCAGTGTAAAGTTAAGGGCATCAAGCACACTCGCATTGTGGTGTGACCGTCACCACCCTCACCTCCAGAGCTCTCTCATCTCCCCCGACTGAGACCCTGTCCCCGTTAGACGCCGACCCCAACCCCCGCGCCCACCCTCTCCTCTCTGTCTCTACGGATCTGATGACTCCGGGGACCTCCGATCCTGGAATCACGCATTATTTGTCCTTTTGTGACTGGCTCACTTCACGGAGCACGGGGTCCTCAAGGTTCATCCGTGTCGTGGCAGGACCGCCCTCCTTTTTAAGGATGAGTGATACCCTGTTGTACATCTTTACCACATTTTGTTTAGCCGTCCACCTGCTGACGGACACGTGGGTTATTTCCTGGCTGATGTGAATGATGCTGCTGTGAACATAGGTTGCAGGGATTCTTTGAATCCCTGCTTTTGATTTGGTAAATTCTTGTTAAGTCATTTCCATTGGCCGATCATCGTGGTAAGTGGGACCCACCCTTCTCTACTAGGAAGGAGACAGATGGGCAATTGGATGATTCCAGAATGCAGGGCTTACTGGGCACAGGGAGGGCAGGTGATGCTGAGGTCCGAGGCGGCAGGAGAGTGAGTCTTGTAAGGGGGACGAGCAGATCCCCACAGCATTCCCAGCCACCACATATGAGATGGACGGATCAGGACCCCCGGGTGTGGGTGATCATTACAGTGGTGGCTGAAAATCTGCTTAGACTCCAGATAGCAATAGTTATTCCTAGTAGTTAAAATTTATTTTAAATACAGAAATGTACTTCGTGCAGAATTGAGTTTCCTATTAAATAAGTTACTGTTTTGAATACTAAAACTTTTAAGTTTCCATCTCTCTTTGGACAATCTCTCTGAAGTTTCCATTTTTCTAACAAATAATCATGTGATGGGGAAGGAGAGCAAAGGCTATTTTAGAAGACAGCATTTAGGGGAAGGACAGGCGTTCAAAAATGTTGGCCATTCAGCTGGCGGGTTTGTGGAGGAGGTAAAGGGGTGTGGGGGGTCTTCCGTACGCCCACTGCCCTGTCTGCCCATGGTGGGTTCACATGGCGCTGCAGAAATGGAGGGTACGCCTGAGGAGCTTCAGGACCTGAACAGTAGACACAGGAAGCCCTCCTGTGTCCCCTGGACTCGGTGGGCCGTGTTCCCTTGGTGCTAGCAGGCACGCGGGTCTCTGGGTCGCCTGATGCCATCCTCCAAGCGCTCGTGGCTGGCTGCGGATGCTTGAGAGCATGCAGGCTCGCTAGGCCACGCCGGGCGTGTGGGAATGGGGATGGCCCGCGCATGCATCACCATCTGACCAACACTGGCAGAAGACCAGGCTCCCTGTGGGCCAGAGGGCAGGTCTCTGATGCAGGGTTCAGGCCTGGGGGCTGCTCTGGTGGGCAGGCTGGTGGCCGTCGAAGGAAGCAGCACCTTTACCTTCCCCCAGGGCCCATGGCTTCTCCTTGCAACTCCCCCAGCCCACTCAGGTCCTGGTGTTTCTCTTCCTGCCAGCTGGAGAACAGAGCCGGGAATGGGGTGGGGAGAGGGTCTTGCGTCAGTTGACGAGTGGTTGGGGACGTCCTTCAGAGGCTCATGCTGGGAGCGGGCCCTGCAGTTTTCTCAGCCGCAAGGCTCTGGGTGTGCCCAGCCTGCTGGGGACTCAGCTGTGTCCCCCCTGGCTGGAGGGCACATATTTGGGTAATTCAGAAGGTAGGACCTTCATTCTGAGGAGCTACCCCAAGCCTGTGAGAGTGGAGGAGCAGGGGGAGAGAAGAAAGGAGAGGAGAGGGGGCCCCACTGTAAGCCTGGCTGATAAACAAGCCCCCTCGGCTCCCTCCCTCTCCCTGACTCTCTTCTCACCCCCTCTGTCTCTCTGTCTCTCTGTCTCCGCCTCTCTCTCCCCCCCCTGCTGTGGAAAGTGGGCAGGAGCTCTTCAGTTGCTGGAATAAGAATGGGTGCAGAGGCGAGTGATGGATGGCTGTTTTTGAGTAACTGTCACCATCCAGATAAGATGAGGGCTAACATATTCCCTTTTTCCTCATCCCACATAATGTGCCATTTTCGTTCAGTGCTGCTTACAGCCCTCAGTGCCAGGCCTTTCTATTCTTGTCTGAATAGTCAATGGAACGTTCCGGGCTGATAAGAGGAGCGGCCTCGGTTACTTGGCAACGGGCTGGAGCAGAGGGCTGCTGATGGGGAGATTAGCTGCCACAGATAAACCGCCTTTTTTTCCTTCCCTGCTGCTTATCTTTGGACCCACAGCAGACTGCACCAAACATGACAGCCCGCAGGGATTTGGGTGGGACCTGAGCTCTTGACAGTGAGGTTTGCTGAGCACCCTTGGGCCAGCCTCGGATGGATCTCCCGTTCCCAGCCAGGGCCCTGTCTGGACGAGCCTGACTTCCTGGGGATGCTCGAGTGTGGCCAAGACCTGGAGGTCAGGGCCGGCCATCCCTCCCTTGACCGGGAGCACGGAGCCTGCTCAGCTCATTAATGGTGGCCGGGTTCCTCGTGTCGCCTCCAGGAAAAGAACGCTGCTGAAATCATGGAAACAGTGCTACCGTGTCCATCCGGCCCAGATCACGGGCAGAAGACCAGAACGGGCTCCCGCCTTCATGGCAGAGTCACCAAAAGTGAGAACACGCCTGCCTACACACAGGCCTGCAAACGGGGTGCGCCCTGGTGGTTTGGGTTTTCCTTTTCCCATCTTTTAACCGAGCCTCCCTCCCAGTAAACTCCCTTTCATGTCGATGAAATCCCTCGTGGCCCCGCTGCTTGGGGAGAGCGTCTTCCTACCAGCAGGCACTGACCACCGGATTTTAGAGCTGGAAGAGATGTTCGGATGTTTTGGCTCCACTCCGTTATTTACAGAAATAAGCATACGAAACAAACGCCAAACCCCTGAAGATCAGAGAGGCTCAGCAGCGGGTGAAGGTCCCCCAGCCCGGGGGCAGGAGAGCGGGAGCACCTGAGGAAGGCGCTCTCCGGTCTGTGGGAGAAACCCCGCAGTGAGGGGCCCAGATGCTTCCGCCCAGCACGGCGGCCGACAGCTGGCCCCGGGGGAGGGGGACGGCACGTGTGGGGAGCAGTGAGTGACTTTCCCAGAATGGGGTGAAGCTTGGCAGTCCCCGCAGCTCAGAAAATCTGGGGATTGACAATGCTGCTCATGCCCTGGGTGTTTCCTACAGAGCATTTGAACTAGAAGACAGGATCTTAGAAAATAGCTCACCCAACTGGTGCATTTTAGGGAACTGAGACTGCGAGGAGTGGAGTGATTTGCTGGAGGTGGCCCAGCACAGGAGTGGCAAAGCTGGACCCGGAACCTCGTGCCCCTGGGCCCGTTCCACCTCCCTGCTGTGACTCATTGTGCTCAGGTGAACTCAGAGGACAGCGTCCATTTTAGGTGCAGCAAGCGCAGTCTTCTAAGTGGACCGTGTGCCTCAGCATCGTACTTAGGAAGTAAATAACGTCCACCCAGTATCTTTGTAGGATTGTTTACACAGCACGACGTAATGTGTTATCTCCCGACTCTGACCTTACATTTCATTTTATTTTACTTACTTATTTTCTATTGAAGGAAAACTGTGGCTGCTAGAGCGTCAGAGCAGGGCCGGAGTGAGGAGGGGGGCTGCCGGCGGTGTCTTGTGGGGAGCGGGGAGACCAGGGGCGACCCCTGGCAGCTTGCCCAATCCCTCAGGTCCCCACCTTTCTCGTCTATAAAGTGCAAGGGCCTGAATAAAATACACACTACCATGCTCGTCAGCTCTCAGCGAAAGCCCTGTTTTTTCTAAAACCCCGCAGCGTGGTCGGTTGACCTGCTCTCAGGCGCCGTGGGATGAGTGTCCGGCAGGCCCATCCGTTTCAGGAACAGAGCAGAGGCCTGGCAGAACCGAACTGCGTGCGATGGTGGATAGCAGGTCAGAGAGGCTACGGTCTGCATTTGAGGATGTATCAGGGCTACCACCTAGTTGATGAATTAAGAGGTGAGCTTTCTCTGCAGGAAGGGCTAAGCGTTATAAGGCTCTGTGTGATTCATTTTTGTGGATCAACATTGTGCTTGGGTTACCAACACCAGCCTGCCCCAGCCCCTCTCCCTGGAGGCTTCTGGGGCCCAGAACTTTCTATTCCAGGCCTCCAAACCCCACAGCGGCCAGGCCTCCTGCTCGGGTCGGAAGTCAGGGAGAAGTTAAAACGCTGAATGGATGTGTTGCCCAGACCTGACGCTGCCTCGGTTTTCAGTAGCCATCAGAAGGAGGAGGACGTTCTAACGGCTGTCCAGACGGCTCTGGGGAACCGCACACCGCAGCCGACTGTGGGGTCAGCGGGAGAAGTGCTCGCAGACGTTGGCTCAGGGTAGCGGGCCAGGGTAGGAAGCGAGCGCGCCTCCTCTTCGCAGCACTGGACGTCCCGCTGCCAGGTCTCCGCACGGCCTGAGTCTAAAGCCCTGGAAGAGAAGGTAGTTGGGTCATTCAGCGTACCCTCCCTGAGATACGTGTGAGTTCTGGAAGCTGGTTCCGATGGGATGTGGTCGCCGTCTGAGGGGTTTCCAGAACCGAGTCGCGGCGGTCGTCCCTGAGAGTGCAGCCCAGCCACCTGAGGGCCTTGCTGGAGCCAGTGCCCGTGTGGAACTGAAAGAAGTCTGGGTCTGTTTGGGTCGAGTAGCAATCAGCTCAACGGGCTGGAGTCTACCTTCGGCCGGGCCTCCCGCCTCCCTGCAGACCGCGTGTTCCGGGAGCTGTCCTGTTCACACACTAGCAGGGAGGCCCAGACTACCGCGCACCTTTGTTCACAGGGTCCTGGGCTTTGTCGCTGTGACCTGAAGTGGACGGGTGTGGGAGCTGGTGAGGCACTCCCCAGCTAAGGCCTGCTATCCGAGCTCCCTGCGTTGGGCGACGTGTCTCTCGTGGGCGCCTCACTTCGGCGTGGCTGCTTGCTGACAGAAGACACCGGTGAAGAGAGGGGTGTTTGAGGGAAGGACGATTCCAGCAAGACCCTGGCACGAAGCGGGCCTGCAGCTTCTCATCAGCTGCGGCCCAGATTGCTCCAGGTTTTACTCTCCCCGGCGCCTTACGAATGCATGCCACCGGGGCCTACTGCGTGCATCCTGAACTGCGAGCCTTCAGTGTGTCACTCGCACTGAAGTTGCGGGAAAAGGAAAATACCGCTGCCTCTCGTTCTCTGTCTGGGTGGATTCCATCTGGGGCCTCTTTGGTCTTTACTTTTGCTTATCCGAGAGCTAGAAAAATCTGGTTTCCCACGTTTGTATGCAATTCCAGATTCCTGGGTGACATTGCAACCAACGCTCTGAAGAGTGTCTCGTATTAAATTCCAGGTGGTAGAATTTGCGTTCGCACCAGATGCAAAGCGTTGCAAGCAACCTAACAATATGGGCGAGGGGATGCACTTGCTGAGGGGTACACAGGAAGTGGCCCTACTTCACTGTGACTGGAGCCACCGCTCCCCTGTGGAGCCGAGAGTCCTTGTAACAAAGCCGCACAATCCCAGACTTTCCGGGTACTGGCGGTATTCGGACAGGCTTGTGGCCGCTAGATGCCAGCCCTCCCCAGGCTGAAGGCTTCTCCCATGCAGCTGTGGAAGACCGGTCAGGGGGCCAGGGGCCTCCCAGCCATCGTCAGCTGGGCCGCAGTGGTATAGCGCCCTGGCCTTGCCTCCTCCAGAAAGCCCTCCCTGATCAGCCCTGACTTTCTCCAGCAAACCAGGCCTGTCTCGGGGCCTTTGCTTCCAGGCACTCAGGTCCTGTGACATCTTGACGCCCACGTGTCTCATCAGATGGGAGGGGCTGGGGTTTCCCTGAATTCAGACGGTTGGGCCTAGCTTGTGGGCAAGGTGTGCTCATTGGTCTGAGCTCACCTAGATTTGACCTCATTCTGGTGACTGGAAGGGCACAGAGGCCCCCCGAAAACCTGCCGGCCAGGCACAGTTGTGGTCGTGACCCCACAGCAGCTGTCACTGATGCCGGCAGCCCACGCGTCTCCCCCACCTCCCGGTGGAGGCGGCCCTCGCTGGGCGGGACACGGTAACGTCTCTTAACCTGCATACTCCGTCCTCTCGAAGAGGGTTCTGCTTTGTTAGACTCTTTTATTTTGAATTGCTTTTTGTTAAATTTTTAAATTATGGGGTAATATACATAATTCAAATTTTACCATATTAACCCTGGTTAAACGTACAATTCAGTGGTATTAAGGCCATTCACATTGTCTTGCGGCCACCACCACCTTTCCTCTCCAGAACTCCTTCCACCTTCTCAGACTGAAGCTCTGTCCTCGTTCAACTCTAACCCCCTCCCCAGGCCCCTCCACTCTCCGTCCCTGTGAGTCTGATGCTTCCAGGGACCCCGTGGGAGGGGATCACACGGCATTCGTCCCTTGTGACTGGCTGGTCTCACCTGGTAGCAGGTGTTAGGATTCCCTTCTTTTTACAGCCTGAATAGTACTCCGTTCTGTGGATGGACCACATTTTGTTTCTCTGTTCATCTGCTGGTGGACACTTGGGTTGCTTCTACCTCTTGGCTGTTGTGAATAATATTGTGGGTGGAAAGTATTTCTTGGAGTCTCTGCTTTTAATTCTTCTGAGTATAAACTCAAAAGTGGACTTGCTGGAGCATATGGTAATTCTGTGTTTTATTTTTTTTAGTAACTGCTATACTATTTTCCACAGCAGCTGCACCCTTTACATTCCCACCAACAGTGCACAAGAGACTTGTTTTTAATTGTTCGCTTTTATTTTCATTTTTTTAAAGATTCATTCATTTATTTTGGAGAGAAGGAGCACGCACGAGTGCGAGTGGGGGGAGGGGCAGAGGCAGAGGGTCATGCAGACTCCCTGCTGAGCATGGAGCCCGTGACCCCCGAGATCATAGCCTGAGCTGGAACCAAGAGTCAAACGCTCGACTGAGCCACCCGGGCGCCCCAATTGTTTGCTTTTTAAAGAAAGATCAGACTTGTCCGGATCCTTGACGGAGACTGTGAGTTTCTTGAACTCTGGGGTCCCTCGTTGTGTGTACACGTGTAAGCTCTTGGCTCTTGCAGAACTCGTGGGGGCATTTACGGTACATGGTAGGTGTCAGGTGGCCCAGCACAGGAGTGGCAAAGCTGGACCCGGAACCTCGTGCCCCTGGGCCCGTTCCACCTCCCTGCTGTGACTCATTGTGCTCAGGTGAACTCAGAGGACAGCGTCCATTTTAGGTGCAGCAAGCGCAGTCTTCTAAGTGGACCGTGTGCCTCAGCATCGTACTTAGGAAGTAAATAACGTCCACCCAGTATCTTTGTAGGATTGTTTACACAGCACGACGTGTAACTTGTGCTTCGCCTCTGACTTGATTTCACTAGGAAACATGAAGGCAGCTGAGCAGTGAAGAATGTTCTGTCCCTTGTCTCCTTCTCAGCCTGGGGCAGAGCTGGCCTGTCCAGGCTGTGTATGGGCTGGCCCAGCTGTCTGAGCAAGCAGGCCCGGCCTGAGCGTCTGGACGGGCAGGCCCCCAGCATGGTCTGTGGATCACTGTTTAATCAGGGTCGCTCACAGCTGCCATCGGAAGTCAGAATCTCCTGCTCACACCCGTCCCCGTTGTGCATGTGGCTCCAGGCTGCCAGAAGGAGCTCTGGGTGCCACGTGGCACCAACCCCATGGCCAGTGCCGGCGTGAGGACGACCTTGGGGAAGGGCCCTGGACCCTCTGGCCATGGGTGGCTTGTCACGGTGCAGAAAAAGTCCACTCAAAACTGTTGCTGGTATCAGTTGGCTAAAAACAGCCATGTGCTGGTCCTCAAACCGTCAGTGGTTTATTTTTTTCTGATGTGGGCTTAGGCGATCAAAACGATGAAGGTGTCTGGTCTTGCTTCCCCCGCCCTGGCCAGGTGCTAGCTGTCACAGCTGCACAAGAGAGACGTCATGTTAGTCATAACGAGTGTGCAGACTCGAGGCCAGCCTGCCACTTACTGTGCGACCCGCAGCAGGTCACTCAACCTCTCTGGGCCCTGGTTTTCCCACCATGACAGTTCAGACCACTGAGAACTGTCGCAGGGTTAACTGAGTTGAGTGGGTCCGAATGTTGCTGGGACATCATAACTCTGTGTGACCATGTTAGCTCTTCCTTTGAGAGCTGACAGACATGAGACCAGGGGATTTTGTTAATTGTTTCAGAACTGGACATTCCATCCCTGCAGCGTAACTACAATGACCACATTTTCTGCGTCAAAGACTGGGGCACATGTTCGGGAAGGAAAGCTAATGCTCAGGGTGATGGTGGCCAGAAGGTGAAGTGGCCCATTCTGGAAGATCCTGGGCAGGACTCCCATGCATCACAGATGCATGATACTGGGTTGGGCAAGGTCCTGGACCTCTCTGTGCCTCAGTTTCCAGGTGCTGTGAAATGGGATGGTGACGTCTGTGTAACAGCTTCGTGGGAGTGTGACTGTGACAGGGATTTAGAATCACTGCATGGAAAAGACTTAGAAGAGCGCTCGGAACATAAGCTCTCAGTGAGCAGGGACGGGCTGGGTTTGCTCTTGCTGCCATCTTCACTGTTTTCCCTGCACGGCAGCACCCTGTCGCCCACTTCCCAGCCAGACTGCCGGCCTGGGGCTTATGAGCCACCATTTCCCTTCCCAGACCTTGTCGTGCTCCTTGGTGATGGGAGAAGTTGATCCCCAATATTCACACAAGGCGTGGCCACACATCACCAGCTCCCGACCTTGAGGACTGAGGCTAACACGCGGCTGCTGGACGGCTGATCCCTACCTCTGTCAGTCCCCAGCTACGCTCTGCACGGAGTGCCCCTGGGGTCCGATGGAGCAGGTCCTTCCTGGGTGGCCGTTGTGTGAGAGGCCTTGTGGGTGCCCTGGGCAGCCCAGTGGGGTCTGGAAGGGGAGAGAGCCTGGGTCCCAAGGGGCCTCAGGGGGAGGCCAGAAGGAAGGAAAGGGTGGTTTAGCCGGGAACAGCTGGACGCGGGTGACAGGGTCTTTAGGCTGCAAGGTGGGTGCAGGTATCTGTCTGCAGATGAGGGGGATCCTTGGCCTGGTTGTGAACCTGCAAGAACGTGCACAGATGGGTGTATGAGTGTGTAAGCGTGCGAGCTTGGGTGGGTTATGAGCTTGTGTGTACACGTGCAAGTGTGCGTGTGCAAGTCCCTTACTCCCCCTGCCTCCCTGGGGAACAACACCATCACCATCTCTCAGCTAGGGTCCAGCCAGCTCATGGGGCCACCGGCTGGGGCGATTCGGAGTCTGGCCTGTCCGGGCTCCCCGAGAGCACCGCTGCCATCTGTCACCAATGAGGATCCAGTGACGCGGGGAGGCGGCCACGAGGGGTCACTGTTGCTGCTTCATGCTCACTGGCCGCCGAGGTGCCAGGTTCGATGCAGGGTGGGGCGAGCGATGAACCAGTTTTATAAACCGTATATGTTCCCTAGATGGCGGCTTATGGGTGCTCAGATGCAGCAGGTGCGGCCATGGGGTCAAGCGCGGGGACTGGGATCCCCGAACACATCTCTCTCAGCCTGTGTGCCCTTTCTGAGCACTGAGTCAAATCCTTGGAATGCCCCAGGAGGCCCTGTGATCAACCTGTTCTTACTTCCTGTGTTTCCCAGGCGAGCTCCCGGAGCTGTTTAGACACTCCTGTTCCTTTGGTCCCGCGGGGTTGGCTGGCTGCTTCACAAGGTGAATGAATGCATCTGGTGTTTACGGTGTGCATTATGTGAGAACCTGAACGCGTGTCCCAGGCCGTTGTTTCTGTGATTATGGAAAGAAGCAAGGCTGGTCCCTGCACTAGACTTCCTGAAGCTCTTGTTTTTACCCCTGCAAGGAATTCTGCATGTGGGTGATTTAGTTTATGTTTCTCTCCTGCCCAATAATAATAATAATAATAATAATAAATTTTTTTTAAAGAGGCTCCACACCCGGTGTGGAGCCCAACATGGGGCTTGAACTCACAATCCTGAGATCAAGACCTGAGCTGAGGTCAAGAGTTGGAAGCTTAACCAACTGAGCCACCCAGGGGCCCCCTGCCCCATAATTATTTGAATATCACCTCTGGTTCACCCTCATTTGCAAAGACTTTATGATTGCAACACCTTTTCTGCCTATCCCCTTCTTACTCCAAAATCAAGAACATTGTTCTTAAGGTTTCTAGGGAACCAAGATAATACATTTACACATGCATATTATTTACATGAATAAACTATTTATATAAATTGTTGAACAGGTATGTACATTGCAATCAGTTCTAAATGTGCCCTAATTATCCCACCCTGAACATCTAAATAAGGTGATCACATTGTATTTATGAATTACCTAGTATCATTATTTCTTCCCAAAGAAATAATGAAGAAATGTAAAAAAGATGTATAAAAAGTAAAACAGGTAAAGACATTACAAAAAGAAGAAGAGAGGGTTAAGTATCGTGGGTGCAAAGAACATGGTTACTTCCTTGAAGAAAACACTACCAGAGCCTGCACAGCAAGAAAGGTCAGTAATGTGATGAGAGCTGCCCCATGACCAGGCAGAGAGGGCCACTGGAAGGTAGAAGGTGGTTGGTCCTCGCCCTGGGGTCTGGCGGATTCCTCCCCTGGATGGGTCTTTTAGGGAGACGCTGGTGATACTCTGAGGGATGTTTCTTGGTAGGTGTACAATTTAGGCTCCACGGGCTTTTTTTTTTTTAATGTCCTTTAATGCAGGCCTGAGGCGAGTTGCATGATGGAAACAGAATAGAAATGGTTCCCTCCTGGAGAGACCTAAACCAACCCGTTCAAGCCCACGGCTGCCTGGTGGTCTGACCTGCTGGTTTGGGTTGTTCTCTGGGAGGCCTGGCCCTCAGCAGTCCCAAAACGACAGCCTCCTGAGAGGGAAGGCCAGTGTCTCTGAACATAAAGTCCCTTCCTCAGAGCAGAGGTCCACTAGGACCACCTCCTCCATGTGTGAGGGAGAACCAGTGCCCTGAACCTAATCAGAGTTGAAGGAGGAAGCGGCACGGTGTTTGCTGAGAAAATGCAAAAGGTGCACAGCCGTCGTTTGCGGGCTCCGGCACGAGCCCCCCTGGTTTGGTCTTGGCGATCCCCGGGCCTTCAGCCAGGTCATTTGCTGGGAGTTGTAGGCTTGTAAATCAGTGTGAGATTCCAGCACATTTGGATGCTAGCTAATGGTGTAATAAATTTCTGTGGGCATCTCAGCTTTTTTTCAGGCAAATGGAAAAACACCAGTTAATCGGTTACAAATATTTATTGAACCCACCGTGGGTGCAGAGGACGGTGTCAGATGTGGGAGCCCTAAGAGTCGGAGCTTCGATGCTTGCCGTCCAGGAGCCCGCGGTGCTCTGAGGTGTGAGGAGAATGTCAGTGCCAGAGGGACGTGGAGATGTGTGTGCATGTGAGTGCACACGTGTGTGCTATGCAGCCCCACAGAGCAAGGGAGAAGTGGTCCAGGAGGAGGGCATCGCCACTGGCCTGCAGCAGTGTTTAGGGGACAGTGATGTTTATGAGTGAAAATGACTTTTGCCCGTGGGAATAATGCTCCAGGGAGCACTGGTTACAACAAACGTACAGACAATATAAACAAGCTGTTTTCTCACATTCTTCCAGAAATCCAGCAAAAAAAATCATCAAGGTTTCTCTTTCTAATGGAAGAAACTAGCTGCCCAGTTGTGGATGACTGGTCAGTGATGCTCAGGTGGAGGCCAGCATCTGCTTTCTTGGGACCACAGACATCCCTTCTTTTTCTGTGTTTAAAACCGTGTACTGTCTGGTTTCCATAAGCTGTGGAGGTCCAGTCTTCTGCTCTGCAAAATAAAGAGGGGGATTACCGTTCCAGAAATCTGGGACTTGGGGACAGCCTTAGAGCTCCCCTGAGGTCAGCAGATTTGGGGATGTTAAGCACATGCCATGGTTCGGTGGTTGCTGCCCACAGAGGCCTGGGCGGTGACCCCCCAGGAAGGGTGCAGTCTCAACCCGGGCGCCGCTGGGGCGTCTGTTTCCCCACCTCTCCCAGGTGGCAGCAAGGCAGCTTTGTTACTGCTTGGAAAAACACATGTTCTCTGAGCCATCTTTCAGAATATTCACTTGAACCCTAGAACTTTTCTGTGCCACAGACACATGGAAGGGCTCTCCTGCTGCTGGGCAGCATTGGCATCCTAGGGCATCCCCTCTGAAAAGGCTGCGGATCTATCCCTTCTCTCGTTTCCATGGTGGCCATCCTCGCTGAACCACCCTCCTATGGACAGGCAGTTCCCTTCACCCCGTGGCTCCTGGCAGAACGAAAGACCAGCCTCTAAGGTCCTAGCAGCTCCTGGGAGGAAGGCCCCCACGCCCTCAGGCTTTGTCTGACTTGCTTCACGTCTCGGAGCTCAGTCCCTAGGTCCCAGAGCTCTAGGGATCGGGGGCTTCCTGCCCTCCACAGAGCCTGCCCCCCTACCTAGATGTCCTTGCCAGCCCCATGTAGGCAACCCCGTTCTGTAAATGCTGGAGCCCAACCTGATGCCACTTCCCTGGGGCCTTTGTATGTTGCATGAGGTCAGTGCCCCTTCTTCATGCTGCCTGGTAGCATGTTCCTCTGTATTCTGTATCACAATCGTGCGTGAACAGTTTGCATGTCCACTTCTGCCCCAGAAGCATGTCCCACAGTATTCCGTCTGTCCAGCAGGTGACGTTAGAGCAGAGCTGTGCGTTTCCCAAGGTTGGGGTGCAAGGCAGAACACGGGGCAGGGATGGACTCGCGAATGCACAGCAGATACGGGGCTGGAAATAATGCGAAGTGTGTTGATGAGAGTGTGCACATGGCCCTCCAGGGGACACAGAGAAGGCTCGCAACGTTGTTTATCGAGTAATAAATACGGAAATCAGGTTTCTTTCAAGGCGGTATTAACAGTATCTGTTTGTTAGATGAACTTACGATGCTGGAATAGCAGTATCCGTGGGTTCTCACACTGAGTTTGGCCGTTTAACAAACAGTCGAGGCTGTGTGTACGTACACACACATACATGTCACGTGCACAGCACAGAACACGTGAAGACAAAGGCATGACCGTGCAGCACACGTGTAGGGACACACGCATGCATTCATGAACACGGCACACGCACATGCATGTGCACACACACTGTATACACACGTGTAGATGCGTGCACGTGCACATGCAAACACACTACACGTGCATCTACACAATACCGTGCTGTACTTCTAAAAAAATTTATCTGTGTCTAAACGTGGACCCGCGCAGTTTAAACCAGCGTTGTTCAAGGGTCAGCTGTCTGTGACATTCTGGAGAAGACACAGCCGTGGAGACAGTCAAATGACCGGTGGTGCCAGGGCTGAGAGGGGTAGAGCGAAGAACAGGTGGGGCACAGAGGATCTTCAGGGCAGTGAACGTACCCCGTGTGATGCCAAAAGAGTGAATACATGCCATTGTGCATTTGTCCAGAGCCATAGGATGTCCAGCATCAAGAATGGCCCTGATAGGAACTATGGACTTTGGGTGATGATGATGTATCAATGCAGGCTCATCAGTTGGGGCAAGTGCACCACTCTGGCCGGGGCTGTTGATTATGGGAATGGGCATGCATGTGTGAGGGCAGGAGGTATACGGGAAATCTCTGTACCTTCCCTTCAATTTTGCTGTGAATCTAAAACTGCTTTAAAAAATAAAGTTTAGGGGTGCCCGGGTGGCTCAGTCGTTAGGCAGCTGCCTTCGGCTCAGGTCATGATCCCGGGGTCCTGGGATTGAGCCCCGCGTCGGGCTCCCTGCTCGGCGGCAAGCCTGCTTCTCCCTCTCTCTCTCCTCCTGCTTGTGTTCCCACTCTCACTGTGTCTCTCTCTGTCAAATAAATAGAATCAAAATTAAAAAAATGACAAAAATAAAGTTTATTTGGGGCACCTGGGTGGCTCAGTCAGTTGAGCATCCGACTCTTGATTTCGGCTTAGGTCATAGGTCATGATCTCAGGGTTGAGAGATTGAGCCCTGCCTCAGTCTCCCTCTCTCTCTGCCCTTCCCCGAACTCACACACACTCTTTCAAATAAATAAATTAATTAATAAAAAAAGTTTATTTAAAAAATAAAGTTTAAAAAAATGTACTGGGGAAAGGTCTGTCCTATCAGTAAGGCTGTAGTCTAGGGGCAAAGAGAATCAATCGTTAGTTTAGTTTCAACTTTCAAATCATTAAAACCAAATTAGTAGCTAAAACTAATTTTAAAAATACAAAAAATACTCTGTATTACATTATATATATGTGTTTTAAATACATGTTTAAGAGAAAGATTTCAAGAAAATCCAATAAATATTTTTCTGAAAATATATTTACGACATTTTACAGTATAAACCAAATTTAAAGAATGATGCCATTATACTTCAGAAGGGAATTAATTCATTTGGGATGTTCCAAGATAGATAGGAAATGTCTGGCCACTTTTCACTGATGAGGACTCCAGCCGGGAGGGAGTCAGGAACCCTATTTCTCCTCCTCCTATGGCCTTGGTCACGATGCTCATTTGTAAAATGTGGGGTCAGACCATCTTCATGCTCCTTCTAGTCCCCATGCATTATGATTTTACTTTCAAGATACTCCATTTGCAAAAGAAATTGAAAGTTTTAGGTGCATTCTAAAGAGTTCTTTGTTTTTCTCTTAGCCCCTTCTTCCTCCCCCTCCCCCCCAATAAACACACCATCCACAGGCATGGTGTTCTTTGCACAAAATAAAATCAAAAGCACAGGGACACTTACTGTCTGTGTTTGTGCGGAGAAAATTGCCTGTCTCACTGGGTGGTGGCAGGGGGACAAGACCCTCCCTCCAAGAGAACTGTCGTTGGGAATCACTCTGGCCCAGTGTGGCCATTGTGTTAATTGAAGGGAGTCGCTCAGACAGAGTGCCCCAGAGCCCAGTGTGGTGGCGATGGCAGAAGGTTGACTTCAGCTGTGCAGGTTGTCTTCCCAGATCCTGTGAGCTTTGCAGAGTCCCATAGAAATTCACGGTATGCTTTCGATACTTAAGAAGATTTTCTGCTAATCACACAGCACCGTCCGTCTGAAGCACATATGTAATATCAGACCAGTAATTACTGAGTCAGCCTGGCACTGGGCAAATGTGTTTCTGCTAATTAAACTTGTTGCATTTGAATGGCTTTCTTCAGCTACACTTCGTGCAATGAGCCCGTCGTGAACAATAAAGAAGCGCTTCCCCTTTCCGTCCGGGCCTGAAACTGCAGATGGCCGCCCTGTGTATCAGCACTGGCCCTTGAATTACTTTTTGTGTGCACGAAAGACAGTAATTTGGATGTTTGAACCCCTACAGGAAGCTTATTTCAAAGTGAACAATTTGCCGAGTAAAGACTAATTGGGGCCTAAATTAATTAGAAGGTGTGGTTTGAAAAGATGATGAGCAGAGTCTGTCATTTTAGACAAATGGAACAGAGCTGGATAAATTGGTCCCTGCTCATGCCTCCTGTTCCGGGAGCACCTCTCCTTTGCCACATTGCCGAAAGCTCCCCTTGAAACGGGCCTTGTTGCCATTCCTGGGTCTGCCCCCTGTTTGCCAGCCCCCTCCAACACGGCACCCATGTGGCAGACGCTTCCACAGTCCTCATGGCTTCTGCAAATTAATATTTATATTTCCTGGCTGTTCTGTTTCTCATCTGGAAAACTGGCCCTGAATGTTATTGATTTTTTTTTTGTCATGGGACTGTCAGAAGCAAAGCTTCACATCAGAAAGGTGAAAGCCAGGGGCAGGAAATTATAAAAAGTGAGAGGTGGGGAAGGCGAGGGGGCAAGGGATGCGAAATAGAATCGAAAACGCAAACGACTCTGCATTCACGTCCTTTTCTCTATACCTTTGCAATTGAGCTTTCCATGATGCTCTTTTATTTAAATAAACCATTACTTTCCAAGGGCTCCTGAATTCTGATAGCGTTTTGATGACTTTCTCAAGCCGTGTTCCAAAGCCTCAGCACGGTGCATAATTAGAATATATTGCAAGGATGTGTTTAATACCTTTCTTCTCTCTGAAAACGACACGTCACTTTCTCTTTCTTCTCTGCCTCCCTTTGCCCACAGATGGAGTGTTTGGAAGGTGCCAGAAGGTTCCAGCGATAGACGTAGACCGCCATGAAGTGTCCCCGCTGGCTCTGCAGCACCTCGCCGCCACCTTGCAGAAGCTCTCCCGTACAGGTAGGCGGGCTTGGCCCCAAACTGTGTCCTGGGACTGGGCACGCTTCTGGTGGCTGTGACTGCACGCAGTGCTCCGTGGAAATCGTGGGCCTCTTAGGTGGCGAGGAATTAGAAAAGGACGAAATTGGCCAGTGTTGCAATAGAGAGAAGCAGACTGGGAGCAAGCGGGCTTGCGCGTGGAGGGTTCCGGCGGGAGTTTCCTTCGTGCGTTAGACGCGGCCCTGGCTTGCCGCTGTGCATGTGGGAACCACAGCACTTCCGTCCCTGCTTCGGAGCCCGAGAGACCCGTGGAGTGGCCGGGCAGGCACCAGGAGGCCGCTGGGCAGCCCGCTCAAGCCCACCTGGCCACACCCAACCCGCGGCCGACCGGCCTCCCGAATATCCGCTTGCCTCTGCATACTGTCTTTATGCAAGTTTCTGTTATACGGTTTTGTCACAGGAGATTGCCTTTATCTGTTTACTTCACAGGGGTGCTCAGAAGATAATTTTACAAATTACAGTAATTTGAAAATTATTATGTGTAATTATCATGTGTAATTAATATTATGTATATAATTTTTACGATGGAGGGGAAGCTACATCAGCATGCTTACCATCACTGTGACCTGTTCCTCCTGCGGGGGTGAAGCCCTGTTTCCTTGTACCCTTAGAGTCTGGACAGGAGCTGACTTGCAAACATCGCCATGGTGTTGGGTGAGGGTTAGGGGTAAAGTGCTTGGAGTGAAATTGCATGGTCAGTACCCGAATGGCCCTGCTGGGGGCCCAGGCCCAGAAGTGAGGGACCGGGAGAGGCCCTACATTCTTTCTTCGTCAAACCCTACAGGGCTTATCCGTGGCTCCATAAAGAAAAGGAGGTCTGTGGTCCAGTAAGTTTGGGAAACAGTACTTGCTCTGTTCCTCCTTTTGAATGTTCGTAATGTACACTGGCCGGCTAACACACTGGAAAGTTCTGCAGGAGAGAATTACGTTAACTCAGGGTGCCTGGGTGACTTAGTCGGTTAAGCCTCTGCCTTCGACTCAGGTCATGATCCTGGGGTCCAGAGAGTGAGCTCCGCGTCGGGCTCAGCAGGAAGTCGGCTTCTCCCTCTGCCCCTCCCCCTGCTCGTGCTCTCTCTTGCTCCTTCTCTCTCTCTCAAATAAAATCTTTTTAAAAAAAGAACTGTGTTTGTTCATTCACTCGAAGTCACTGGACTGTGGCACCCTCTCCCCCTGGGACACCGGCTGTCCTGGGGTTCAGTCAGGGAAGCAGACCACGTGCATGGTCAGTTACAGGGGTTTGGCTGTGTGCAGCTGTGGGAGATGAGAGAGCGTCTCCACCAAGCTGCTGTTCATGGGGCCTTAATCTGCAGGGAGACAGTGGGGAGGGACGGTGGGTGTGAGGTGGGAGGTCAAGGACAGGGACCGACAGGAGTCCATGACTGTTCTCGGGGCCTTGACCTTGGTGATGAGGTGTCCCGCAGAAGCCGGCCCCTCATCAGGGAGCTGAAGACCCACAGTTCCCAGAGGCTGGAGAGGCTGAATGGGGCCTTGGAGGAGCAGGGCCGCTGCTGCAGATCAGAGGGAGTGGGCAGAGGGGCAACGATGTGCGCGAGCTGCAAAACGCCTGTGGTCCTACAGCATCTAGTTCATAGTAGCCAAGTCGTGTGGTAGCTTGGAGGACCATGGTCGAGTGTTCCTTCTTGACCAAGGTAGGGCCGGAAGCAGTTTCTTGAAAGGAGAGTAGCTATCTGCAGAGGACGTCATGGTTTGCTCCAAAATCCTGAGGGTCTGCTCTGTAGTTCACCTATAGGAGCCGTTTGAAGGCTGCAACCATCATCCGTGTCTGCCACTGGCATCCTTTGGTGTGCAGATGTCTTACCCAGAGATGCGGATAGTTGCTAGTTCCTGCTCATTAGGTCCAATCAGCCTAATATTGTAACTGTATGATGTCCTGTGGAAAGGAGAGCTAATCAAGGCCCCTGAGGACCAGACACTGACAGGGGGCTGGAGTGTTGATAGACCTATGACAGCACAGGGAAGATGCGTTGCTGGCCTTGCCCGGTGAGAGCAGACGCTTCTGCGATCTTTACTCCGGGTGCAGGGGACGCACTCACCGACTAGTAGCTGCACCGTGGGTCCCATGCTGTGTTCACTGGTTCTATCAGGGAGACCAAACTTGCTGCAGCAGCAAGCAGCTGGGTAGCTCACCCCCGGGTCAGTTCGTGATAACCCGCTGGCCTTCTCCGCCATCCGCCTGTCTTGTGCACGGGCCAGCTAGGTGCATTGAATGGGGTGTGGTATCAGTCACCGCCCTGCATCCCTCAGATCCTTGACGGTGGCTCTAACCTCACCCTGATCACCCCCTCCAGGGATGCAGAACCTCTTTCGGTGTATGGTACCTGGTTTTGTAAGGAGAGGCAGTCCTAGGGCCTTTCCCACCAGAGCAGCCCTGGCTCCGCAAGTTCGGGAACAAGTGTGGGGGTTCTGCCGGCTGCCGAGTGTGTCTGTTCCAGTTACGGGTTCTGAACTGGAGAAATACCCCAGGATGAATCTGATCACCTGGTTCCTATAAGCCCCTCTCTGCCTGGTGGACCATAGTGACATTTGGGTTTCCTGGTGTTAGTGTCAGCCTAGAGTCAGTGTTTGGTAACCACTGAAAAATCTCGTTCTTTCCTCTTCCCTGGTGCACAGTCATCCTAGCAGATGCCATAGGTCCCTTTGGGGAAAGGCTACGAGAAGTAATAACAGTACAGATTTTTGGCTTGTGTGGCCTTCAGGGGCCTTGCCCCCACCCTCCACCTTCATTCATGGCCTCTGGTCTGTGAGATGGAAATTGCCAAAGCTGGACATTGTTTTAGTTCACATTAAGGTTAACTTTTTGTTTTGTACACTCCATGGGTTTGCACAAATGTACACTGACCTGTGTCCATCATGATAGGATCATACAGCGTAGTTTCACTGCCCGAAAAGTCCTCTGTGCTCCCCCTGTTCTTCCCTCACCCCAGTCCTCCAACCACTGGTCTTTTTACTGTCTCCATAGTTCTGCTCTATCCAGAATGGCATGGAGTTAGAATCATATAGTATATAAGCCCTCTTCAGATTGGCTTCTTTCACTTAGTAATATGCATTTAAGGTTCCTCCATGTACCTCCATTTTCATGGCTTCATAGCTCATTTCTTTTTAGTACTGAATAACATTCCATTGTCTGGACGGACGACCATTTGTTTATCCATTCACCTACTTAAGGGCATCTTGCATGCTTCCAAGTTTTGGCAGTTGTGAATAAAGCTGCTGTAAACATCTCTGTGAAGTTTTTTGCATAGACATGTTTTCAGCTCTTTTGGTTAAATACCAAGGGGTACATTTCTGGTTCATATGATAAGAGCAGGTTTAGTTTTATGAGAAACCACCAAACTGTCTTCCAGACATGGGTGTGGAGGGGTAAGGGGTTACTAAACCTCTTTGAGACTCAATTTCTTCATCCAGTGAGTGTGGACCGTCTAGATCACCCAGTCCTGCCCTAGGTCACCCAACCCTGCCCTGTGACATCTGTCTTGCTCGGAACTGCCCCCTTCCCCAGGTCTAAGTTGATTCCCTCTGGCTGGTCCTGAAGCAGGCTGCAGAGGTTTCTTGGGAGCCACCTGGCACCTCCCACAGAAGCTGGGAGACGTCTGTCTGGTGGGTGTGGGATTCTGTCTTGGAGATGGTGGGCGCTTCTGCTGTTGGTGGCTGTTTGCTGCTTAGTCACAGAGGGCATGTCAAAGTGACGGACAGGCTCACGGATGTACCCCTCAATTAGCTTGCACTTGTGAGGGCAAATTGCATTTCTTTCTTTTTGTTAGTGGCTTGGAAGTCACACCCCAATTAGGCTGGAGGTGTAGGTGTGAAGTGGGGTTTTATAGTCTAGTTTGAAAAGAAAACTTCATGGGGAGAATCATTGTGCTTTTCTGAACCACATTGTTCTGAAGATTTCTGGAGATGATTTCTGTACATCCCCTCAGGCCCCTGATGGCTCGTGCTGGCCAGTTCTCTGCTACTCACCTCCCAGGTAGCTGATGGCCGGAACCTCTTCTCTGCTTCTTGCCTCCCTTGGTCAGCACATTGGAGATGCGTGGTCCACAAGGCTTAGGGGTAGACTCGCCTCCAAACTTCCCACGGTCCATGTGAAGATCTGGTTCTGGGGTCAGGCCTGCAGTTATTACACAGTTTAATGATGGTTCTTTGGGAAAATCATTATCCAGCTGGAGAATGTGAAGTATGGGCATAAGTCTGAGTTGCTCTTTATAAGGAGTTGGAACCCTGCTTCAGAACAGGACAGGGGAAGGTACTCTGGGCCGTGCTTGTTGCTTAGATCTACAGACTGACTCCCGAAGGACCCTTGCGGCCCCCTCCCCACCCTTCATTCCGAATCCTTATCTTTTCTTTCAGGGGACCTGGGAGGGAGAGAAAAACAGAGGAAAAGCACTTTCAGGTGGCAAAATGATCACAGTTTTTGACTTTGATATTGCCCCATGCTGAGCCCCCGTCTGGGTCTGATCTTCCGTGTGACCGGGCGCCCCTGGCTTCATCTTGGCCCCATCCCAGCCATGGCCTGACTCTGGAAGCCAACAAGGGCAGCCTCCCTGAGAGAGGCAGAGGTGGCACATTGTCTTTACTACCTTGCTCAATGCCTGCTCCTCGGCATGCACCCCGCAGACCATCTGATCTTCCTGACTGCTTGTGAGCCTTGAGATTAGCTTTTACTGCTCCTGTGTTTCTGGTGCGTGCTCTTGGAGACAAGGGGCATCTTCTTGGAGCCAGGAAGTCACACCAGCCAAATGATGCACAGAGCTACACCTCGCTGAGTCCCCAGCCTGCTGCAGGCTTCGGCTGAGGGTCAGCTCTGGTGCATCACAGACAAGAGGACACAACTCTTGTGGATGGAGAGCTGAGCCTTCTAGCTCGTTTCTGCCCTAGGACAGCTTTCCTGCTGCCGGCTGCCTCCTGGCCCGTTACCTCTCTTTCCTGGGGCTGTGGGTTTCCTCAGACTGGGAAAACTCATCCTTGGAACTTGGAAAATGCAGATCCATGGGCCCGTTCCAATGGTTCTGACAAGGGCCATGGAGCAAGACCTGGGAGTCTGTGTCTTCAGTAAGCATGGGAGACAACCCTGAGCCTGGAGGGGCTGGTCCTCCTTGGCCCTTTGCTGTGTCCCAGCCCTGCTCCTGTAACTGCCTCTGAAGGTTCATGCAGCTGGCCCATGCCCACGTATGGGGAAAGGGCCATGTCAACCCAATCAGTACGAATTTAAAGCCGGGTGGTTTTGATTCTGGACTGCCCTGCCGTTTGTCCTACAACAAGCCTTAGCATAAATGCAATATGGCTGCCACTCAGTGGACGGTCACCACCTCCACTCCCATCAACACATGTACACACATGCACTCACGCATGCATGCATCCGTGTATACAATGTGAGCGCAAACGTGCATGCGTGTACTAATGCACACACATGAACACACGCACACCCACACATCCATGTGCACACACGCATACAGATAGATGCACACATGCACACATGCCACCACACATATGTACGCTGGCGTGGGCACATGGTCACATACATGTGCACACATGTATAAATACATGCACACGTGTCTGTGCCCGCATCACTTTGAGCCCCTCATCTAACATTGTTTCAAACAGCACCATGTAATCTGGAACTCTTCCTCTGATTTCTTTTCAATAAGTGCTCTCCACTCTCGTTCTCAAATTTTCTTTGGATGTTTTAGGTTTCTTCACTCTGGTCATGAAAGGCTCGATATATAACACCCTGGAGGGGTTGGGGAGCTTATGTCTTACGCTAAGGAAGCAATCTCTAATCCTGCTGGTTTCCGGAACTCGGTTAGCCTGATAGGAGACGGTTTTTGGGAAGGGAGCTTTTTCAGAATCCCTTAAAATCATTCTACCTATGTAGGCACATTTGAAGTAGAGTGGTTTGTGTGTTTTATACACGAAGATTGCTGTTTGGTGATGTGGTTGCCGGTCTCATTGACGGCCGCTTGCACTGCCGTTGGGGAGCCTTCCTCATGAAGAAGGAAAGGAAAATGGGATTTAATTGTACAATTTCCTTTTTCAGTGTAAATATATACATCATGGAAAAAAATATGTTCACTTTCTGTTTACCATTCTTGTGTCCTACAAGAAGAACTCTTCTCATTGTTCTCTCATGTATTAAATTTAAAAAAAAATACATTTCACTTCTTCTGACAAGCCATTAAAATTCAGCATTTAAATGTCACTCATTGGCACATAATTCGCTGTCATGAAAACAACTATGGATTTATTTCCTGGCAAGAATCTCCTGTTGTATTGAGCTATATGTCAAAACCAAAAGCAAAAAAGTAAAAGTGAAAAAAAAAACTAACAGAGTTTTATAATTGCTTGAAAGAGAATGAAAAGAAATCATCTAATGGTATGGAACACCAGGATCAGCAGAGTGATTGCCGGACTTGACGGCCGTCTGCAGAGGAACTAGGCACTGGCTCAGCGTTATACGCGCGTTCTGCACCCAGTTGCTTTGTGCAGCAGGTCGAGCTGAGCGTTGGCGTTCTTCTTCATTTTCCTCCTTGATCAGTCTCTCTGCTTGCAGTCAACCTCCACTTACTAGCCTGTCTTCTCTTGTTCGAGAACCCTCCCTCTGCCCCGGGAAGTTGGAGTCATTCCTTCTTTCTCAGGTCCAGCTGAGGCCCCCCACGCCAAGTTCCAGGCAGATTCGCGCTGTGGGGTGGGGAGAGGGAGATGTGCGTGGAGGGCATGTATGGTCACAGAGCTGGTACTTGTCCTTCGCAGGATTTTCATTATGTTCAGTCGGACATTCACAGGCGGTGGGAACCTGGTAGAGGGGCCACTGAGAGTGGATGTTTTAGGTTTTTTCACTCTGGTCATGAAAGGCTCAATATATAACACCCTGGTGGGGTTGGGGAGTTTATGTCTTACGCTAAGGAAGCAATCTCTAATCCTGCTGGTTTAGAGTGGAGGGGGATGGCCCGTGGGACAGAGTGGCACCTGGACCACAAGGCCCAGAACATAAAGACACTCATAAATCAGTAAGAAATGAAGTCCGCTCAGCCTCACTAGAAGTCAGAAAAACGGAAGTTAAAATCATAAGAGGTTATTTCATTAACTGTAAGATGGCAAAAATGAAAGAATCTGACAATCCCAAGTATTGGCCAGAATCTAGGGCAAATTGGAAAGTCTTAGACACGGCTGACGCAACCATTTTGGAAGCTGTTTTGGCAACAGAGATAATTAAGTGAATGTCCTACATCACAGCTCTCCACTTCCAGCTATGTACTCCAGATTATATGTCTGTGCTCCAGACATCAGTGCTCAGTCTGTAACCGTCATTTTTGCTATGTCTGGCGATGCAAACCAGTGGAAATAACCTACCTGAACCTCCATCAGCCAGGACGCGACTCAACGCTATGCGTAGCCAAGGCCAGCAGACTGGATGCACACGTATCAGTGTGTCTGCATCTCACAAACGTGTTGAGCAAATAAAGCGAGGTCATATAGAACGCGCAGAGTCTGAGACTATGCGGAGGTGACAGAGGAAAACAGTTACCGTCGGCAGTTTAGGAGAACTCACGTGTGTGGTCCACAGGGAATGGGGGATACAGGGCGCTGAGTACAATGTGAGGACAGTTGTCTCCTCTGGGGTGAGGCAAAGAGAGAGACGCGGGCAGGGAGGGGTCTCTAATGTGGCCTTTTACATCTTACAGAAAACAGTGGTGAGTACAGGCTGTTTATTAGGTTATTTTATTCCCGTTTGTGTGCACGAAACACTTTATGATCTATTAAATAATAAAGAGGCTGACAGAGCAAGCAGAAGAGAGTACAAAGAAGGAACTAATGAAGGAAAGAGCAGAAAACAAGAAAGAGAAAAGAAATAACGAAAACATTGAGAAAACAAAAAGCTGGGGTCTTCGACAAGACTTATAAAGCGGAGAGACCCCGCTTGACCAGTACCGATAATAAAAAGGAGTAGATGTACGACAATGGGGAAGGAAGCATCACTAGGGGTGAGCTGAATCTAAACATCACAGAGGAATACCATCAACCGCTTTGCTCTAAGGAATGTGAAAAGGCAATTAAAAAGAACTATAAACCAGTAAGAGTGGCTCCGGGTGGTACAGAACACTTGGATAAGCCTAATCATTTAAAAAGTCATGTACCTACATTTTCAGAAAGTTGGTGTTGTAAATGCAGTAAGCACTGTGCATATTCATAGGGGGGAATCCGTTCTGTTCACAAGCTGTCCTCCCTCAGACGGAGGACCCGCCGCATGTGCGGACGACGGTGCAGCCCTCCTCAGCCCTGCAAACACAGGGTCCTAGAGCACCTGTCACTTTCAACACTGGCGTGTGGGGTATATGCACGTGGCAGCCCAGACCCTGCAAAACCCTTCGTGTGACTGAACATTGACCGCCTTCCCCTATTTGGCAAGAATCCTCCGGAACCACATTTTCTTTGCAAGTCCGTATTTGTTTGTAACATGTCCTTGGCTCTAAAGCACCACTCTTCACTGGTGGGTTTTGCCACCAAAGGGGAAATGAGGGGTCTTAAGTAAATGAAAACCCCTCCCAAGACAAACATTTTCTCTGTAAAGAAGTAGAAAAGGTGAGCTTGCAGTATTGTGGGCTGAGGATTGCTGAGCTAGGAGGAAATATGGCATCAAACGAATGGACTAGCGATGTCATTCACATTGCAAAGGCGGCCTCTCTACTTCCTGAAGCATTCTTGGCAGATTTCCTTTGAACAAAGAGCTCCCTTGGAACATTTCAGAATTGGTTTCCAGATTACTGACACCAGGACAAACATGTGAAAGCCGGAGAGTTAGCAGCTACTTCTAAATGTTGATCAGTCTGAAATGAAGAGAAAATAGTCCTGTAGTTAGAAGAGAAAATATGATCGATTTTTTAAGCTTGACTTTTCCTTAGCTTTTCAGAGCTGTGATACCAGAAACTACATAGTTCGTGCCTGTTCCTCTAAGAACTCCACTGTGAGAGAACCGGTCTTACTCTGCATGCTGCGTTTTCACCGTGTCTCTTGAGGAGCAGAATAACTAGGAAATATATGTCTTGGGGGGCAAAGATCCCATATTTTCTGTGATTTTCAAGGACTTCCAGAACGTTGCTTCTGGCCACACTCAGTGGGCCCTCCTGCAGTCCACCTGCCCGTGCCTGGCGCTCAGTGTTATGTCCAGGAAGCTGCCGTCCTCCCAGGAGCACCAGGGGGCCTCTGTGCCCACATCCCACACACTGCCCGCCCCATCGGCAGCCGCCAAAGGATACACACAGCTGGGGACGAGCGGATGGGCCAAGAGGGTGTAGACTAACCGACACAAATTCATCTTTCGTGGATGAAACTCTTGAGTCACGTCCACCATGTTATCTGGTAGTGTGCTGAAGAAAGCTGGCAAGATGATGATTACATACTAACACCAGGTATCAGCAACCCCCGTGTCATGGTGGGAGAGTGGTGAAGCGCAAGGTGAGGCAGGGTTCAGTGGACACACGTGTCCCGGTTCTCAGTAAGGTGAGCGAATCACATGGAAGGACATGGAAGGAGACAAGCTCTGTGTCCCTTCAGTGCTGAGCTTCTCCCCCTTCCTCTCCTCCGCGGGAGTCTCCCACTCACCAGGTCCTCCCCCGGTTCTCGCCGCCAGCCTGCTTCCCTGTCCTGTTGCGTGACCCCCTGCAGCGGTTCATCCAGACGCATTTCTGATGTTGCAGTGCACTTTCGGGAGCTGATGACAGACAGTCGCATGACGGATTCTCAAAGCAGAATAGAGGCAGAAGACAGAACTCTGCTCCCTGAGCTGGGATGCACTTAGCTGACACCAGAGTGAACCTTCAATTTACATGGGAGACTGACGACAAACATGGGAGCAGAAATGAAAACTAGTTACTTGTCACTTAGAGGGCGAACCAGAGTCATTCTTTCTATGTATTTGAGAATCAAATTTTTGCCTTTTAGAAGATGCTTGGATATCAAGAAAAACTGACAAACTATATATTGTCCTTATAATTAAAAGGTAGATTTCTTAACTTTGGACACTGGAAAAGCTTGCATTTTTTTCTCATACAAACTAGATATTTTGCTTTTTAATTTTAAAGCATGAAGCCAGGTAGACCTCATCCTATTAAAACTGGAAAAGCTAAAGGCTCATTGAGGGTGCTGTTGAGCATTAATGGAAAAACCACCCCGGAGGCTGGCATCTGCTTTAGAACACCCTGGAGTGGGGACCATCTCTGCTTCAGGGAGACTTCATTTCCGACACGACAGAGCCTCCCTCCTCAGGAGAGTTAGATGTACCCACAGAAGCGCAGCCGAGGCCTGGGAAACCTGGGAGCTTCCCAGAAGGCACAGAACACCTTGCATTTCTGAGAGAAGCAGGAAGGTGGGGCGGGGGGGAAACACCAATTTATGGGCTGTAATTTAGTGTTAAACCTCACTAAAAGCTATGTAGGTCATGGAGCCAATCTTCTATTCTTTGAAATAATTCATGCTACAGGCTTGTGTATTACCTGTCTTATCAAATAAAAGCCTTTGGACTCAGGTGGGCAGATAATTACAAATGGATTCCGGACCTCTCATTTTGGAAATAGTTTTTAGCCCTCCTCTGCTTTCTCTCCCTCTTTCATCTCTCTCTTCTCGAGTTAAACTTTCTTGTGATTTTGTAGGGTTCTGGGGGTGTTAGCTGGTCTGTGAGTAAATGTCAAAGCTATGTGAAGAAGTCCCTTTTATC
The DNA here is from genome assembly GCF_011800145.1 of Mirounga leonina. Taxonomy (NCBI): domain Eukaryota; kingdom Metazoa; phylum Chordata; class Mammalia; order Carnivora; family Phocidae; genus Mirounga; species Mirounga leonina. The sequence continues at coordinate 810,383 of NW_023270664.1, forward strand.
TGAAGTCAGGAGATGAATGACATGTGCAGGAACATCGGTGCAGGCAGAGGGTTTCTCCGCGCTGCGTCCGTCCTCTGCAGGTCGGCTACGGACCAGGAGCCAAGCAGCAGACGTACCGACGCGCTCGGCTCTTCGGGGTGGTGTGCTCACCCCAGAACACCCCGTGAATCTCATGTTTCAAGACAAAAGGCAGGTGGATAAACACCTTTGGTAAAACATTAGAAACCAACCAAAACTAAAAAATTAGTTTGCTCACCACAACTAAGGGCGGAGGGGCTCCTAGAGCTTCGAGAGAGAAACAAAGCAAAGGAAAAACGCACACACGCCAGAGGAAGCGCAGTTCTGTACTTCGACTTTGTCTAAAATCCTCAAGCGTAAGACAGTCATCGGTAGTTCCTAGTAACGGAGCCAGATGCCCGCCAAGGAAAGCCGTTGTGCAGATCAGTGGGCTGACGCTGGCGACGGCAGTTAGAGAATTCTAGAATGCCATATAAATGGAAGCTGCTACAGGCAAATGGAACAGAATGGGGACGGGCCTTTCTCTTGCCTCGTGGCACTGAACACCCCCACCTCCCCTCGGGATGGAGATGCTTCCTGCTCCTGGCTCAGCAAGTCCCTGCTTCTGGCCAAGAGTCCCACATTTTATCCTTCAGCTTCTTTAGGAATCGGACACCCCTGTCCCCAGATACTGCACAGGTATTCCCACATCCAGTCAGCCACCATTTAAGGAACGTTCCCGCTGCCACCGGACCTGGAGACGGATTATCTCGGACATTCTCTTATTAGTAACAGAATGGTGCGGCGCTCCACTGGGCGGAGGGCAGGTGCTCACTAGACACAACATTTAAGGGTCAAAGTGGGTTTTCCGATTGTCATGAATGCACGTTTGTGCTCACGGTTTCCCTGAACACTGGGAATTGCTTCTGCGTGACTCGTTTTATGGAGCAGACTGCCCCGCAGGCTGACTCCGCGGCCTCAGAGGTGAGTACTCATGCCCCTCAGAGGCCACGGTGGGTCCGGCCCAGCGTTGGCTGTAACTCCCGGCTCAGAGCTGGGTGTTCTTCACTGTGTCCACCTGCCCGAGGACCAGGGCACAGACAAGAAACAGGATGTGGAGCGAGTGGCCTGTTGGGGATGTGGGTGTCAGAATTCCGCTCACACCGACAGGGACATGAAGGCCCTCTTCACATCTGTAGCTGCACACAGAGACCACTGTGGTGTGTGGGGGGGAGGGATGACAGGCCACACGAGGAGAAAAGCTGGAGCCCGGGGCGCCTGGGTGGCTCAGACGGTTAAGCGTCTGCCTTCGGCTCAGGTCATGATCCCAGCGTCCTGGGATCGAG
>NW_023270664.1:811735-816833 GCF_011800145.1 Mirounga leonina
GCGTCTGCCTTCGGCTCAGGTCATGATCCCAGCGTCCTGGGATCGAGTCCCGCATCAGGCTCCCTGCTCCGCGGGAAGCCTGCTTCTCCCTCTGCCTCTCTCTCTCTCTCTGTCTCTCATGAATAAATAAATAAAATCGTTAAAAAAAAAAAAAAAAAAGAAAAGCTGGAGCCCGGGCCAACTCTTGGGGAGGAGTTCCGAGGATGGAAGGACGGGCCAGGCCCACCTACCAGCGTGCAGGGCTCGCCGGGGGTCCCACCTGTCAGACCGGGCTCTGCATGGTGGAGGGGCGTGAAGCTCACTCTCTGCTTCATGTGGGGCCTGTAGCGAGGGTTAGGAGCCGACGGGGGCTTGCCCCTTGTCTCCAGGAGGTGCGTGGCAATCAGCCATTGTCACCTCTCATTAACAAGCGATGCTTGGCCCCTGGTGTTTCTTTTTCACCACAGTCCTGGCGCATCCTCCTGTCCCTTCAGTGTGGACACGTTGACCCAGCAGGAGACTCCCCACGCAGCCCTGGTGGGGGTGTGATGATGGGCTCTGCGCAGTGGCTGGGGAGTCCCACCAGAACACTTGGGATGGCCTACGTTTTCAGCTGAGAGCAAACAAGACCGGGTCCAAATGCTAAAAACCAAAACAAAAGTGAACAAAAACTGAAAACAGGGCAAGCATTTACTGAGATGGCTGGTGCTGGTTGGGATGGTGTTGTCACCCCTTCTGTTATTAGTGAGGGGTAAGGCCAGCATGCAGGCGAGGAGGGCTGCGTGGCGATGACGGGTGCAGACAGGGAATAAGTGAATGTGGAGGGGGTGTAGGGACGTCCTCAGGGGATTGAGATGAGGGGCAGGGAGAGAAAGATCTACAAGCCTGAGAGATGCAGCTGTGAGCTGCGAGTTCTCCCATGTGGTCATGAGGAAATGCACGGACGCTTTGTAGTGCTTTCCAGGACATCTGTAGTGTAGTGATCAGGGCCGTGGGCTCTGAGTCAATCCCTGCGCTTGCTGCCAGTGTGACATTGGGTGGGATCTGTGCAGCCGGCCGAGCTCCGGGGTTCTCAGCAGCACGTGGGGATCATTACCTACGGAGTGATGGAGATGTGTAAGAAGTGCTAAGCATCGTGGGCCGGCTATTTGATGTTATTATTACTCTTTTAGAACGTAGCCAGTAGTGAGTCATGTAGTTTCAGCTTCAGTGCGGATCGCACACATGAGCAACATATATTGGACATGCCCATGAATACCAAGAAATGCATGTGCATGTGTGTCCATGTACTGGGGAGAGTCCGGGAATGTCCAGTGGAAATATAATGACCTCAAAATACATTTTGGATCATCTCTTTTAAGCATATTTTAAACATGTAGTTGATTAACATATGACCTGCTTTTCATTTCCTTAAAGTAAAAAATGTTTTAAAAGCAGAACACAATCATTTGGCAGAAAATGCCGTTGTATACAGTAGGCCATTTTAGTGTTTGCTTCTCTGAGACATGGAATCAAAGATGCAGACCGTCCTAGGTGGGTGCTTGGAGTGCATTATGGTCCAAGCTTCTCACCGTCTCTGCTTTTCTGGGCACCAGGGAGATTGTCAGGTGATGGGCCAGGCTTTGTGCGGCTGGGGAGACTGTGGTGACAGGCCCCATGTGTCTCAGCACTACCGATGAGTCCCGGAGTGCTTGCTGGGGGACGGAGGTGAGCGGGAAGCTGATGCCCACCCACCCATTTCTGTCCTCTTGCCTCGGAGTCTGGGTGGCCAGCTCGGGATGATCTGTTAATCACCTGAAATGGGGACTCGCTTTCCTGTTCATGGATGCTAGGCGGCATCCATGACCAAGACGCTTGCTGGGTGTCTTCTTGTTGATGAATATGAATCGTAAAATGCATGAGCCAATATGGTTTCTTTCATATATACAGTTGAATATACCCTCCAGATGAGTGCACATCCCTCTTTTCTATATTTCGGTGTATTTTCCTTCGGAGATGTGAAGGCCCTGCTGTAGGAGGTTAGAGAAGGGGAGAAAGAGGCCGGTATCTGTGTTCCAGTTGCTGAGCTAGCCACGTGTGTCATCTCATTTAAGACCAAAATATTTTTAAAATAAGCATAATTATCTCAGCTTTACACATGTGGCCGGTGAGCTTTAGGAAGTCATCATACATTGCCCAAGGCTTTTGGTCTCTACCCTCCCCCGCCAAATCTGCTGTCTGCCCCACAGCTCGGTGATAACTCTCTCGCGCTCACTCTGAAGCCCCATGTTGTATTCTCAAAGATGTCTGCTTCACCCTAGATTTCAAATACAAAATAGACCTTTTTCCTCCTACTTTTGGTAAGTAAGTCACTTTTCCCAAGACAACAGAAAAAGACTGGTTACTCGGTTTGTTTTTAGAATTATGTGCTTATGATGCTGGGTGAGAAACAGCAGAAAAAGTATCCTAACGCTTTCTCGGGTGGATGTCTAATTTCTTCTGTTTCACTGCTCTACACAAAGACGGAGCCACTCCTGAGGGTGCTTGGTTATTAATGACGGGGACTGTAGTCACAGGCTCCGTCAGACCTTACTCGTGGCCTGGCCTCCCTAATCAAAGCCAGAACCACTTCTTAGAACACAGCATCCCCTTAACCTTATCCACAGAGGAAACCTTCACCCTAGACAGGTTTCTTACAAGAGGGGAGTTTCCAGAAGGCCACAAAGTCTGGGTGACGGAGGCTGGGTTTTGAGCGGGAAGCCCCAGTGCGGAGAAATGGCCTCTGCCCATTTCTCCCACTGGCAGAGATGGGGGCCACCTGAGACCTTTAAAGTCTCAAGAACACTAGGATTTACTCTGGTTTTATATGTTACTGACTCAAAAGCCTTTATGGAGAACCGTCTTTGTCAGGAGCCGAGACTGGGGGCACAGCCCCTGACGGACATGCTGCCCAGGCCGCACGGTCATCTTGGTGCCTGTGTTCTTCGGTGGCACGTGGCGGGACGAAGGGCCAGCGCTCCCGTGTCAGGGGAGCCGGGCTCCGTGTGTCCCCTCCCTCCCTGGGCCCCCTCCCCAGCCTGGATCTGTTTCCTCCCTCTGTCAGATCAGGAGAGTTGAAAATTGGACTTTCATGGTTGTCGGGAGGATCGTAGGAGATGGGGGCGCGTCACTGTGCTGTTCTCCTCATGTTTCTGGGCACGCGGCCATGCCGATCTCCAGGTTTTGGGTGACCCCGTTCTCAGAAAGCCTTGCGCACGCACTCCAGTGTTCTTCCTGGACTTCAGCGTTTGGGAACGCATAGCGCTCTATCGTTCCGTGTGCTTCCAAACCACAGAAACGTTCACAAGATGTGATGAAGAGCACACGGTCAGCCCTTGTGAGAGCCGGCTTGTCCTTACACTGGCGTGTGTCCGGTTCCGGGCAGGCCCTCGGGGGTCCGGCAGGCGCCCGCCGCAGGACGGCAGGCTCGCTGTCTGTCTGCTTTCCCGCTCACCCTCGGTAGGCGTTTCTTCCTCTAATTCGAACTCGGTAGCTAAACTCTCTCTGCGAAAACACTTCTTCCATTGTTCAACATTTGGGAAAATTTAAAATTTGATAATACAGTCCTCAGAAAGAAAGAGGTTTGTGATTTTTCTCTTGTGAAGTTAATGAACTGGCTCGGAGAATCTAGCGCGGTGGAAAAAACCAAAGGCCGCGTCTGAGCCTCAGTGTCCTTCATGGCTCTTCCTCCTTTGTCATTCCATGCTCTTTTCATCTCCTCCTTCTCTTTTTATCTGCTCTGTTCTCTCTATAAAACCCTGCTCTTTCTCCCTTTATCTCAATGCCATAATGAAAGGCCTTCAAAGCCCGAGTTTCAAAAAAACATCCCCCAGAGAGGGCCAATTAAATACATAAAGAGGGTTTGTGTGTAAAGACTGGAGTCTTCAGGGTTACGAGATTATCTTGAATCTCCGGGTGGAGGGCGGAAGCTGGGAGGCACCTGCAGTTCCCTCTTGCCCTCTCCTTCCTGTCGCGTGCGCAGCAGATTGTCGGAACGCAGCAGGGCCGGCGGGACCCTGTTCCACGTGGGGCCCCTGACAGCATCCCTCCCCCTCCTTCCGAGCAGCGGTTCTTCAGCTGTCACTTGGCAAATTTTAAGAGCGTGCTGCCTCCCTGAGCTTGGGCTTCTGCGTGCAGAGAGCTCCAGCTTCTGGCTGGGTCCCCGTGTCAGGGACAGATGCATGGGGGCGCAGATTTAGGGTCTGTGGTGCTCCAGCTGTGGGATGGCACGTGTATAGTTATGCAGTCTGTAGAGAAGGGATGGGACACACAAAGCCTTACACAAGTTTAGCTGTCTGAGAACAAATTGTTTTCCAGGATTTGGGGCAGTTCAAGAGCCTCTGTGGAACACTCAGGTCACGCCGAGCTTTGTGTAGCCGGGTACACTCGGTGAGGTCAAGCTCATGTGCCAGTCAAATCAGGAAGTGAATGGCACGGTATTGGTTATTGATCACATTGATTATTTTTCGATGGTGTGATTTGACCTTCACACCCATGCTTCAGGACTGAGATGGGAGGTCACCCTGTAGGAGGCAAGTGTGGTTCCTGCCTTCAGTTTCCACTGTTTTATTTGCGAGAAGTGGCGTTCTGGAAGGATATTCCCACGTCTTCCTGGAATGATCACCTGGGGGGGCTGCAGGAGCGGGTGTGGGCAGTCCCCCCCGGGCCTCCTCCGGCTGCCTCAGTACATCGTGCAGGGTGAGGCCTCCAAATCTGGCACACATCTCTCTCCAGGTAACACCCAGGCAAAGATGCAAGCTCCTTTCGTTTTGCTGAACATTTAGGGCAAGCCTAAGAACAAAACCTGTTCTCCTCACACAGGTGACTCTGAGAAGTGCTGTGGGCGGGAACACCGTCCAGGGCCTGCTCGGAGCTGAGCACCAGGTGATGCAGGGCGGCGGGGGGAGCTGACAGTGCTTCTCTCGGGCTCTGCTCTGAGGGTGCGGCCACGGCTGTCCGTGCCCCCCTGTTGGGGCCTGGACGGAACGTGTGGTAAAGCCGTGGGCGCTCCTCTCCCCCACAGGTCGGCGAGGGGAGGACGATGGGTGCCAGCCGGGGCAGAACACGGGGAAGAGGAAGGAGGAGGAAACTTTTTTTTTTT
>NW_023270664.1:817233-856733 GCF_011800145.1 Mirounga leonina
GGGCCAGGCAGAGGGGCTGCTGTGGAGGTTTGCTCTGACACTTACTTGGGGGACTCAAAGGGTCAAGCTGGGCAGCAGGCATGTGAGGCATGTGAGCCCCGCCACAGCTCCGTGCTGTCTCTGGTCTCACAGAAAGACTCTGTGGCCAAGGCATCTCAACTCCCAGATCAAACACTCCATGCATCAAGTCCCTGGAGCTCTGGGCTTACTTTGGAAGCTGCCCTGTGGCCAAAGGGGCCAGGTAGATAAAGAGGAAAGGTACTGAGATTGCTGTGCAGTCGGGGCCAGCATGGGAGGGGAACCAGGCTTCGGGGAGGATCTCCTAGGGCATGTCGGTCAGGGCGGCATCCAGGAAGGAGCTGTGCCTTCAAGGCTGGGAGGGTTTTGCAGGTGGAAAAGAACCCTAGGGAAGGCAGAACGCCACAGACGGAGAGGGAAGAGGGGAGGTGCACTTGGGGACGGTTGGTCGGCACCCTTTCAACTTCGCCAGGGTGGTGGCAGGTCCAAGTGCAAGGGTAACATGATCAGAAGGCTGGTTCTGGGATTTTAAGGTGAGGGGGATGCTGACAAGCAGGCTGGTGTTTTCTGGGGACTCTGGATTTACTTGAAAACCCAGATTCGCTCTTCTCAGAACAGCAGATGGACTGGTGCCCGTGTGCCCTATTCTGCAGGGAAGGTCCTGTCTGTCGGCAGCATGAGGCTGCCCGCCCCACCCCCTGCCCGAGCCCAAGGGCTGTCTTCTGCCCCCGGTGGTCCGGCTGGAGGCTGTGCACATGGCGGTGCGGGGGCGCGGGGCCAGCCCGGCTAAGCGGCTCCTGTAAAGGAGCACCTTGCCTCTCAGCAAAGAACAAAAATTACTCACAATTACACACAATTAGCAATTTTAAATTATTAATGGTGGTGAAAGAATGTGTCTATTCAACAAGTAATTTGTCGTAATTTTTAGTAATTGAAAGTAATTTCTAGCAATTAAATCCTAATTCAGTGCATTTTCTGGGTGATGCCCTCGTTCAAGGGGTGCCTCTGAGTGTACCGTTGGGTGCTTTTTTCCAGGCACTTTGTTCGGTAAAATTTGCTGGGTAGGGTATTTGGGGAGAGCAAAATAACCCCATCTTGGCAGCGCAGCGAACATAAAGAGCTGATCCAGGCTGACCCTTCACTCGAGGGGCGCGTCCCGTGCCGCCCGTGGACGCAGGCCTTCCCCGCGGAGCCACCCCTCTCTCGGCTTGCTCAGGGTCACGCTCAGGGGCTGCATCTCGTGGAGAGGCCGGGAACTGGGCCGGCGCTCGGGCCAGCGTCCAGGAAGGGCCAGTGGTGCCCGGTCGCAGTAAGCCGGCCAGGGCAGCAGGTGGCCCCCGCGGGTGGCCAGGGCTGGAGTGGCAGTGAGGTGGGGAGGGAAGCGCCAGATCTGGTTCTCCTTCATCGCTTCCTCCCTCAGCTTTCCAAACCCCCTCCTCGGTGGGCAGGTGTGCTGGGGGAGGACAGAGAGAGACTCTGGCTGCGCCCGAAGAGTTAACCTAATCACGGTAGATTTGCATGTGAAAAGCAGCCTGGAGACTGTCTTTGTCTACCCGAGAAGGGGATCTTATCCCTGATGAAATCTGTCATCTCTTTTGTCAAGTAGCAAATAAATATTCTGACTAAATTCTTCAGAAATGAAATGACTTGGTCTATCTGGGAATGTGCTTTATTCCCCTTGCAAATTAGTCATTTTAACTATGCATGACTTCTTCCTACCGCCCTGGGTAGTAATTGAAACTTGAGTGTGGTTACTGCCTTCCCATATTTATTTTCTGTTGGAACCATGGATACCTGCAGCCAAAGACACAGAGATGAAAGGCTGGCCGCCGTGGTTACACACGTTTCTGTCTTTTTCGGGGGCCAATCCGGGACTTCCTGGGCGGCAGCTCCCTTGTATGTGTGGACCGGGTCACGGACCCTGCCCCTCCCAGTCGCACAGGCCAGTGTGGGTGGAGTCTGGGCCCCTGGGGTCAGTGTCCCCCCAGGACCCTACAGGGACTCAGGGCTCTCTTGCGCTGTCTTCCTTCTGTTGCCTGGGATCCTTTGCCAGATCTGAAGGCCCCTCCTTGCCCCTTGGCCTGAGCGCTTCAGAGTACCCTGACCATGTCACATGGGCTCCTGCAGTGAGTCTCAACCTTCTCAGACCTTGGATCCCATTTACAGCAAATATTTGGTCATGCTTCCTCTCCTACCCTCATATGAAATTCATGACAGAATCCCCAACATGTGAGAAGTTTAAAAAATGAATATAATGCCATGATATAGAGAGAGTTGGAAGAAAAGTGAGTGATGATAAACTCGCGTGCGTCTTTGATATGTACATGCCCCGCACGGGCACAGCCGAGGATGGAATGGGGTGCCTGGTGTCGCATCTCTGTGAGTGGCCAAGCCGAATGCAGGATGATTCCTCTGGGTGCCAGGGGTCTGGCACCATTTCCGAGTCGTGAGCTGCAGCCTGGAGGGTGCACTTCTGCCCCGAGCTTCTGAACGAGGACTGGGACTGTGGAGTGCGCACTTGTGTGGGTCTGTTCGTGTCCTTCCTCCTGGCCACCTGTGACGCCCAGAGAGAAGACTGCGTGACGCTGTGTTCTGCTGCCCTCCGCTCACCAGCGGCCCTTACTCTGTTGCTTTCCCGCCTCCTGGCAGGGTTGGTGATGCGGCAAGAGCACAGCGAAGCCGTGGCTGGTTTTACTGAGCAGCTCTGGTTAGTAAGTTAGAGTAGCGAGAAGGACGGCCCCCCGGGGGGAAGCGAGGCTGAGCTCCCTTTCCTGGACGCTTTGCTAAGGGCACTCCTGCGTGGCAGGCTGGGGGCTCTGGCGAGCTCTGACCTTTTCAGCGTATGCTGATTTGGTCTTTCTGAGTGGAAACAGCAATTGTATCTGCCAACATCTCTTCAGGCAAAATAGTTAGGAGGATGGGAGGGAAGCAAAGGGCAGTAGGCTCCCTTCCTACAAATTTAACCAGAGAAAGCAAAGGGAAAGATCGAAGATCAAGGATCAATCTGTGCTCTAAACATAAAGAGGAAGAGAGGAGAAGAAAGAAGAGTCCTTGCAAGAGCTCGCAACAAGTCGTGACCCTCTCCACGGATGCCAGTGGGACGGCCGAGTCTTTCATTTTCCGGGCAACGTTGACTGACTGCCACGGTGCGCCTGGCTCACGGTCCCAGCTTCTTGTAACAGGCCAGGCCCGGCCACGGGCTGAGGGGAAGTGACCTCCTGATTGCGGGGGTCCTTTTGGTCCTAACTGTGGCTTGGGTTGAAGCATTTAAAACCCTCCCCTTCTCTTCCTCTGCCCGGTGAGCAGGAAGCTGGTTGGAAGCTGAGTCACCACACTGGGAAGGAGGCGTCCCAGGGAGCCGGCTGGTGCTTGCAGACATGCAGGGCCGAGATGTAAAGCTTTGTTGTGTGAAAGCGCTAAAGTGTTGGGGTTAATTTGTCACACTGTAGCATCACCAAAACCGAATAGGGAGGAAATTCACAGTCTAGGGGAAGTTGACAGAGAAACAAATTATAACGCTGTTGCATGATAATTGGAACAGAAGCCTGGCATTCATGAGGGATATATAACTTCTGTGAATGCCAGAATTTATTAATTAACTCTAAAACAGCATATAATCCATTCCTTAAAACGGTTAAAATGCAATTTAAGAAGTTAAGGAGAATTTGAGATGATTTGATGATTCTATAGGAATAGGACTAAGGAAGCTAATAAAGATAGCAAAATACATATTGCCACTAAAATAAACTGCCCGACATTGGTTACATTATTAAGTGGAATGAGGTGAATTGTAGGCTGTGGTAACATGGCGAGCGAGGGGCTGTCCGGCTTGCCCCGCATGTGACGGGTGGAGAAGGGGACGAACCGGGCGCCGTGTGGGACTCCCCCAGCATCCCCAGGAAGCAGGGCCGAGGGCCGAGGGCAAGGGGAGGGGGGTGGGGAGCGGACAGCAGAGGCGGGGCGGGAAGGGGCACCCTCAGGTAGTTCTCACAGTCTCTGGTTGCTTCCCCATCTGCACCTGTGGGGCTTTTCCTGGAGGGGCTTCGAGACGTGGTGGGTCGGTAGGGGATGGCCAGTGGGGCGCGGGCAGCAGTGTCCTTCGGGGTTCCCCTGACTGCTCTCCTCCTGGCCGGCCCTCCTCCCTCCCCTCTGTCCTGCCCTCCTGCTGCTCCTCATCCATGAGCCCCTCACCAGGCACCGTGTGCTGAATTCCCATCTTCCTTCCCTGAAGAAAAACCCCACAAAGCCGGGGCTCCCTGCAAAGGGCTCTTGGACCCACAGCAGCTGTTTTGGGTTTCACCGCACCCGGCACCCCTTGATCCTGCACTCAGAGGTTTTCATGCTTTGTCATGTTGGCTCAAGTCCAGACTCGGGGTGTATACTCATAGCGTTACCATGTCAACCATGTGCACTGCTTGTCATGTCCCAGCGGTTGGGACCACAGACCGGTGGAGAGCGGGAAGGAACACCGCGGGAGTGGGGAACCACATCTTGATCTTAGAATGCACCAAGTGTGGGTTTTCTGGACAAATCTGTTCGGTGTCTTTGGTAAGCAATGCCTAAAATTCATGATTCTGACTTAAGGCATTTCTCTACTTCTGACAAAAGCCACTTAGAAAATCAGTCAACGAAAACTGCACAGTGATCCAAGTTATTAAAAATGTACTGGTCATTCTCATTCTTGATGATGCCACGTGTTTGCAGAAAGTGGAGTTTGCCTTGTGTGAAGACAGCTGTGGCCAGAGAAGTGACCCCCAGAGACCTGGGCTGGCTCATTCCTGAGGCAGTGACGTTCCTCAGGGCTCTGGTTGTCATGAGGACCCTTCCATCCGGCTGCAGATGTACTTCAGCCTAGACCCTTCCCTCTCTCCTCCAAGCTTCTTCAGCTCCCCCACCAGCTCCTGGGGCATGTTTTTCCTGCTTGCCTCGGTTCCTTCATGCTCAGCCAAGACCCCGCGAATGGTGGAATTAGATAATCCATTCATAAGAACGAATATAGAAAATAATATGAAACAAACCAGTTATCACATGTGAAAACAATACCAAAGCCGCCAAAAGTAGCAGCGTTATACTTCAGGCAAGTGAAAAGGAAGACGTTGGTGGACCCCGGTCCCCAGAATTTGTGCCAACATCAGGGACGCATCCGATACGCGAGGAGGGATAGCCGTGGTGTAGCTGTCGATACTCCGGGTTCAGACTTCCACCAGAACCTTTCTCGGAGGAGGCCGTGAGAAGGGGCGTACGTGGGAGAGGTTGAGTTGAAGGTTCTCGTGCCCCAGGTCCTCCTGGGGCGTGTTCCCCCCCTTGCTTGTGTCTGAAAGTGACAGGGGAGGCTGAGCAGAGGCCTGTCTGACAGGAGACTGCGGGAGTGTTTGGAAAGAACATTCTGCGCTTGGGCTGTGACGGACCTAGTCGGTGGATGTCCATGTTGTGACCTTTAAAGAATTTCAAATAAATTCACGGGGCGTGTCATTAAAGGTACTTATTAGTAGTCCATCACGGGAGTTATTAATGTTTACTAAAGCAAACCGGCAGCGTCTACAGGGAAGCCTGAGCGCCAGGCTTCACCGTGCGGCAGGGTCCCCCTGCCCACGGCCACAGTCCGCCCACTGGGCTGCCTGCTGAGCGGGAGGGGCCGTGCTGAATCACGTGCCCTCAGGCGTTGTGTCAGGTTGGTCCAGGCTTTTCGGGGTACGTGGTGTCATTGTCCTCGTCAGTGTCATGTTGCCAGCCCAGCTTGGTCGGTGTCGAAGGCTGTTGCGGATGTTCAGTCAGTCAGCTGTGCCGTGTGTGAAGAACTGGATTACATCAAGAGCATGTGTGGTCTGAGAACCCCAAAGCTCGTCTCCAGGCCCGGGCACCGGTGGTTCAGAGCTGACTCTGCTCCATTCAGGACACGGACCGGAGTGCACAGGAACAGAACCACCGTTGTCTGTGAGGTTGCGCTCCAGCTTCATCACGGGGTCCTTCTTCCGGGAGCCCTCCAGGAGAGACGGTGGCCCAGAAGCATTTGCCCTTCTTCAGCCAGTTACGGCCAAAGCTTCCAGCGTCCTTGCCCTCACGTGACTCGGTTTCCTCCGGCATTCAGCCCGCGGGGGGGGGGGTGCGCAGCCGCCAGGAACATCCATTTCCCTGCAGGAGCACAGCTGTGACCACCGACTCCGGGTAATCTGGGGGTGGACTCTGCTCTCTGCTTCTCGCTCTGGTCCATCTGTCTGCCTCTAGCCTGCAGGACCTGCCCCGGGCAGCACACAGGTTGGCTACAGGCTGGCTTCCCATCACAGGGGCCTTGCCAGAGTCCCTCCTACAAGCTGGCCCCACGTCTTCTCTTGTGTTGGCTCCAGCTCGCCCTGTCTGTGTCCTACAAGTTCGAGGATCTCACCCTGCACTCATTCTCCGTGAGTGGGCTGCCCTTGCTGCAGAAGACCGCCGGTCACGGTCCAGGGCAGAACAGGCCGGGCTGAAGGTCCCATGAGACCACACACAGGCCCGCGGGCCTTGGTGCTGCAGCTCCGTGTTCCTGTCTCACGTTAGTACAGAAGAATGGCCACAGCCTCTTCCCGGGGAAACCCAGGTCCCCTCTGCAAACCTCCTATTCGCTGAGCTTTCCTGCTCAGGATCTAAGAGGCCAAAGTGTGTCTCTCTCTCTCCAAACTGTGCTTCATCTCTTCCAATCTGAGAACCTCGAACAGGCGACCCAAGTTCCCAGAGCCCAAACTGGCTTCACTCTTCTCTGATAAACAGGGTTTCTCGTCCTGCACGGCTTCTCAGACATTGTGCAGCTTGTTTTCATTCTCAGCACAGAAAGTTTTCTTCTTAAAGCGTCCACTGCTCTCCCTGTCCTCTCCCCTCTCCCAGGGACTTAAAAACCCAATTTGAATTTGCTCAAATAGCTTTAAAATTAGTGTTTTCCTCACAGATCACAGTCTTGCTGGATGGAATATTTTTAGGGCTATCATAAAGGAGTAAGTTGATACACTGGGTTATATTAAAGTCACAACTTCTCTTCATCAAAAGATGCTACTGAGAGAGAGAGACAAGGCAGCTTACAGGCTGGAGAAGACATGGCCACACATACATCTGATAAAGGACATGTATCTGGAATATATGTTGATTACAATTCAGTAAGGAAAGGTAGACGGCCTAACAGAAAAATGGGCAGAAGACCGGCATTCAGAAAGGAAGGTGTGCATCTGGCGGGCGTATGTGAGAAGGCGTTCGGTCGGTTACAGAGAAGCGCAAGTCAGACCCGCACGTGAGGCCGCCAGGCGCCCCCTGAGCACCCAAATGGGGGCCGTGTCCGTGCTGCCCCCCCGACTGCTCCCACCTCTCACACTTGCCACTCAGAAAGGGCTCAAGGAAGACAGCTGCAGTGGGCGCCACCATTAAGGTCCACGTGTGGGACAGCGGCCTCCCGGTTTTCACCGGCTCCAGGGAGGATCGGTGCAAAAATTCACCAGGTGTAGCCTGCGGCCGCCCCTCCCACCAGCAGGGCTTAGCCTGCCTACCACCTGCCAGGTGAGGGCTGCTTTCGGAGGTGCAGGGCCTGAGGACCGTCTCTGTGAGGGCCTGGTGCTCCAGGCGGCCCCCCTCGTCTCCTGTGTCCCCAAGAACAGGCCCTCAGTGCGTTTTGCCCAAAGAACCATCCAGTGGATGTGGGGGCCAGGGGGTGGCCGGGGATGGTGACGATGCCCCCGAGCGCTCCTCGATTCCGGATCCCACTGCTGAAAGCTGGGTGGCAGCCACTGTGCCCCCCTTGAGAACACACCGGAGACGCACAGTTCTGAAAAGCTGCAGCTTTCAGGCCCAGCAGCCGCTGCCAGTAACCAGGTGCTCCATGCTCAGCCCTCGCACGCGGTCCCGGGGCCAGCTTGCATCACCGACCCACGGAAGAACCTCTAGTAGCCGTCACACGGGGGCTGAGCTTGCTGCCGGCCCCCTCCCTCCGCAGTCTGCGGAGAGTTGAGCATCCTGCACCATGAACATTCCACCGACCACAGCACAGATGTCCCCAGGTGCGGTCGGTGGGCTCAGTGCAGGTCTGTGTCACAGACATCCAGCGAATGTTCCGATGACAGGCCAGGTGGAGTCCACTGTCCAACTTTCATGAGGCCCACGGGGCAGAGGGGGCCAGGGCTGATGTTAAGGGAGGAAGTAATATTTCTAGCATTACAGGCACTGTTCATAGTGTAAGGAAATGCTCCAGGTCCTTGCCAGAGAGACAGCAGTAGGAGGAAAGCCATAGAGGCTGGATTTTGTTTGCTGTCCTTGGGTTGTCCACAGACCTGAGCACTAAGGTGTGCGTGTGTTCAAGTTATTCAAAAAATGTTTCTAAGTTGGATCTCCTTAAATTACACAAGGAGGAGGGAGAGAAGGAGCCCAGGATCCTGACTTTGTCCCGAAAAGGTAGTTAGGATGTTCAGCTCAAGCCCTGAGGCACAATCCCATGTCCACTGTCCCCAGCGCCCAGGCTCAGCCGCCCTCAGCAGGACAGGCCCCACGGGGTGTGGCGCCCACACACATCTCTGCTCAGAATCCCTGCAGCTCTGAGGTGCAGAGTGTCAGTGCCCAGGGGGCTCCTGGCACGCGGCACTCCTTGGGCAGGTCCGGGGTGTTGCCCACGAGCACCGCAGGTGCACGAGGGGCTCGGTCCCCTCTTGACACTCACGATGGAGTGCACGTACTGGTCGTATTCCTAACCAGCCAGCTTCGCAGAGGCCAGTGACGGTACCCACCCTGCGTGCGAGCGCCGCCCGTGCCCCCGACCCTCTGCGGCTCCTTGCAGGGGAAGCAGTGTCTTGAGAGGAGGCAGCAAGGTGTGCATACTCCTGAGCCCCGTGCACCGGAGAGCTTCCTGAGTGTCAGCAAGCGGCAGCTGTGTGATGCATTAGTCCTTAGAGACAGAGCTTGCAAGTAAGTCGGGCGTTGACCCTCCTCTGCCCTTAGCAGCGAAGAGAAGGGGAAGTAGCAGCGGGTCTGGAATGCGGGAGTCGGTGCTCAGCGGGCGGTTCCGCAGCCGCCCTGAGTCTGGGGCCCCCAGCCAGCAGCAACCGCCTTGTCAGCACCCACGTGAGCAAACACGATGAGATAATGTCACCGCTCTTCCCTGCCACCTGGCCTGTGGACGAATTGTTTTTTAATTTGGCATATTTGGATTCCATCTTTACGTGGTTATCAAACCGACTCTGAATTCAGTCTTCAAAGTAACGGAGCTTTCCACTGCGCTGCCTGAAGGTGTAACGTGGGGACCGCCCTGTCCTGAGGCCTGGTCTGCTCAGGCCCAGCTTTCCTTTCTGGGGTTGACGTAGGCACTGCCGGACGCCACCTTGCGAGGGCTACTATCTGGAGTCCTCAGGACAGGTTAGCTCTGTGCCCTGCTGTCCTCCAAGGGCGGCCTTTGAACCGACAAAATGTTCTGGCTCTTCCCTATTCTTATCTCCTTCTCTTGCCCAGAGTCTGGCTTGCTCAGCTTCTCTCTGAGGCTGGGGAACGTTCGAGAGGTACTGGGCAGGGGCTGAAGGGCCTGCTGCCCCTGCCTCTGGGTCTGTTGACACGGTGTCCAGGCCCAGGGAGAGCTGACCGACCACGGTGACTCCTGGTCGCACTCCGTGATGCCCAGAGGTGAGATCTGCAGCTGTGCTGTGGAGAGGAGGTCGGAAGAGGGCCCGGGCCCTCGGCGTCCTTATTGTAACTCATTGCCACTTGGAAAGGGCTGCAGTGTGGGGCGTCCATTCCACCATGTGACCTCTGACTTCCAGGGCGTCCAGTGAAATCAAAGATGGATTCAGTATGGGGTGTTTCTGGATATCAAGAAAGGACCCGTTTAAAGCAAAGTGTTTCATCTAGCTGATTATTTTATTTATTTTTAACTTACTTGGAAGCTCGAAGCGGAGAGGTGAGGCTGAATAGGCCAAGAGGGTGGGTGCAGCCTGTGGGTGCTGCCAGTACTCACCTAGAGGACCTGGCTCTCGGTGCAGTTGAGAGAGTAGTGGACGGGCCTGTGTCTTTGAGGATGGGGCCTTCATCTGGGCCATGTGCTTTCACCATGTCAGGCAGAGCTAACAGGAAGGGAAGTGGGTGGTCCAATCCCCCTGAGGGCGTCTTGCACCGTTGTTTCACTCAAGATCCTGGGTCTAGGCAGCAGAACTTGTGGACTTGCTGTGTTGAGGGCATTGTGCTGCCTGGCCTGGCTATCCGAGCCCCCCCTCCACCCGGCCCTCCCACTTGGCCTCTCCGCGGGGACCAGGGGCCCCAGGGCGGCGAGCTGCCTGGCTGTGCCTGGAAGCGACCACACAGCGCGTCTCCTGCAGGAGCACGGCACTGCACTCTCCCTGCCCTGGGCAGAGCCGGGGCTGAACCCACCCCCAGACCTACACACGACCCTGCTGCCGGCTCACGAGAGGAGACTTACTGTCCCCACCCCGGAGCCTCTCAGGTGAGGCAGTGGGCAGGAGGCCGAGCTTTCCACCGTCTTCCCACCAGGACCACTTCCCAGGTCCCTGCAAAGAGAGGAGGAAGGAAGCCTACTTGACCGTGCCAACAAGGGAACCCATCTCCACGGTCTGAAAACACACCCAAGCTTTGGGAGGAGCTTCACCCCTTGAGCCGGCTCACCGAGGCTCCCTTCTCTGGTGCACTGTTTCTGATTTTCCGACTCCAAGACACACCGCAGGCCTCAGGAGACATCTATCCATTCCAGCTGACAGTTGGAGCTTTCGTGACAAAGCAGCTTGGATCATTGAGAAGCCTCAGCGAGACAGCCAAGCTTTTTGGGCTTCTCCCACCTTTGAAGGGGGTGCCATTGGGCGCTTGTTAACGTTGAAGACGGCAGCGCTTGGATTTGAGCCGGGCTCTGGCTGGCAGCCTGATGGGCGGCAGTGCTCTGAGGGTACGCCGGCCCCCAGTGCCCCCTGCATGCTTCCCTGGGCCCCTGCCAGGGCTCTGAATTTAACCACCCGTGTGCACTCACACAAAGTCTAACAGAGTGAGATGGCATCTCCCTGGTCCTCAGAACCCACCGAGCAGGAAGCATCAGGGAGATGCACCTCTCTTCTGGCTTCTATTTTGAGGTCTTGGGTGGGTCCTGGAGAAAGAGCCTTGAGGTCCCAGGGAGGTCATGGACTGAAGTGCTTGGAGAAAGCATGAGAGTGGAATAGATGTGAGATACTGTCGGGATCCCAGTGAACTGGTCATAAACACCAAAGGAGCGCATTCAAAGAAGACCTGGCATCTCCTCTGGAAGAATGCGCTTCCTCACACAGAAAAGCAGGCTCTGTGCTATCTGCGTTTAGCCCATTGGGAAGGGAGCCTCTGCCCATCTTTGTGCCCCTGAATCTGACCCCGGGGGAGAGGAACCGGGTGAACACGCCCCACAGCGAGGACTCTGGTTCTGTGTTTCATGTGGTGGGCTTTAGGGGGTCTCAGCCCAACACCTGTTCATGGAGGAGTGGGTCGCCCCTGCCAGAGCCTTTCAGAGATGTGTGCCTGGTCCTCTTCCCACTGGTTCCGTCATTCATTCCTTTCCCCCAGTGTTTGTGAGTCCACACTGTGTGCCAGGGTTTGCTCTCATGGGCAACACATGTTCCTTCCCTTGACCTCCAGCTGCCAGGCTGCCTGCTTCAGGAGCACATGTGAGGGAATGATGAGCGCACCGGGGTCCCCTCCTCCCACAGTGGGGGGAAGAAGGCCACCCAGAGGATGGGATGCCTTGGCCACACAGGATCATGTGCAGAAGGTGGTCTGGCAGAGGGGATGGAGGGGAGAATGCCCACCTCTGGTTGGAGCAGACAGTACTCCATAGGACCTGCTGTGCCAGCCCCTGGTGGAACGAATAGTTCGTGGTGTGATGGGGGAGCCAGGCTTAGAAGAGCCATCTCAGAGCCATGAGATTTAAACGTCACATTGTGAAGACCTCGTAACACACTTATGTAGGAAGTGCCCGGTAAGTGAACGCCCTCTGACACCTCACTTTGAGTAGTGAATGTAAACAGTGCGCAGATAAGTCTTCAACTCTAGGTGTCTATTTTCTCTGCCAAATCAGAAAGTTTTGTCCGTAGCATGACATACTTAGGACGTATTGTCCACCCCAAACAGCTGTTTTTTGCACTCCCCACGGTGGCTCAGCTGTTGATCCAGAGGCAGTGATAGCCACAAGCCCAGAAGTGGGAGACTTATATCCTAACCGTATGACCTCCTTCTAAATAGCCCTTCCCAGAGTATGCAATGAGGATGTCCAAGTGTAAGAGTGGTCAGGCTAAGACTTGACGTGAATTTAAGGAAGGACTGTAGTTACCGGCGAAGTCCAGCACCAGGCAGCTGAGTATGTGGAGGCAGAGAGGCTAGTAACTTCCAGCGTCTGGATCACCGTCCTTCAGCTTTCCAGTCAGTTTCCACGCGTCTTTGAACCTGGGCAGGGGAGGCGTTCGTCTGCTGAGAGGCTGTATTTGCCCCGTGCCACTTGCGACCCTAGGGCACCTCACTGGCAAACCCTCAGAGCAGTGCACCGGCTTGGCTTCCTGGAAGGCAGGGCCTGGTGAGAGAGGGCGGTGGGACCTGGACGCAGCCACGGACTGACTCAGAACCCCACGGAGCGCAGAGTCTTTGCCCTCCAGCTGCCAGGGGACTGGAAGACTCAGGAGCAGAGCCCGGTTCCGGCCCTGGGCCCCGCCAGCTCTCTGCTCGTGGGTGGGTGGGAGAGGCGCAGACAGTGACAGCCAAGTAGAGCTTACCAGAAGCGAATGGGACCCACAAAGCTGGGCAGCACAGGGAGTTAAGAGGCCATTCTGTTGGAGAGCAAGGGTCCTTCATGACAACAGCTCTGAGGAGGCCGAGGGCCACAGTCATTCAGCTCAGAAGTGCAGGAGACCCATGCCATCCACGGCTGAAGGGCCTGCCTCCCTGCCCAGGAAGAGGCACCTGAGGCCTGACTGTCCTTCCCTCAGCCACAGACGAGCAGGAGGGGTGGAGGAGGGCGCCTGTGTGCACACATGTGTTTCTGTGTGGATATACATGAGGATGCATGTGTGCATGTGAGTGCATTAGCGTGTGTGCACGTCAGGGCACCTGTGGTATGTGTACGAGTACGCCTCCCGTGCCTCCGTGACCCCCTTCCCAACACCCCTCTGCATCCGCATCAGTTTTAGCTCAGTGCTCCTAGAATTTGTGCAGGCTTCCTGCCAGCAACCACACACGTTGCTTCGGGAAGGAGGAGCCCCCCACAATCTCACATGCTCTTCTTCTTTTCTGGGCAGTCTCATCTCAATTTCGGGCACTCCTCTGTCCTTGGTGTCCTCCAGGGAGGCCTCTTCTGCCTGCTAACCGACTGTCTGCTTACCTGCTAACCCCTGCCTCTCCCGCTCACCCCCAGCCACCCTGCTGGCCTGCGGTGTGCATGCGCACAGCTTTTCACTTCCCACGGCATCCTCTGGGCCGTTGGGAAGGAAGCCAGTTGTCCTCGGAGGGCCATCATGTCAGCAACTAACAGAAATGTAAGCAGTCCAAGTCGGGGTGCTGTCTACTTGCATTGGACACCCAGGTTCCCATTAGAATGGTCCCAGGGCTCCCACTCCAGGGGCTCTGGGGCGCGGAGCTGACCCTGGGCTGCAGGTCTTCCTGTTGTGTTCCGTCTGCTGCCCTCCGGCTCTGCTGTCCCTTGGTCTCTCATGGGAGGCAACAGTGGGCGTCCTTGGCCTTCCTGTTCCCTGCTGATGCTGCTGATGGGCTTTAAGGACTGGCTTAGGGTTGTGGGTTTTCCAGACTAGGCTTTTTACCATGTTCGGGATGATAAACCCTGTCCCACCAGTGCCACTTTCTGGGAGGTGTTGAGCGGTAGTGCATGGGCTTTCCTGTAGTCACTGTCCTGAGTCAAGGTGGTCTTGCTGTGATCGACCCCATGAAGCTCCAGTGGCAACAGCTGGTATGTATTTGTGTGTGAGTGTGTGTTAGGTGTGCAAGGATTCTAATCTTAGTATAAGCACTTGAATGTCTGTAAAAGAGAATGTTATGATTGTTTTTGATTTGGAGTTTGTGGAAGCATGAACTTCAGTTTTATAGCCCTTCTGGGCTTTATCCCAATGGACTGTTTTTCTAGGTTTTCAGGAAAAGTTGTATCCTGCCAGATTCGTGGTTTCCGTTAACCATGATTTATGAATGTGGGCATTACTATACATTACTGACAAATTATTTATAAAGCAAAGTTTTGTATATAAAACCTTATTTCCCCATGGAATTACTTAATAAAATTTGAGCTGTGTGCTGAGAAGGCAATCTTGCAGGAACTGATAGGAGATCTTCAGCCAAGCCGGCAGCAAACATGGGAAGCTCATGGCAGCATCCTTGCTCAAGAGCCCTCAGTACTGATAATTTGCTTTGCTTTGCTGAGTTTTAAAACATCTGGTGACTGCGGTGCTATGTGCCTCCAAAGCCCCCTGGATAGAAAAAAAGCTTTTGTCTGTGAGGCATGTAGGCATTCTAAATCTCACATGCACATTATGATCTACACATGTGCGCACATGCCTGTGCATCCACATACACACGAAGGTGCACACACATGCACACGCACCATGCAGACACACATGCGTGTGCACACAACACTCATGCAGGCAGTGTGAACATACACATACACACACACGCATGTGACACACAGGTGCTTACATGCACTCACCTACACAGCCATGCACACACACATGCATGTACACACATGCAGACAGCGTGCACACAAGCAAATGCAAACACAGATGCACACATGCCTGCCTGCGCACATACAAATGCACACACAGGCTCACACACGACAACATGCATGTAACACGAAAATGCACACATGGGCACAGTACATGTGCACAGGCACACGCATGCAAACACAGATGTACATGCATGTAGCAGACGAGAGCACAGACGGGCACATATGCACACTCACACGTACGTACAAACGCATGCACACACACGTGCAGTGGTGTCTGGTCCCTGGTGGAGGGTGAGGAGGTTCATCACCCTTGTCCCAGCTTGGGAGGAAGTGGGATCCACAGGAAAGGGGTTGCTACTCCTCTTAGCAGATCCTTTTCAGCAGCCTTTTCCAAGCCATGAAGCATTTCACATTGTGCAGTTTTCGAGGTAATAGAAATATACTGCTCTTACTTCTCAGAGAGATATTCTTGCCCTTGAGGGAGACGGTCTTATGCAGATGCTACAGAAGCCAACTTAGGTTCTTCCTCTTGCCTCTGATGGGGCATCATGACTTTTGTATCTGTTCCTGTAGCACGAGGTGGGGTGGGGAGGTGGGGGCTGCAGGAGCTGAGGGAGGACAAGAGGTCACATGCTCTCTTCCCTACATTTCCTCCCACCTGCTTCTGCGGCATGTCAGCTGGTGCTCTTATTCTCTCTGTCCACTTTGAGCAGTCCTCTACTTCTCCAAGTTTCTCCGGAAGTTCTGCACCCACCCGACTGAAGCTCGTGACTGATACAAGTGTTCTGCTTTGGAAGGAAGAGGCACGTGGGAGGGCCTTTCAGAGTAAAGTGTGTGGTACTGCCACCCAGAGGCCTTCCTGTGGTCTCCTGATCCTGCTGCGTCCTGCTTACCCCGTTAGGACTATTTAGGTGACTTTTTTTTTTTTTTAAGATTTTATTTATTTGACAGAGAGAGACACAGCGAGAGAGAGAACACAAGCAGGGGGAGTGGGAGAGGGAGAAGCAGGCTTCCCGCCGAGCAGGGAGACCGATGCGGGGCTCGATCCCAGGACCCTGGGATCACGACCTG
This sequence comes from Mirounga leonina, assembly GCF_011800145.1. Lineage (NCBI taxonomy): Eukaryota > Metazoa > Chordata > Mammalia > Carnivora > Phocidae > Mirounga > Mirounga leonina. The sequence goes on from NW_023270664.1 coordinate 833,003, forward strand.
AGCCGAAGGCAGACGCTTAACGACTGAGCCACCCAGGCACCCCTATTTAGTTGACTTTAACTCACTCCACACCATCTTCTTCCCAGACGGTGATGCCCAAGATGTTGCTCAACACAGGCCTGTCAGCGCCTGCTCGTGGGAGAACCCTCATGGCTGGGGCTTCTGGTCTAGCTGGTGTGAGAAACCACGTCTCAAGATGTTTCCCCAAAGTTTCACAATACGCACAACAAGCAGGCCAGAATAGACAAATAAGTAAGAATAAGGAAAATCGGTGGTTGGTCCTAGAGAAGATGGACAGTCCCACAGAAGTGGAGTCTGCTTGGGTCATGCCTCATCCTCCCCAAACAGGACACGGGACAGTCTTATATGAATGGCCAGCCGGGGGAGTCCCTTTGGGTGAAGGGTGCAAAGCAGAAGGATGGTGAACAGGCAAAGATACATTTCTGTAGAGCTGATGGAAGTTTAATCAAAATGTGGACCACAGGAAAAATAAAAGGTCTTCTGTGAGAACCGGAGCAGGAGGGATACCCACTGAGAGCAGAGCACCTGAGGGCAGCCTTCCCGATGGGTTCTCTACCAGTTTGCATTCAGGAGAGGGGCTGAAGAGGACACACGGGGGCGGAGTGTGGGGGGTACCGCTGGGCAGCCATTTTTGGAAGAGTCTGAGGCTGGGGTCCTTCGGCAGAGTTTTGGGAATGGACTTTCAGGCAGAGAGTGAGTAAGACATTTGGCAGAGTTACAGGAGGAATATCAAGTGAGAAAGGACTCAAGGACAGTCTTGATACACCTACTAGAAGATGGCTGGGTTCCTGAAGGGCAGCCACTGCTGTACCTGCAGAGTAAAGACTTCCTCATGAACAGCTCTAGGTAAGAAAGAATGTGGAGGAAGTAGCCATGATAAAAAATTTGTTACGTTAACGGATGGACTTTGGCTAAAGCAGGGCTCAGAGGAAGGGCCACAGACTTTGTTGCATACGCTCCTTTATAGGTGGGGATGCTCTCAGCTGAGAGTGAGGAGACCCAACTGTGCATGAAGCAGCTGCAGCTGCCCCGGCAGGAAGCTGGAAGTAGACACCTGCTGACTGGGCCAGCCAGGCCCAGCAATGTCAGCAAAGACCCACACTTATGCTCCTGTGTTCTGTGGGCCTTAGCACATTGGCTCTTCTTCAGGCTTTTCATCCTTATTCTTGTTACCTGATGACCCCAATATGTCTGTGCTGCTCAGGTATCACATTTGTGATGAATGAGGGAAGAACAGAGACAAAGAAATTTTCCTTGAGTGGTTTTTTGTTTTATAGCAAAGTAAATGAGTTTCCACACGAGCCAGCACATCTCTCCCCAATACACTACTGTCCTTTTCACCAGCCAGGATGGGTCGCCACCAACCCCCAGGTGAGCATCTGGCTCTTCTAGCCATGGTAGGGAGGTAAGGGCCAAGAGAGCAGACGGTGCAGATCAGCCCTTAAGAGCTATCCCCATGTTACCTAAAACAGAAAGGTTAGGGGTGAATGAGTAAAGCATACAAGTTAAGAAGTTGGAAAAAGAACAAGACACACTTGAGGAAAGCATAAGAATTAAATGATAAAAGGGCACCTGGGTGGCTCAGTCATTTGAGCGTCTGACTCTTGATTTCATTCGGGTCAGGTCGTGATCTCAGGGCCATGAGATCAAGCCCTGTGTCAGGCTCTGTGTGGAGCGTGGAGCCTACTTAGGGTTCTATCTCCCTCTGCTCCCTGTCCCCCACTCATCGTGCTCTGTCTCTCTCTCTGTAGCTCTAAAAAAAGAAGAAGAAATAATAAACAGCAGAAATTAATGGATGAGTTAATTATGAAGAGTCAGTAGAATTGGTGAATACTAGTAAGAGCCAGGTCTTTAAGAGAAAAGAACAAGAAAATGAACAAACTGTCAGCTAGCCTAATCAAGAAAAAAGAGAGATAACACACAAACACACAAAGTTAGATGCACAACAATATTAAAAATAGAATAATAATATTAAAGAAGATAATCATAAGTGAGTACTTTGTAAAAGCATGCAAATACATTTAGAAAGTCTGCATGAAATAAATTCTTTTTGAAGAAACAAGTTATAAAATCTGACCAGAGACAATGGAGGCTGTGAAACGGTACAAGGCAGTTGGAACATGGCAGAGGCAATCACAGCTGCCACAGGACTTTGGGTTTACCCCGTGACCACCAGGCCGGCCCAGCCTCGAAGCACCAGGCCTCTAAGGTCTTACAGGTAAATTATTTCAGTTCTTCAAGAAATGTGTAATGTCAGTGCCATTTAAAGGATTCCAGGTGTATGTAGCAGGATACAAAATCAATGCACAGAAATCAGTTGCTTTCTTATACACTAACGATGCAACTGTAGAAAGAGAAATTAGAGAAACGATTCCATTTACAATAGCACCAAAAACCGTAAGATACCTTGGAATAAACCTAACCAAAGAGGTAAGGGATCTATACTCTAGGAACTGCAAAACACTCATGAAAGAAATTGAAGAAGACACAAAAAGATGGAAAAATATTCCATGCTCATGGATCAGAGGAATAAACATTGTTAAAATGTCTATGCTACTCAGGAGCAATCTATACCTTCAATGCCATCCCAATCAAAATTCCAACAACATTTTTCAAAGTGCTGGAACAAACAATCCTAAAATTTGTATGGAATCAGAAAAGACCCTGAATCGCCAAGGAGATGTTGAAAAAGAAAAACAAAGCTGGGGGCATCACGCTGCCCGATTTCAAGCTATATTACAAAGCAGTGATCACCAAGACAGCATGGTACTGGCACAAAAACAGACATACAGACCAATGGAACAGAATAGAGAGCCCAGATATGGACCCTCAACTCTATGGTCAACTCATCTTTGGCAAAGCAGGAAAAAATATGCAATGGAAAAAAGACAGTCTCTTCAATAATAGGTGCTGGGAAAATTGGACAGCCACATGCAGAAGAATGAAACTCAACCATTCTCTAACACCACACATAAAGATAAACTCAAAATGGATGAAAGACCTCAACGTGAGACAGGAATCCATCAAAATCCTAGAGGAGAACATGAAAGAGGCAGTAACCTCTTTGACGTCGGCCACAGCAACTTCTTTCAAGATACATCTCCAAAGGCAGGTGAAACAAAAGCAAAATGAACTTTTGGGACTTCACCAAGATAAAAAGCTTCTGCACAGCAAAGGAAACAGTCAACAAAAGAAAGAAGCAACCCACAGAATGAGAGAAGATATTTGCAAATGACACTACAGATAAAAGCCTGATATCCAAGATCTATAAAGAACTTCTCAAACTCAACACCCAAAAAACAAATAATCAAGTCAAAAAGTGGGCAGAAGACATGAACAGACACTTCTCTGAAGAAGACATACAAATGGCTAACAGACACATGAAAAAATGTTCTTTATTAGCCATCAGAGAAATTCAAATCAAAACCACATTGAGATACCACCTTACACCAGTTAGAATGGCAAAAATGGACAGGGAAAGAAACAACAAATGTTGGAGAGGTTGTGGAGAAAGGGGAACCCTCTTACACTGTTGGTGGGAATGCAGGTTGGTACAGCCACTTTGGAAAACAGTGTGGAGGTTCCTCAAAAAGTTAAAAATAGAGCTACCCTATAACCCAGCAATTGCACTCCTGGGTATTTACCCTAAAGACACAGATGTAGTGAAAAGAAGGGGCACATGCACCCCAATGTCCACAATAGCCAAACTGTGGAAGGAGCTGAGATGCCCTTCAACAGATGAATGGATAAAGAAGATGTGGTTCATTTATACAATGGAATATTCCTCAGCCATCAGAAAGGATGAATACCCTTGGACGCCTGGGTGGCTCAGTTGGTTAAGCGACTGCCTTCGGCTCAGGTCATGGTCCCGGAGTCCTGGGATCGAGTCCCACATCGGGCTCCCAGCTCAGCGGGGAGCCTGCTTCTCCCTCTGACCCTCTCCCCTCTCATGCTGTTTCTCTCTCTCTCTCTCTCTCTCAAATAAATAAATAAAATCTTAAAAAAAAAAAAAAAAAAGAAAGGATGAATACCCAACTTTGACATCAACATGGATGGGACTGGAGGAGATTATGCTAAGTGAAATAAGTCAAGCAGAGAAAGTCAATTATCATATGGTTTCACTCATCTGTGGAACATAAGGAATAGCATGGAGGACATTAGGAGAAGGAAGGGAAAAATGAAGGGGGGGAATTGGAGGGAGAGATGAACCATGAGAGACTATGGACTCTGAGAGACAAACAGGGTTTTAGAGGGGAGGGGGGAGGGGGGGTGGGTTAGCCCGGTGATGGGTGTTAAGGAGGGCACGTACTGCATGGAGCACTGGGTGTTATATGAAAACAATGAATCGTGGATCACTACATCAAAAACTAATGATGTATTGTATGGTGACTAACGTAACATAATAAAATTTAAAAAAATAAATAAAGGATTCCAGGTTATAGATAAATATTGAAAGTTTTCAAGTTAAGCACTTTGCTTCATAGCTTTTTAGTAAAACAGCAGAATCCAGAAATAGACTCAAATACGTATGGAATTCGAGTGTGTTACAGATGGACTTTTAAATCAATAGGAAGAGCTTTGTGCAGTGGCGGTATCATAGCCAATGAGGTTTATCTGAGGCGCGATTATTGCTAATTGAAAATCAATAAGAAGACAAATTGTTCAAAAATTGTGTTGTAATTGTTTTGGGGAAAAGTATCTGGGTTCTTATTTTTTTTAAGCAAAAAAGAATTTCAAATGGATCAATAACTTAAATGGTAGTAATATAAAAAGTTTGTAGTAGAAAGTGTGAGTTTGATTTATATTGTGGGAGCCCTTTTTAACTGTGATATAAAACTAAAAAGCCATAAATGGAAAGAGTAGTAGTATTTGATGATACAAAGCTTTTAAAATATTGAATAGAAAAAGGTATTATAAGAAAAGTTGCAAGAGTAGAGGACTGGCAAAGACCCAACTTTTCAAGTGTGGAGATGTCCTATAAACGAATGTGACAAACGGTACAAGGCAATTGGAACGTGGCAGAGCTGGGGGCAGGCAGTTTGCATGAACAGGCATATGAGTCACCTGTAAATATATAAAACATTCAGCCTCGTTCATAATTGAGGAGAAACAAACCAAAACAACAATGAGATAGAATTTGTTACTTAAGAGATTGACAAAAATGAGACTTTTGGTGATGCCTAGTGAGAGGTGCAGAATATAGTAACTCTCACACACAGTTGATGAGAATATAAATGGACATGACTTTCCAGGGGAAAACACTTGTCATTCTCCAGCTCTAAGTTCACGCGCCATCTGACCTACTGTTCCTCCCACCAGGAATCGACCTATGCTTTACTTGCACGTTAGCCAGGATGTCTGTGCAGAGTAGTCTCAGCGTTATCTGTAGCGGCCAACAACTGGAGTTAACTGGGTATTTATCCATAGTTAAATGTTCCTGATGCGCTGCTCTTGAGCGGACACACTTCCATCAAAATTTTCTTTCCTTCTGTTCCTAGAGCAGACCTGTCTTCTCACTGGTTTACTGGCCTCCCTCTTAGCTCCCACACACTGGATCTCCCTAGCTTCTTTTGATCCCCTTTCCTTCTGCCTTCCCCAAGCTCCACCCCACCTGGGCTCCCTGCCTCGGGCTGGGTCATCTTCCCACCCTGACACCCCAACTCACTCTCTGTCTAACCCTTCTATTCCCTTTCGGGCTTATCCTAAATATTTCTTCCTCAGACAGCACCTCCCCTGACACTCTGAACACTTTAGTCCTGGGTGAGCACTCCCTTATCCTGAAGCCCGTCCTGCGAGCAGCTGCTTGGAAGCCGTGCTGAGCCCAGAGCATGGTGTGGGCTGCCTGCGTGCAGGCCACCCGATCCTGTCTCATTCTCTGAGCAGCTAGGCCTTTTGTTTGTTTCCCTTTTTCTATTGATATCCATATTCTAACTTGCACCTGTTTCCCACCCATAAGCTACCAGGGGTTAGAACTGATTGTGGCATAAACACTGTTAGGACACAGATCCCAGTTTGGGCCTTGCCTACGCATTTCTAAAGGAAGGGCAGGGCCTGTGTTTCTTGTCAGTGGTCTCTGGGACACACTGCGCAGGAATGACCCTTAGGGCCTATTTTAAAGAGTTAGTAGTGCTATATGTTTGCAGCCAAAGAGGCTCCTTCTACAAACTCTGTCTCATGGCTGGAGCTGACGTGCCTATGAGCATGACTTCAGTTGTGGGAGGGAGTCCTCGGCAGCCTTTGCTCTCAGGAGGGCAGCGTGGCCTGCAGCATGGGCTAGTGAGGAGCAGCCAGCACTCGCAATCGTGGGCTACCCTCGTTGGGTCAGGCTACACTGCAGAGGATATCCTTGAAGGCAGCTGTCCAGTGGCCAGCGGTCAGGGGCCGTGACATGGTGAACAGCAGAAGGCATCATGAACTCCCCGGAAGTGTGACCCCTTGCTTCCTCTCCCTTTTACGGCTCCCCTGTCAGCACACGCCCACCTGCTCCCCCTGCTTCCACACCTCCACCAGGAAGGCACCTCTCCACCCACCTCTCCACCTGCCCACGCAGCGCTTCACACTGTGCTCTGGGTGCAGCTGAGCTCTTGTCTCCATGTCCCGCTACTGTCTCTGCACCAATAGGCATGGCTGTGATGCTTTGTGATGTATGTGCTGATGCATCTCCCCACTGGGCCGTGGTGTTCAAAATTCAGTCAGACCACAACAGTGGTTGAGCACGGCCGTGGGATTAAGCACCATTGGATCAGGAGACCAGGAGGCACTCAGACCCTGACCCAGAGCACAAGCAGCTTCCCAAGAGGGCCTGAAGGATGGAAAGATGGGTGTACACACACGTGTGTTCATGTGTACGTATATGTGCGTGGATACACATATGTTTACATGATGGAAAAGTAGAGCAGACTGCTTCTATGGTTAGTTGGGGTTTTGACCCAAGTAAGGAAGGACATTGGGACCCCATGACATGGGAAGAGTGGTGGTGAGCTGTCCACATGGGGACAGTTTTTTCCCACTAAGAAGGAGAAGGAAGTGGGAAAGAAGTCCCAGCGTGGGTGGATGAGGGTGCAGGCTCACAGACTCATAGAGTTATCTGTGAGAAGTTGTCCCTGGGCCAGAGCAGGAGGGCAGCTCTGGGCTGCAGGGTGTGTGGGCGTGGTGCGCCTTTTCTGTGGTTTGGACTGTGATAGAGGAGAGAACATGGGCAGGGTGGCGGGGGGGAAGGGTATGCAGAGCGAAACCCTGAGGGGTGGAGGCCGCTCTGATGAAGAAGGATGCACAAAAGGTAGGATTCAAGGCTGTAATCTGAGAGAGCATTTCTGGGCAGATGGAAAAGGAGAAAGAATTGGCCAAAATAATGATGGGCAGGCAGACAGGAGGTCTTTGGGGTGGGAAGGGTTTCAAGAAATACAATCAAATTGCTGATTATTGACTATTGACCAAGTAGATCATTGTTCTCAATTGTTCCATTGAAATCCAGCCAGAAGGCTGGACTCTCCCTTCAGGTTCTCCTTTGGTTTGCAAGTAAGATGATACTCTCCTCATAGAGATTATTCAGAGTCCTCGGAGTGAATACATGTTTCTCCTCCATCTTGGCTCCTAGAGTTTTCTGAGGGTGGTAATCTGAAAAGAGCATCCTCTTGCTTTTTGTTTCAACAGCTTTGAGAGCCACACGTACCAGGAGGCCCTGTGGGTGGAGGCTGCAGGCTGTTTGCAGAGAGGGATGCTCTGGGAATAAGGCTGGCACCTCAGAGGGGCTCCTTGGTGACGCCTAGGTTGGCACCCTGCAGTCCCCAATCCACGGGTGGCATCTTGGAGCTGTGACACCAGCAAGAAGTGCCTCCCCTCCTGTTTCAGAAGGAAAAGCCCAACTGGTCCTTCCTGCCTCCCTTGCCTGCAGGGTGGGGTTTGGGAGAAGGACCGGCACACACTGGGGGCGGCAGGCAGGCAGTCATGTTGCAAGAGCTGGTCCTTTGGTTGCAGACTGCTGTGTGCAGGTAGTAATGTGTAGCCTCTGATGTCAGGGTGAACAGATTTGTTGAAGACCCTGGGCTTCCAGGGCAGGGCAGAGTGGAAGCCTTCACGGGAGCCTGAAAGGGAAAGGAGAGACCTGTCCCAGGACAAGCCATGCAGGTCCCTGGAGCTCAGGAAGCCTGTCCTCAAAGGCTGCCACTACCCCCCTCCAGTGTGCCATGTGGCCGGAGACACTCATTCATGGTGGTGACGCTGTGACAGCAGATACTGGCACCATGGGATTCAGGAAGCTGGTGCTCCTGTCTGGTGAGTGTCTCCTTTCTCCCCATGTGGCCAGCAAAGCAAAGGTTGTGACGAAGGCAAGACCCCACACTGGGCCATGGGCCAGTTATTTCAGTCTTATTTAGAGTGTTTCTAGAGCATTCATAAGAAAGGAGGACACCAAGGCCAAGTGCTCTGATGCAGGGGGAGCTGCCAAAACTAGAGCCTAGCAATGCTCTGGTGATGAGATGCTCCCCCTTCCCTGAGCAGAGGGCCGAGCACAGGCCTCTGCAGACCAGGCCAAGAGCCCCATGCTCCTGCTGCAACACCAGTTCCAGTGGATTTTTTCACAAAGCTAGAAGAAACAATCCTAAAACTTGTATAGAACCAGAAAAGACCCTGAATTGTTAGGGGGAATGTTGAAAAAGAAAACCAAAACTGGGGGCATCAAAATGCCTGACTTCAAGCTCTATTACAAAGCTGTAATCATCAAGACAGCATGATATTGACACAAAAATAGACACACAGATCAATGGAATGGAATAGAAACCCCAGAAATGGACCCTCCATTCTATGGTCAACTAATCGACGAAAAAGAAAGAATATCCAATGGAAAAAAGAGAGTCTCTTCAACCAGTGGTGTTGGGAAGATTGGACAGCCACATGCAGAAGAATGAAACTGGACCATTTCCTCACACCATACACAAAGATAAACTCAAAATGGATGAAAGACCTCAATGTGAGACAGGAATCCATCAAAATCCTAGAGGAGAACACAGGCAGCAACCTCTTTGACCTCAGCCACAGCAACTTCTTGCTAGATACGTCTCCAAAGGCAAGGGAAGTGAGGGTAGAAATGAACTACTGGGACTTCATCAAGATAAAAAGCTTTTGCACAGCAAAGGGAACAGTCGACAAAACCAAAAAACCCAACAGAATGGGAGAAGACATTTGCAAATGACATTTCAGGTAAAGGGCTGGTATCCAAGATCTATAAAGGACTTACCAAACTCAACACTCAAAAACCAAATAATCCAATCAAGAAATGGGCAGAAGACATGAACAGACACTTTTCCAAAGAAGACATCCAAATGGCCAACTTTATGTTTTAAGTGGTGTCAAAGCTCCCCACTCGAAAGCCAGCATGAACCTCTGGACATGGGTGGGAGGTCACCATGGATCCTCCAGCCCCAGTGAACCATCAGCTGACTGAGGCCACATGAGGGGAGCCACAAGAGAGGGACAGAACCACTTAATTGCTGACCCACAAAACAGTGAAGAAGAGTGGGCTGTGGTGTGTTAGACCTCAAGGCGGGGGTTAGTCACAGAGCATGAGGTCAATGAAGCATTGTCTAAAAACAGGGACATGCCCACGCTTTGGCAGACACATGCTTCTCTCTGACATTGAATCCCAGGACGACCTGTCATGTGGGTTCTTCATAAGGGTAATGGTTTATATAATGGAACCCAAGGCTTCTCACTGAGGGAGAATCCATGTTTTCTGGGAACGCTTAAAGGGCAGGTGTTACAGGTTAGTTAGCATCACCTGGAGACCTTGGCAGAACTCTCCTTGGGGCACTGTTTCCCATGCAGGGCCATCAGCAGCATTCCCTGAGAAGCACAACCTGTGCTTAGGAATTGCTTAAGGCTATTCTTTTGCATTTGGAAACTATATGCCAAGAAAACTGTTTCAGTTCTAGTGTCCATTGATCTGGGGCTGTTCTTTCCCAGAAGCAGGGCCAACATACGTGTTTGCTTTTCAGGAGCACTTCTGGTTTGGGTTGGTAAGATGATGCATCTCTGGCGTAGAGGGGCCGCTGCATGTCCTCGTGCATCAAGAGAAGGGTGGCACATGTCCATCCAACCTGTTGGAAGGAGGAGCAAATGATTTATAGTCATGCCTAGAAAGCAGATGCCTTCGGGACCCCACCCGGTTTACCGTCACTTAAAGCTGGGCTTTAAGCCAGGTGCCCTCCCACGACACGGCGCCTCCCAGGTGGGAGCTGCTCACACTGTCGAGGACCTTCTTGGTGGCGGCTCCGTCGATGAAGACCCGGCTGTGTGAAGTCACGGGCGCTGTGTTTCGGAGTCCACGGCGACTCTCTTCGGATCTGAAACGACCTTGCTGCTGGCTCACGAGACACATGCTGTTGTTTCGGGCTCTGCACCCCAGCTCTTGCTGTGGCATTGACCTGGAGCCCCCGGCAAGACGCCTCCCAGCCTCCCAGTGTCTCCCGCTGGAAAGCAGAACCAGACCCTGGGGAGGATTTGGAAGTTACTGTTTTGTGAGCCCCTCTGCCATTGGATGTGCTCTTCTGCCACGTGGCTCCTGAGCCCCTTTGCTGTGGTGTTTGGATTGCTCTGGGACATTAAGCATCGATGGCGATTTGTGAATGAGCAGGGGCCTCACTCAGAGGGCACGTTATTAGAGTCACGGGAAACACGGTGCTGTCCCGTCCCGTCTGCTGGCAGAGATACTGCGTGAAGGCCACCAGTCCTTCCCTTGGTCAGTCTGTGTTAGACTCTGTCCCAAGAGGGCAGGCCCTCTGTTGAGGGGGAGCTTGGTCACCTGTGGGTGACTGATGGGGACGGTGGAGGCATCATCACTGAGGCTCCCTTCCCAGGTAGTCTTTCCGTGGAGACTCTGAGCCCTGGCTTCTGATCTAGAAACTCTTCAGTGGACCAGGATGTCCCTTGGCTGACACGAAACGCCCCTGACTCACGTGGGGTCGTGATTGCAGCCCCCACATGAAGCACACTGAGCAGGGAGCTGGTAGTGGTGGTTCTAACACGTGGGGTCTGAGTGGCGCTTTTAATCTGACAACATAGTCCCGAGGCTGAGAATTCTGAGAATTGTCTGCTTGCAGGAGGCCTCCCTTGGTGGAGACCGTGAAGAAGTCAGCAGGGAGGGTGGTTGAGAAATAGGAAAGAAAGGGCATCCTGAGAGTAGGGTCTGCCCCAGGTCAGCGGAGCCCACGACATGGGAGGCACCGCCCGGGCCGGGAGACCGGACATGAGCTGAGAGTCCCAGACGGAGAACCCAACCCCCAAACCCACACACGTCTCCTCTGCTGCCCCAACCCAGCACCAGCTCTGACCCCTGAGGCTGTGGAGTTGGGACGAGTTCGTCTTCATTTCCAACAAGTCCACTCAGCCGTGGCTTTTTAAAGGGGAAAATTCATGTGGAATTGATTGATGTGTTCCTGTTAAGAAAGAAGGTGTCCCTTTTCCGACGTCCAGTCTGCCCCCCCTGTGTGACCTCTTTTTCTTCATGAGCTGGGCCCCAAAGGAGGCTGGCCCGGGCCTCACACAAACAGGTGTGGGGAGGGTCAGACATGCTCCACCATCTCTCCCAAATCCGCTCGAGTGAGACGCACCATTGCTGGTCTTTCTGTAGGGAAATCCTCGCGTTGAGCAGGTTCTGAGCACAAAGCATATACTCCCATCTGTGTGTGTGTGTGGAGTGTGCACGTTTGTGCGTGTTTGTGTGTGTGTCACATCAGGCTCTGTCCCACCTCCGACACGTCCCTGTGACTCAGTCATCTGTAGCTCCTGTCTTTAGGCCTCTCGCTGTACAGAGCAGATGTGTCCAGGAAATGCACCTCAGCGATGGAAAAAGCTGAAGAAAGCTAGTTTTCGAGGAGCCACGGCGACTGCAGTGCTTCCCTGCCCTGCGGGGGCAAAGGTCCACCTCTCCGTCCCGAGTGTGGGGTCGCTGGCAGGGGTGCTCTCATGAGGCCCAGTGGTTCCACGCTGCCCCTGAGGGAAAGGTTAGGGCTTCGCTGGTTTTGGTAAATGTGTGGTGTGTGGTGTTAGCCTTTGGCCACTACACATGTGATCGTCCACAGCGTTATCTTAAAAAGTTAGCTCACCCTTCTTTGAACCCTTTTTCTCAGTGTCCTCCTCTTTTCTGGAGCTTTTGTTTTTATTTTTGTTATTTTATTTTAGAGTGAGAGATGCGGAGGGAGGGGCCGAGGGAGAGGGAGAGAGAGAGAATCTCAAGCAGACTCTGAGTGTGGAGCCCGATATGGGGCTCGATCTCACGACCCTGAGATCATCACCTGAGCCGAAACCAAGAGTCCATCGCTCCACCGACTGAGCCCCCCAGGTGCCCCTTTTTTGGAGTATTTTTAGCACCAGATACCTTATTGCCCATCGAAGCCCCAGATCCTGGTCTGCCTGTCTGCCCACACGGCAGGTTCACTCCGACGCCAGGACGGAAGCGGGTTCGGCGGGGCTGGCTGTCCTGCACGAGCTGGGCTGGGCATCCCCCAGGCACCCCAGAAACCAAGGGAGGCAGTCTCAGGTGACATTAAGTTTTGTGTGGGGTTCTCTGTAAGAGCAGCGTGCGTGACAACCCCTGGGACCTGCCAAGAAAAGGAGGAGGACAGTATTCTCTCCTTTCTACAAAATCCAGCCTAGAGGCTGTTCTGTGAGTCATTATTGGGATGGGTTAAAAACTAGCTAACTAGCTAGCTAACTCATTGTAGTTCATGGTCAAGGCCCTGCTCTGGCACCTGGCTCAGCTCTGAGCAGCTTCAGTCCACAGGGCTGGATTTAGGTGATCTCGAAAGTGAAACTGGCCAAGGTAGATCTGCAAGATCTGCTCGGTTTATTGGAAGCAAAGAGTCATATATTCAGTTTAAATTGTCCCAGGATTAGTGCTCAGTACCTGTTTAAAGCACTTGGGAAAAAAAAAAATTCTTGTTTGGGTTTTTTTGGACAGTTAAGTCTTCTTCAAGGAAATGGTACCTTCCACGTACTGCCTCTGGTTCTTAGGGTTGTGAGGGTGGATGAGGGCTTTTGGATCAAATTGACTCTTACCTAGCCAACTTCAGGTTCAGGGAAGAATGATCAGGTTTCCCTAAACAAACAGTGTTCATTTAAAAAGTGGTTTTGCTTTTCCAGCATCTTGATCTTTCCTATCATTAGGACACCCCGATTGTGCGTGGGGTGGTCTGGAGCGGAGGGAATTGAGAGGTCTTATCCCAGATTTGCGGGGCACGTCGCTCTTGTCAGGGGCCTGCTGCACGTCCAGCCCTCGATCGGCCCGGTGCTGCGGTCTCGGGCATTGGGCTGGCCGGCTGCTGGCCGTCTGCCTGGAGACAGGCTGGGGGGGACTTGCTGTCGAGTCCACGAGTCTTTGGGGGCTGTGCGTCTTGTTTGCCCGCTGCGGTCAGCCAGGCAGAGGTGAGGGTGGGAAAAGCAGGGAGCGCAGTCTGGGCTCTTGGGGCGTCATCCAGCAGGACACAAATAATTCGGTAGCAATATGCTCAGGTCTGCCGACCACCGAGCTGTGGAAGCGGTGCACACTCACCGCCCAGAGGCACGGGGAGGGTTTTCTCCCTTCCAGGTAATTGGCACCAGCAGGCCTGCCTGCGTGGCTTGGCATGGTGCCGCCATTGTGGCCCCACCTCTGCAGCAGAGGTGAGGGGAGACAGGCCATGGGGTGTTCTGTGTGCCCGTAGACTCCCGCCCACGCTGCGAAGTGCTGGGAATGCTAGGGTTGCCACGGCAACGGGAGAGGAGGCTCTTCAGGCAAACAACAGAGGGAACTTCGCTTTCCATTAGCCTTTTATTTTTAGTGAAGCAAGAGCCTTGTGTGAAGAGAGGAGGAGGCCAGACCACTGGGCTTCCAGGAAGGTGTTTGCAGCCCAGATGATGTTGCTGTCACTTGCCACTGGGGCACGTTTTCTCACCTCTTCCTGGACTGCTCATCCTGTGCCAAGGCGAGGGGCTCCTCTGTCCGAAGCCCAGTGACCTGCAGGTCTCAGGTTGCAGCCGGGGTGGTAGACTCGGAGAGTCAGGCGCCCCTGTGCTTTACTGAACATGTTCTGAGTCTATAAATGTCTACAGATAGATTGCAGCAATAATATCTACATGGAGAGGGAAGCAATTACTTTCCCAGTTCAGCGGCTGGTGACTGCTGGGTTCCAGCAGGACGTTTAGGCGGATCCTCTGTCCCCAAGGGTGCATGGTTTCTGTTCTCCTGTGGTGTGCACATGGTCCCTGCCGTTCCTCCGAGTTCCTGAGCGTCCACAAAGTGACAGCGCACTGCGTGGGCCTTGTTACTTCCACTACGCCTGCGTTCGAGTTTCCACTGTAGCCTACACGTGGAATTCTCCAGATTCGATTTCTGTGCTATTTCCAAGATTTCAGTAGTGCTTTAATCTCTGTACTTGTTATAATCAAGTCAAAAGGTATTCACATCACTGTCAATGATTTCACCTTTTCTTTTAGAAAAATTTCCCACAAGCACTTCAAGAACAAGTGAATTGTTAATTTTTTCCCTACCAGATAGCATGTAACTGGAATTGTCTTTCATAACAACGCAGCTCACAAGGCAAATTTATAACTGGCTGAAAAATGATATAAAATACTGGTATCAACTTGTAAGAAAGTATCAGGAGTATGGCTCAAAAATTAAATGTGTTTTGTGTCATATCCAGAAACAGACAAAAGGGTGAAAACTGTAAGAATTCAGTGTAGAGTCATCATAAGAATAAACTTCCCTTTTACTATTTATTTATTTATTTTAAAAAATATTTTATTTATTTATTGGAGACAGAGACCAAGTGGGGGGAGGGACAGAGGGGGAGGGAAAAGCAGGCTCCCGCCTGGGAGCCTGACGCGGGGCTTGATCCCAGGACCCTGGGATCCTGACTTGAGCCGAAGGCAGATATTTAAGACTGAGCCACCCAAGCATCAGGCGTCCCTAAACTTCTCTTTTAAAGATTTTTTCCATGAGACTCTTTCTTTTGTTTTCTCTTTCTGTGCAGATGCATGAGCATTTGTGTGTGCTCTGCACGTGTGTGCTGTGTGCGTGTGCGATGCATGTGTATTGTATATGTGTGTGTGCCATGCATGTGTATGTGTGCTCTGTGTGAGCTGTGTGTGCTATGCATGTGTATGTGTCCCCTGTGCCATGCATGTGTGCTGTGTGTGTCATTCGTATGTACGTGAGTTATGCATGTATGTTTTGTGTGCATATGTATGCTATGTGTGTCTGCTGTGCATGCATGCGTGAGCTGTGTGTGTGCTGTGTGTTCGTGCACAAAAAAGCAGAACATTGACTCTAGGCTAAGAGCACGTTGAGGGGGAGTGGGGAGGCTGGTCCCCTTTTTCTGCTCTACAGAATTCTGCATTGTTTTGGTTTATTTTAATTTTGTTCAGTACACATGCATTATGCCTTCAACTTATGAGAATAAAGAAAAATAACAAGTGTTCATTAGAAAATACAGAGAAATGGGAATTAGAGACTGTCCACATTCGCTTCTGCCAGAGGTGAAGACTCCTGGTGTCGTGCCCTGTCTGTGCCTCAATGCAGAGGGGGGCCGCTACACGGCCTGCTGTGGGCTCTATTTAAGTCACCCGGACGGTGTGAGCATTTTCTTTGTTATTATAGTGTTTTCATGAATATTTTAAAGACTGCGAGACATTTTGAGTTGGCATATGATACTTCACGTAACAATTCATTTATTGTCAGTCATAGAAATTATTTTTTAATTTTATAAATAATACTCACTACACACCCCAGCCATAAGTTTAGAAAGTGTGTATGTGCATGTATATGTGCATGGGTACTAAGCAAACACACACACTGGGTGGGGGGTCTTGGCGTGTCCCATCAAATTAGGGTAAAAATGCTTACAACTCAGTAACGAGTGACTGCTAATGAATGCATGTTGATTAGCCACTGACCCACTACTTGGTAAGGACGTCACAGAGAGCTTGTGACTGGCTGTGTTGTGGCCCTTCCAGCCCTGAGCAGTGGTTGTTCTGGTCCTAAACCACAGCCCAACCGCCCAGAGAAAACCCTCTTCACATTTTCAGTTGTGCAGAATTCACAAGCTGGAGGCTTTCAAGCCAACCCAAATCACAGGTGGTGGTGTGCATATATGTGTGCAAGCCTACGTGTGGGTACACGTGCACATGTGTGTGCATGCCTGTGTTTTTGTCTTATTTTGTTTATTTGATCTTACGTAGTGCTTTAAAGTTTTTGAATTCATTGCAAACATTTTATTTTATTTTATTATTATTTTTTTAGATTTTATTTATTTATTCATGAGAGACAGAGAGACAGAGAGAGAGAGGCAGAGGGAGAAGCAGGCTCCCAAGGAGCAGGGAGCCCGATGTGGGACTCGATCCCAGGACCCTGGGATCATGACCTGACCCGAAGGCAGACGCTTAACCATCTGAGCCACCCAGGCGCCCCTCATTGCAAACATTTCAAAATCAACATTCAAGTAGAAATCAGTTTCTGGGCTCTCTGGAGAAAGTGGGAAACCTGGCTTCCTGAGCCTGTGCTCCTCCACAAGAAGGTGGGTTCCCTCATTTGGCCCAGTCCTCACCACTGCTTGGTGACTTCTGTCTCTGAGCCGCGTGCACATCAGTTTCCAGCTGTCAGGGAGCTGGTGGCTCTGCTCCTTTCTCGAAGGAGAGCTAGGAAAGTGAACCATATCTTCAACTTTTGTTTTTAGCAAGAAGGCCTCAAGTGCCAAAAGCACAGAAGGTGGGGTGCAGATGTTGGAAGACGTGTAGTCAAGCCCAGTTTTAACATGCAAACCAAGTGCTTCTGTCTGGGAAGAAGTGCGTGTCCTGCCCCACACTTCCCCTGTACCTGTTGGTCTCTGCGGGCATTTGAGTTGAGCTCTTGGTTCAGGATTTTATTTTAAAAGCATGTTAAGGCATTGTCCCTTTTCTGCCCCCTGCAATGGGATCCCTAATTCTTTACCCTTTGAAATAATGTGTTGTCATTTGATTAAATAAAATTTCATTATTTCCCTAATAATAGTAATTGTGGTGATAGAACTATTTTCTCCCTTTTCCCCTACCTTCCTCTCTAGGTTGGGCATCTTGCGCAATGTGTAGTTAAGAACGCAAACATCAGAGCCTACCCCTTGGGCCACATCCTGGTTCTGCTGTTCCTAGCTGTGTGCCTTTGAGCAAGTTGCTCACTGGGTGTGTGCCTCAGTTTTCCATCCGGACAGCCTGTGTTCCCCCACATGAAGTACGGAGAGTGATGCCCGATGGGGGCGGGCAGCTCAGACAAGTGTGAGCTGTTGGTGCCGTGGGATAGTGTGCACATGGAATGCGTGTGTCCTGAGCTATGGGCCAGTTCTTCTGCCTGTCCTTTTGGGCTTCCTTTGCATTTTCCTAGCGAGGCTTCCAGTGGCCAAGAACACCCTTCTTCACTTTCCCCTCCTGCCGTGTAGCCTTCCCCCAAGGAAAACTCTGCCGTGCGTGGGGTACCTCCCTCCAGACCGATGCGCCTTGAGCTGCTTTCCCATCTCGGCCCAAAGTCTAGCATTTGCCTCGGATTCTGTCTGCCTCTTCCGCGTTTCGCTGAGAGTGTTTCCCTCCATCGGGCACGTGCTGGCAGGCACTCGTCCTCACTGTCATCCCACACGAGGGACGGTGGCCCTGACCACTCCTTACTCCACGTCACGGGTGTTTCCTGGCTCAGGCATGGCCCTGACGCTCAGTCCCCCACTTCCTTCTTGAAAATGCTCCCCGCTGTCCCTGGATGCTTTGGGGAGCAGCAGTGCTAGATCTGTGGTTCTCTGTCATTTTATTATGACCCACCAGCACACCTGGTTGTCTTGCCTGTTAGCTCTCTGGGGCCGAATTACGAATAAAACCATACAATTTTGGTTGCCACTTTCTGTGTAAGTCCTTTAAAAAGGTCAAAGCAAGGGGCGCCTGGGTGGCTCAGTCATTGAGCGTCTGCCTTCAGCTCGGGTCGTGATCCCAGGGTCCTGGGATCGAGCCCCACATCGGGCTCCCTGCTCAGCGGGAAGCCTGCTTCTCCCTCTCCCACTCCCCCTGCTTGTGTTCCTTCTCTCGCTGTGTCTCTCTCTGTCAAATAAATAAATAAAATCTAAAAAAAAAAAGAAAAAGAAAAAAAAGGTCAAAGGAAGGGGCGCCTGGGTGGCTCAGTCGTTAAGCGTCTGCCTTCGGCTCAGGTCATGGTCCCAGGGTCCTGGGATCCAGCCCTGCATCGGGCTCTCTGCTCCGCGGGAAGCCTGCTTCTCCCTCTCCCCCTTCCCCCTGCTTGTGTTCCCTCTCTCGCTGTGTCTCTCTCTGTCAAATAAATAAATAAAATCTTTAAAAAAAAAGGGGGTGGTGCCTGGGTGGTTCAGTCGGTTAAGCATCTGCCTTCGGCTCAGGTCATGATCCCAGGGTCTTGGGATCCAGCCCCACATCGGGCTCCTTGCTCAGCAGGAAGCCTGCTTCTCCCTCTCCCACTCCCCCTGCTTGTGTTCCCTCTCTTGCTGTGTCTCTGTCAAATAAATAAATAAAATCTTTAGAAAAAAAAAGTCAGGAAAAAAGCAAATGCTTTAGAATGTGGGTTGTCCTGCTTTGAAAAGTCTGGTGAACAGGATGACCCAAGGTGAACTGGGAAGCGCTCACACTTTCAAATTCAGCTTCTGAAATCCGGCTACCCCTGCGGTGGGTCCCGGTGCATCCCTCGCGAAGGAGATCTCATTTTCTTTCGGAGGACACATAGGTCAGAGTTGGAAGCAATCTTAGCTGTCTTCCACATTTACAGATGGAGTCTCACATCCTGAAGGTTAAAGGACTTGCCCAAGGTCACACCGCGTGGTAATTTAGGCGGCATCTCGGCTCCAAACCTTTAAGCCCTCTGTGTCGGTCCTCACGGGGGCTGTGACAGAATACCACCGATTTGCTTCTCACAGGCGGGAGGCTGTGCGCGCAGGTAAAGATCCTGCAGCCTTGGTGCCTGGTGAGGGCCCTCTTCCCATCTGCAGCCGCCGTCCTGCTGTGGGCTCGTGGGGGAGCAGGGGCTTTTCTTGTAAGGGCAGCTCTGCCACGACGGGGCCTCAGCCGCACCTCGTCCCCTCCGAGAGGCCCTGCCTCCCAACCCGTCCCCCTGGCTGGCTCGTAGCGTGTGGGTCTGCGGTCAGAGCATACAGCCCGCAGCACGTCCGGGTCACCAGGGGACCCAGCCCGGCTTCACAGTGGCCTTTCCACGGCAGTGCCCCGCCCCCTCCCTCAAGTGCTGACTTGCAGCTACGCGAAGTGTGGATGTTTTGCTGCACATACCCAGAGGCTTAGAGAAATGTGTATCTTAAATAAGTGTAATAAATCTATCAATCAACCTGCAAATGCAGGCTAGCCCGGAATATCCATTTTTAATGAGTTTGATACCGCACAGTCCTGTCATTACTGGAGGGTGACACCGTGCGGGATTTATTGCTGCAGGGGGAGAAGGCCTCCCGGCAGATCTTACTGCTGTCAGCCGTGCCCCGATCTGCGCCCCGACGTAACTGGAAATCCCGTAATGAAGAACGGCGCTCTGGTGAAGCCTTTTCACAGCCTGAGAGAGCGGGGGCCTGGGTGGGTGCTGTGCGGAGGGCGGTCCTGGCCCCCGGTGGGTGACAGGAAGGACAGAGCATCAGGGACCGACTGAGTGCGATGCCGTGCCGCTCTTACCTGTTTCGTCGTGTCGGTCCTCAGCAGCCACCACGCGGCTGAGGGTTTGGGGAACAGCTCTTCCCGTCTGAATGGGGACGTGCAGAGTTCCAGTCATATCCACCCAAATCAATCCAGTTAGGAAACTCACTCAGCCCAGTTAATTGATCAGGTGGGTCAGGCCTGTTCTTTGTAAGGAGATTGTGTTCTATTTCAAGAGATCCACTCAGATTCTCCGCTTTGAACTCATGTGCTCTCCCACAACGTGAGGAACAGGCCTCTGGTGTCTAATCAATAAAACCCAACAGACCCTGAGTTCCTGGTCAGATGAATGGGGTTCAATCCCATTTAACCAAGCTTAGGAGGTACTTAGTACTCATGAGTACTCAGCCCTAAGGAGAGATACCTTCCTAGGAGGTACTTATGACTCAGTTCTGCTTACTACTAAGTACAGAGAGCTGCATGGGAGGTGCTTAGGACTCAGCAGTACTTGGTCCTAAGCTGATACTGCTACTTAGGAGGTACTAAGTACTCAGAAGTACTTAGCATGCAGAACTAAGTAAAGCTTGCTCTCTGTGTGAAGGGACCAGGCCTGCAGGATGTTTGTACTCTCTACATTGGCCTCTTGGGGCTCCTCAGCTGAGACCCCAAGACCTCCATGGCAGGGTATGGCTGTGATGGTGTCCTGGGCCTACAGAATGACCTGGAAGCATGAGAAACTATCTCTCAATTGAGCTTTTCTTCTCATGAAGCCAGAGAACTGACTTCACGATTCTTTGTTCTCTCACTACAGTGCCTGAGACTTTAAACCAAATTGTGCAGGATGTTGTACCCATAAGGGAATCCTTTTTACAGAGATTGAGCAAGAAAGCACAGTTGAGATGGGCTGATGTGAGCAGTGAGACGGTTTGCTCTTTGTGCTTTAATTTTGAGAAGGAGAAGACTATCTTTGCGGCTTTGAATCTAATCTAAAACCTCAGAACTTTGCTGATGTGCTCAGTTCTAATTAGAGGCTGCGGTTTGATTAGAGCAGTCCACGCTTTGTAGCCAGAACATTCCAGCACCAGCCCCCTGGGCCAGCATGTTTTGTTTCCTAGAAGGAGTTGAACTCTGGATTTTTCCCTCACTTCTGGTCATTGAGCTTTATCTGTAGATGAGACTCTCATCTTCTGGATCTCCATTTACCGATGTCTGGGTCTGTGTTCCACCTGGAAAGAGCCTGAGCTGAAAGCTGGGGACTCTGCACCGGTGGACAGAGGCTGCAACTCAAGACAGGAGTTGGAAAGGACGTGTGTGAAATTGGATGGAGAGGATGGGAGAGGTGTGTGTGGGGGGCGGGGAGTCTCGACAGAGGCTCTCTGAGCAGCCCGCCCCTCACCGGGCTGGGGGGCCACAAGCTGGGGGGTCCCCTAGGCTGATCAGGAGCCATTAGGATGCAATTTGGG
The DNA here is from genome assembly GCF_011800145.1 of Mirounga leonina. Classification (NCBI taxonomy): domain Eukaryota; kingdom Metazoa; phylum Chordata; class Mammalia; order Carnivora; family Phocidae; genus Mirounga; species Mirounga leonina. The sequence goes on from NW_023270664.1 coordinate 854,134, forward strand.
TCAAATCAGATTCGATTAAATTTGGAAACAAACAGCAGCAGAAACAAGCAAACAGGCTTTGGCAGCAAGAGCAACCCTCTTAGTGAGACTATGGATACGGGTTGAGACCTCTCGTGTCAAAACTGGGATGGGAGATTTGAGGTTTCCGCATTGCCAGACCTCCACAGGCCTCTCCTTTCTCAGCTCAGTATGCATTTTTAGGAACGCTGAAGCTATATGTATCATTCCCTTGACTTAAAAAAAAATGTCCCCAATTATTTTCTTAGTAAGCATTAGGGGAGGACCTCATCAGGGTGACATCCATGGGCTATAGAAAGTTAATTTAAAGTCAGTCGCAAGATTAGGGGAGGATATGAGAAACGGAGGCAGACCAAAGCCAGAGGGAGTAAAAATTTCAGGACGTAAGATCATTATGGCTGAGTGTGGGTGGGATGATTTGTACTTTGAAGTCTGTTTCAGGGGAAGTGAAAGATTTTAATTAAAAGGTAAAGTTCGTCAACAAATCTGTTATGAAAGGAAATATTACTAAAACTGGGGCTTGGGGGGTAGAATCGACCTGGCATTGAAAGGATTTATAAGCGGTCACGGTTGGGGAAGCTTTGAGGGCTGCTCTGGGGTGCTTGCTGGTCCTCGACGTGGAGGCCAGGGGTCCCCCTGGGGTCTCCGGGGGCCCGGGGCACTTGCTCTGAGGCTGTACTCTGTACCGTGTCACGTGTCCTGACGTGCTTCCTGGGGTCTGCACCAAGGCCTCTGCCAGGACTCGAGACCTCAGTCTGTCCTTCGCTCTCCTGTTTATGAGCACTTGGAGAGTAAGGACTTGATGTCAGTTATTTAATGGGCTTCTTTTTCTTTGCTGTTAGAAAAATGTGCCTCCCTGCTGGATGGGTATTGGACAGAGTGTGAGGATCTGGTAAGTGTGGAGTCAGAAGGAGACAAAGCGTTTGCTCTCAGTCACACCAGCCTTTCTGATACGGTGGCCCTCTGCCTCTGGTTTGAGTCTTTATTTAATAACATTGAATACCTTTCCTTTTCCTTCTTTCTCTCTCTCCTCATCCTTATTTAAAGGACTGATTTGCTGGTGTTATGTGCTTATGACTTTCCCCCCCTCTTCTTTATGCTCCCCATCATTTTACGGCGGCCTGTTGCTAGAAAGTCAGTCACCCTATGCCAGCCTCCTGCACCTCCACCAGAGACAGAGATGGCCATCTTAAGACAGGAGGATGCTGTTCATTCCGCAGGTGCGTGTGGCCCCTGCCTGGCACCTGGGGGGGGGCCTTGGGTTTTCAGCTGGCGGTCCCCTCTCTTGCCTTGAACAAGTGGGGATCGCCGCCCTCCTCTTGGCGTCGGGGACTGCAGACCAGATGGCGGCCTCAGCAGCCCCAGTGCCCATCACCACGGCCTCCGGGCCGGCAGCAACCACTTCCTGTGCCCACCAGGACCGGTTGGTGAGGGCCCAGCACGGAGCGGCTGACAGAGAACCAAGGCCCGCGTTCCTTGCTCTGGGACTCGGCTGGAACCTTATCTGTGCCCGCATCCAGGAGGTGGGAAATGCAGCAGCCGCTCGACACGGCGAATCTCAGTCCGCGGGACTGCCCAGGCACTAAGGAGGCCGTCGCTAGGAGAAGCGCGTGAAAGGACGCGGACATGATTTGATGTGTCCCTGAGCTCTGGACATGGCAGTGTGAGACGAGAATGAGGTGGTCCAGGGGGCCATTGGAGCAGTCCCCGAAAGTCATGTCCTGGGCTCGAGCCCGCGGCTGTGAGAATGGGGAAGAACGCCCATCACACATCATCCTGGCCCGTTCTGACAGCTAAGGGGGGGGGGGGCGCAACAATTTGCAGTACAGGGTGTGAGGGGCTGGGGGCCTGGCTCTGCGAGGGGCAGGGGCTTCTGGCCTGAAATACAGCATCGAGCACTAAAAAGAGAGAAGCTGCCGAATCACCCAGCTCCCGGGAATCCTGGTGAGAACAGAGAGCCCCGTGTTGTTCCAGGACGGCAGACTGGCTCACCCTTGTCTGGACCGTGATTGGGCAAGCCCAGGGGGACTGGCCCATGCGTTGTACCATCAAGAAGTTTCTGCACCCCCCGCTATTAGGAAACAACACGGGAGGACCGCTGCTCTGAGAAAGAGCCTGGAGGAGGTGGTGAGTCCTGCGGCATGTGTCAGCGCTGACAAGTTAGGGGAGCCCACCCAGGCAGACCGAGACCTCGAGGGCCAGCCCTGCCTGCGTCCTGCCCCTGCTCCTCGAAGCCCCCCCAGGGTCTCTGAGCCCATGTGCACCTCCTGCCACCTCTCCTTCAGGAGAGACCTGTCCACGGCGGCTGCTTCTGGCGTCACACCTGGCCCCTGCCTGTGTCCTGCAGCCCATGTCACCGGCCCCCGATCTTGTTGCCTCTTCAGAGGACCTTCCTCACTCGAGACCTGCATTGGAGTCCCTCTTGCTGGACCTGCCAGGCCAGCTGAGCCCACGCCTGTCACTAGGAGCCTCCCTGGACCATGTGGACAGCCCCCAGCTAGCCCCCACCTGGCAGCTAGCAGCATAATCCTGAGGAAGCTCTCATTTAAGGACATGAGAGAAAGAAGTCTCAGGGTGATGAT
>NW_023270664.1:856743-897152 GCF_011800145.1 Mirounga leonina
CCCTGTCCACCACGCTCACCTGCCCACTCTGCTCCCCTGTCCACTACCCTCACCTGTCTACGGCTGCCCATCTTTCTTCACCCATCACCAGTTTGCTTTCCTCATAGCACTTACCACAGACCAACATCTTATTTAATTGTGTGTTTGTCTTTATTGGGTCTCCCTCTGTGGGAATGTATGTCCCTTAATGGGAGCAGGAACTGTGTCTTTTTTCACACTCAGATCTTCACAGATTAGAAAACTAAATGCCTAATATGTTCCTGACTCCCTCTACTTTACCAACTTATTTCCAAATATTTAGCGAATCCCAATCATATCTGAAGTTCAGTGTCTGTACGCCCAGGAAGCAAAGCAGCCAGACTGTGGAGGTAAAGCGAGCTAAGCGGCCACAAGCTGCATCCTCAGCCCCTGGGACTCACGGGCGCAAGTAAGTGGCAGTGTCTCTGGCAGGAGACCGTTTCACGTAGGAAGTGAGTCACGCCGGCTCATGCGCGTGCACGCACACACGCACACAAGATGGAAATCAAGTTTACGTAGCCTACACTCTGGTTCAGTTTTCTTTGTTAATAAAGCTTATAGTCTAGCATTGACTGATAACGTTGATGGAATTTGCTAAAAGGGATCAACATGAATTTTACATTCTGTTTGTGTTCTCTCTACCATCTTAAAACTAAATAGTGGCAGGTGGAAATGTTCCAGTGACACCCCTTCTAGAGTGATAAATAGATTCACGTTGTATTTCATTAATGGTCAAATTTATAGATCGCATAAAATAAAAAATCCGTGAATGGTAAGTTCTACATTAGAAAGTTGGTGACGTCCTCCTGTCTGGTGCTGAGTTGGTGGTTTTCTGGGTGTATGACCATATCTGTTGTGATCTTGCTTCTTGCAAAGTGCATATTATAGCAGAGTGTGCACATTGGACATTTAATCAATTAATTTTTAAAAAGATTTTATTTATGTATTTGCGAGAGCATGAGTGGGGAGGGGCAGAGGGTGAGGGAGAAGCAGACTCCCTGCTGAGCAGGGAGCCCAATGCAAGACTCCATCCCAGGACCCTGGGATCATGACCTGAGCCGAAGGCAGACGCTTCACTGACCCAGCCACCCAGGTGCTCCCCCGAAGGATATTTTTGATGGGTATCTGCATTAGTAGATTTTCAGGATTCGGGGCTGATGGTTCTTTTCTTCCAGCACTTGAAGAAAGTTGTGTGATTTCCTCGTGGCCTCTGTGGTTTCTGATCGGAAATCCTTTGTCTTTTGGATTGTGTTTCCCTCGTAGGTAAGGTGTCATTTTTCTCTAGCTGCTGTCAAGATTTTTTCTTCGCATTTAGTTTTCAGAAGTTTGCCTGTGTGTCTTAGAGGAGACTGGATTTACGCTGTTTCCTCAGCTCTGTCAATCTTCAGGTTTCTATCTCTCGCCAAAGTTGAGTTTTCAGCCATCATGTTTCTGAATGCCCTTTCAGCCCTGCCTTCCTTGTCTCCCCTTCTGGGACTCTGATGATATGAATGTTAGATCTTTTGTTACAGTCCCACACTCCCTGAGGCTCTGCCCATATTTTTTTTCAGACTGTTTTCTCTCTGTTGTTGGAATTGGGTGATTTCTGTTCTCCTAGTTTATGGGTTTTTCCCTCTGCCCCTCATCCTTCTATTTAGTGCATCTGCTTGAGCTGCTTATTTTGGTTATTGTATTTTTCAGTTATAATATTTCCATTTGGTTCTTTTTGTATTTGTTTGCTGAGACTTTCTGTTTCTTTGCTAAGCCTTCTGGTTTTTCATTTCTTTCAAGTGTGTTCATAATTGTTCACTGAGGCAGTTTCAGTAAGCCTGCTGTACAGTCTTTGGCAGGTAATGCTAAATCTTCCAGCCTCGGTGTTAGTGGCTACGGATTGAGATCTTCCCGGTTTTGATATGACAGCTGATTTTCTGTTGAAGCCTGAACATTTTAGTATTCTATTACAAGCATCTGGATCTTATTTAAGCCTTGTGTTTTACAGCTTTTTCTGACACTGCTCGGCCAAGGTGTGTGTGTGGGGGGGTCTCTGTTACTAACATGGGGATGGAAATCCAGGTTCCCCCCCAGATTTCTGCTGACATCGGAGGGAAGGGATCTTGTCCATATGCTGGGCAGGGTGGCTGGTGGGAGTTTGAACTCCCCATGTGGTCTCTATGGGGGTCTGACATGGGGGGTGGGCATACCACCCACTCCCTACCTGACTGCTCCCCTGACCCTGGCAAGGTCAGGGAGGTCAGGGGCCTCATTCCAGCTTCACAAGAGAGGATGCCCAGGGTCCCCCTTGGCCTTTGTTAGCATGGGTACGGTTGGGCTAGGTTTTTTTTGGTGGTGTTTGATGGGAGGAGAGCTGTTACTGTCTAACATGTGCTAAGTCAATCCCTTCCTGGCCCTCCGGCTGGGGAGAACGACCTCAGTCAGGGCTTCTCCTGCACTTGGTGCTCCCAGGCTGCTGCCTCAGCTCCAGTGTGAGGTGCACAGGCCAGAGGACAGCCCAGGGCACCCCGCACGTGTGGTTCCTCGGATTCGCTGGGAGCACAGCCACCTGTCTCCTGCCCTCCCTTCAGAGCCTTCTGTGCATACCATCTCCAGGGTTTTAGTTGTGCCTGGAGGGCAGGGCAGGGGAAAGTACATCTTCTCCGTCTTCCTGGAAGCAGGCCCTTCCTCTCTTCCCGGGGTTTTGGCTCCTCCAGTATGCCTTGGAGAGGCGTTCAGAGAGGACGTCTGAGCCCCAGTGTATGCACTGCTTTCGTTTTTATATCCAAGTGCCCGGTTTCTGCCTGCTCCCAGGAAAGCTTAGAAGCCAGTCTAGGGGTTCAGGGTCCCCCTCGGATTGCCTGTATATAACACTTGTATCAGTTGGCCAACTGTTGTGACGGAGTCCTCCTCACAGACCCCAGAACTGACATAGCTCAGACTCTTCTGCTCTTCAGATAAAAAAATATTATTGATGCTTTGTTATTTTAAATTTTACAGATGAAAGTTTTTTATAGGCACTTCCTTTTATGCTCTTGATTTTTTTGTTTCCTGGTAGACATTAAGACCACCCTTTTGGGAATGGCATGTTTAAACTATGCTTATTCTCTAAATCCACGGTGCTGGGATTATGCTAATATCGCAACTGTGCTTTCAGTTGAGAATACTCCTGGGAATGACCCAATGGTTAACAGCCGCATAAGCATGCACTTCATATGGGTGGTTTTTTAGTTGCTTTTGGCAAGTGGAAGATTCGTGCTTATTACTAAGTCCATTTAATCCTAAAGTAAGGGTAACAGTGACTGTGGGGTGGGTCTCCCTGCAGTGACCCATTCTCTAAATGCTATATTCATGCAGAGCAGCTTAGAACGAGTTGCCATAGGAGGCCAGCCTGTTTGGTGAGTTTCCCCATCAGCTTCTCTTTTGGGTAATGCCTTAGAGACTTTTGAGATTTAGAAATGTTCCAACTGTTTGAATCTTGCCATTTGTAAGTGTAAAAAGAAAACGTTAGATTTGCATTTGAAAAAAGAATTCAAGTGTGTTCATGAAGGCAGCTTATATCTGCTGAGCCCTTCTTTTTATTCCCCAGAACATGTGGTTCTCAGCAAGTTCTGGACCTCCCTGTACCGCACTCACACACACACATAGGCAGGCACAGAGCCGTCCTGATTTGAAGATTTTGGTAATGTGTTTTTGAACAGGGCATAAAAATATATCTCCGTAATTACATGATATTTAGTGATTAGATAATTATGGATAATTGCATGGGGTAGTTCTAAGTGCTAAAGTGTTACCATAAGATCTAAAATGTACAAATTGCATAATAATTATTCTTGGGAGTTATTTGGTAATTCTGAGCATAATTATCATGTGATCTGCAGTGCATGTAATTAATGCATAATCACATGGATTTTGCCTTCATAACTACTTCGCTCTTGTTATAAAGCTCTTTGTCATAACATTTGAGTATAAATATAATGTAATTGGCTCCCAGATACAGCACATTAAGCCCCGTGATAATTGCCTTCACAGTAACAATACCCTTATTTCATTACCACTGTGTGGCTCTTCGGCAGGATGGAGTCAGAACGAATTGCCCAAGATGTGGCGGTGAGCAGGCAGGCTAGCGGCCAAGTGGTGGGTAAATGTGCACACATCTGGGTCAAGAAAGTCTTTGCTGTGACCAGGACTTTTCCGTGAGAAAGTCTGAGTCTTTGACAGGGACAGATCCCTCTTCCAAGTGAAATGTGCACCTGGCGACAGCTCATTGCATCCAGCCATGGCGCCCCTGGGCCTCATGCTTCTCATCCGGGAAAGCGTCCGTCCTGTTTCTGGTCTAGTGGTCTCAGAAGACGGGGACTTCTATGAGGAAAAGACCTTATTAATAAACCGCAGTGAGAGGGAGCCATGGGTTGTCGATGGCTTTGAGGGCAAACTTTGAAATGGTAGCAGTTTATCCTGAGACTGAAACAAGACCTTTGGCTCAACTTCTGGGTTGATAATGCACTTTTCAACTTTCCCCAGGCTTCACGTGGCAGGACGACTACACCCAGCACGTGATGGCCCAGGAACTCTCAACCCTTCCCCACACCTACCCGCAGCATCTGGAAGCTTCCGACACAGCCAGGTAAGCAGACTGCTCTCTGGTCACAGCCGGCATCCATCCAGCTTGTTCTTGTTTGAACGTATTGTGTTTGTGGCGTAGAGGGTCCGGAGGGTGGACAAGTCCTTCTCTACCGTGTCCTAGCCCAGGGGTGCAGGACGCGTTGGCGAGACCCTAGAGCCAGGTGCCGTCCTCACGACAGACATCCCAGTGGCCCTTCCCCTCCCTTTCCCAAGACCTTTGGAAAGCCCTGCATCTTCAGAACCTTGGCTGAAAGCAGAAAAGTCAAGATTTCTCATTTCCCAGTAAGAATTTATGTGCACGTTAGTACAAAAAGCAGAATTCAGTCGTGAAAGTTTTCCTGTTGCCAGAAATAGCAACCTCTCCTGAGCAGCGACATCTCATTTCATCCTCACTACACGCACTGAGGGGTTCCTAAAGCCTGTCCTGTTCTTGGAGGGAAGGGAACTGAGACGCGGGCAAGTTGGAACTCAGTCCAAAGACAGACCACAGGGAGCCACTTGGGTTTGTCTCATTCTTCAGCCATGGTGCCAGATTCTTCAAGTTTATGGAATGTGAAAAGGGCCTTCCCCAAAGGCTTAGGGAAGTTTGGGAGGCCCATTCTTTCCCCCCTAAGAGAGAGACTACTCTGAAACTTTAGATAGAAAAATCTCAGTGACACAAAAACATAGGTATCTGCCTTAAGCTGGTGTTCCTCTAATAAGTGAAGCGGCTAAGCCACCAAGAATTTCATTTCCAAATCCAGTGAGAGTGAGTGAGTGAACACACCCAAGGGACTTGGACACACTGAAAACACAATTCGCCATGTTAGCTCTCTCACCAGCTGGACTGTGAGTTTCTTGAGGGTAGGAAACATGTCCTTCTACTTCTTGTGCCTAGCTTTTCTACCTTAAATATAAAGGTTCTATACTGAAACAAAACACCACCTCTTTTCATGTGGACAAAGATCATGCATAGGAAATTCATATGGAAAATTCCAGTCTCAAATATGAATCTTATCAAAGATGATACCTTATCTTTGTTTTTTTTAATAAGGTGTATCCTTTCTACACCTCCTTTGTCAGAAAACATGCCATTATAGTCTGTGAGTGTGTGTAAGACTTCTCTGCAAGAAAAAACAACCAAAAACCAAAGCCAGGCTGTCTCGGATTCCCGTTTTTGTTTTGGATGATTGCCTACTCTGCACTGGTCTTTACAGCTGGACATTTCAGTGCCGTCCAGTGCTTCTTCCTTCCGAGTGAAGATTTAACTTGACTAACCATGAAGCGCACTATCCCAGATAACCTTGAACTCCACTGTGAGCACAGACTAACTCCTTATATGGCCGGGGTGAGAAAGACCAGAGCATGGTATCACCCAAAGACCAGCATTTGCACACCAGGTGAGGCTGCTGAACAGACCCCTGGATGACTGCCTTCCTCCCAGCATCAATATTGTCATTTTTTAAGATTGCCAGTTCTATTATGAAAGATGATACCTTATCTTTGTTTTTTTTAATAAGTGACATTAAAAGTTTAAAAAGATTCATATTTGAGATTGGAATTTTCCATATGAATTTCCTATGCATGATCTTTGTCCACATGAAAAGTATTTTTTGTATTTTTCTGTTTTGTTTCAGTATAGAACCTTTATATTTAAGGCTAGTAACTTTTCATTTATCCTATTTTGTAGAAATATTTTTTCAGTCTGTACCATGGATGACACTCGGTACAGTTGCTAATGAAAACAGAGTTCTCTTAGCCGTCTCTAGGCTGGATTTTTAATTTCTGTCTTTGACAGGGTTGAACCTAAGTAAACCACTCATCCCAGCTCTAAAAGCAGAGCCCCATTTCGGAAAGCCTTGATGGGATATTCCCAGATTCCTGTGCCTCCTACTCCTGGCTCTGGCCTCTGAGGGATGGGAGTTCCTGGTCTGCACAAGTAGGTCCCCGCGTCCTCAGGCTGAGGCTGGGGTTCTCCAGTGGGATTCACCCCAGCTTAGAGGGCAGAGCGGATCAGGATGGCAGTGGGACCTGGGCAGAGTGTCTGATCCCATGACCCCCTCCCTGCTCCCTCCTACTGATCTGGTGGTTCTCCACGGTTATCCCTGTCGCTCCTCTCAGTCCTGTGTGCCTCTGTAAATAGCGTCCTGTTCAAGTACTCAGACCTCCTACTTCCGCGTGTGTCCTGTTGGCACTCTGCCTGGTGGACCATCTCAGCATCCAGGACGGGGGTACATGGCCCTGGTGTCGTCCTGGCTTTGTCCCTCCCTGAGGCTGGGGTCACGGTTAGACTGTCATCAGGGTACGGACAGTGGTTTTCCCTCTTTTCACAAAATTTCTGCAAAACTTTCTTTAGCACTGAAATTATCTATTTCCTGGTGTACATATTTTTTATAATCTTCCTTTGAGGTATATCTCCTAGCACTTCCATTGTCTTCCAAGACTATTGGTCAAATGTGCTCACAGTTTTTATTGTGTGAAATTGAGGCATTTATATTTTTACAGAGAACGGTCATCCTTTTCATAAGGATTTCCAAGTTTGTTAACGTGGTGTGATGTTTAGAATTGTATTATAATTTAAAAAAACCGTTCAGTGTACATATACTTGTTAGTCTTGTCATTTTTTAAATGAGGCACTGTTCACTTTTTTTTAAGTTTCAGAAGTAGAATTCGGTGATTCATCAGTTGCATAAAACACCCAGTGTTCATTACATCAAGTGCCCTCCTTAATGTCCATCACCCAGTTACCCCATCTCCCACCCAGCTCCCCTCCAGCAACCCTCAGTTTGTGCCCTATTTTTAACATGATTTTTAAAATTAATTATCTTTGGATTTTCTTATTTCTACTATCCTTAGACCTATTGTTTTTTCTTCTTTTTTTAGACCTATTTTTTAAATATTTTATTTGTTATATTGAGAGAGAGAGAGCATGAGCAGGGAGAGAGGCAGAGGGAGAGGGAGAAGCAGGCTCCCCGCTGAGCAGGGAGCCTGATGCAGAACTCGATCTCCAGACCCTGAGATCATGACCTGAGCCGAAGTCAGATGCTTAACCCACTGAGCCACCCAGGTGCCCTAGACCTATTTTTTTAAAAAAACTTCTTGAATGGAATGTTTTGTTCATGTTTTTATTCATTCATTTTTTAAAAGTAATGAAGTTACACAAGTCTGTGCATTAGATTTTGAGCATAGATTTGGCACCATCCTGTGATTGACTGGCTGATATCAGTCAGAAATGTTCTATATTTTCTGTAATTGTAATTTTATACCCTTTGGAAACAGTAAGGGTCCAGTTTTTCATATATGTGTTGTTTTTAAACTTTAAATTGCTGCCTAGTTTTATTTCATTTTAGTCAGACGTGACCTGTTCAGTTTTTACCTTCTGGAAATTTTGAGGTTTTTCTCTGTGGCCTTTTTTGTATGATCTTGTTACTGATATTCAATGGATACTTTAAAAAGATATTGTATCCACTATTTGCAGGGTACAGATTTTTATACATAGTTTATAATTTTATATGGTTTGTAATATGTCCTTAATTACATTTTGACTTATTGAAATTTCTTAGAAACTGTTTCTGTAAATTTTCCTTTTGTCATTAATATATTTTGCCTTAAACATTTTGAGGCTCTGACATCGGGCACATAAGAGTTGCTGGGTCACATCTTTCTTGGTGATTGCTGTACCCACGGTCACTTCCAAAGGGTGCCTTGGTTGCCTTTAATGCTTTTGTCTTGGATTCCATTTTTCTAAAATTAGTACTGCCATTCCTGTGTTCTCTCTTTTTATTTGCTGCCTAATGAATCTGGCCGTCCTTCGAAATTTCACCCCTTGGACTGTCTCTATTTCACATGCAGCTTTCCTGAGCAATGTTAGGTGGCACTTTTTACGGCCGGACATCTCAGTGAGGCCCTGGTGTCTCTGCCCACTTCCTTTCCCTCTGTGGAGTGTGACTGGTTTGCTTTTGTTGTCTTTAGTGTTTGTAACTCTGATTTTACATTCACTTTGTAACCATCACCTTTTGGGTGTGCAGATATTCTTTTTTTTTAAAGATTTTATTTATTTTCTTGAGACAGAGAGAATGAGAGACAAAGAGCATGAGAGGGAGGAAGGTCAGAGGGAGAAGCAGACTCCCTGCCGAGCAGGGAGCCCGATGCGGGACTCGATCCCGGGACTCCAGGATCATGACCTGAGCCGAAGGCAGTCACTTAACCGACTGAGCCACCCAGGCACCCTGTGCAGATATTCTTAGAGTGCAGGTTTATGTCATTGGGAAGAAGTCGGTGTCCTCCGATCGCCCCATTTGGGATAAGGACATTATTACGCTTCTGCCTTCTTTCCCCCGGCGCCTCCCCAGATGCAGCTTCTGGCCCGGAGACTGCCGGCACCTGGCATGGGCCTCTCAGGAGGTTGACATTTGGTCAATATTTGTTGAATCAGTGAAGGATGCTTTTGAATTGTTATATGGGCAGCTACACCAACCGAGAATCCTTCCTCGCTTTCTTCACCCACAGGGCAGATGCAGTCTACATATGCTCTATTGAGCGTTCTGTACTTGACCGATTCGTAAGTATCCACAATTGGCCAGAGCGACACTTGGCACGCTTCGTACAAGACAGCTGACCTTTAGAGAGATTAACTTACCCAGATGAGGTTAGAATCGTCTTCAGGGTGCCCAGCCCTGCTCTTGTCCTGACCAGAGCAAGCACTGCGTGTGAAAGCCAGAACGTGGGCACAGCAGTGCTGCAATCCTCCACGTAAGGAACAGAGGGGAAGCGGGAGGGGCCCCTGAGAACTGAAGCCTGCCCTTTGTTGACGCTCTGAGAGCAGGAGGCCAGCCGTGCGTCCGGGGCTCCGGTGAGTTCACATGGGCTTGTGCCCAGGAGCATCGAGTCAGGTGGCTTTGAAGGGTGTATGTGCAGAGCAAACTGTTGTTACATACGGTTACCGTTACTGAGCAGGGAATGAGAACCAGGCTCACTGTGTGCTCTCTGTAAAGATTTTGTTCCCAGTTCGAGTTTTTCTCCCTTTAGCAAATTGGGTGACAACCGAAAGCATCTCATATTATTTGGAGCTAGAAGCTCAGTACATGCAAGTGGAAAAGAGAGTAGTAAAGTCCTACACATAAAACATTTTTAGTGTTTTTGAAGTGGAAAATATGTACTTAAAGGTTTTGACCTACTTCAAACTGAATGACAGGCAAAAGTCCATTTGCCTGTTAACTGCTCCAGTGCTGCCCGAGAAACGGATGACCGTGCTCATCACCCTAACATCTTAGGGCGTCACAAACAAACAAGATGAACAAGACAATTTGGAGGCACTTTTGTGAGGTTAACAATTAGTGTCGAGAAAAGACAATCTACCGGTGAAGTAAACTGACCTCCTTTAAAATACACCCAGACCCCACAGAACACGGGATTTCATCCATTCAGTGTTGGTCCAGGAAACTCGAGCCGTGGTTGGAGATCGAAGGACCGTGAAGTCCTTATCATTGGCACACATGTGAGGTCCGATTTGGTGTAGCTTGAAAAGGCATTAGAAATAAAAACCGGACAACTTTATTGACAAGATAATTAAACACAGATAAGATTTTCTGTAAGTCCCAGCTTTTATGAAATACATACAAATACCACACCTAACAGTAGTGATCCATTCTTGAAAATCAGACTTCCTACATGAAAAAACTAGCTGGGATCCTGTTTTGCATTACTTAGAGTGGGAATTCTGTAATGATTTACATACCCACCTAAAACCCCAGTAATTTCCTGAAGTGTGTCAAAATCACACTAAAGACCCTCATATAAGTAACAAACCATCATGTTTATATAAACTATTTAAGATACTGTTGCCTGGTCACTAAAAGTAATTATGGTTATTGCAAATTGAGCATTTTATTTACAGTAACCCAGCCTGACGCAGCCTACAAGACATAGACACAGACCAGACGCACACAGAGACGCACACACAGACATACCCAGAAACACACACACACATGGGACCCTGAGTGTGGGAAACCCCATGTCCCTCCATTTATGGCTTTTTCTAAGGCCTCACCGCTGTGCTTGGGGAACTGAGGGCCCGGCCCTCCTGTTGGCACATCGAAACACTTCATTTCTAGAATTGTCATGAAACTTTACCATAGTTGGTACACTTGTAAGCAAAAGTGAAAATCCTTTCTCTCTCTCAAATAATTAATTAATTAAAAAAAAGTGAAAATCAAATGATTGCTTAAAAGCAAAGTCTCTCCAGATAAAAAAATCAGCACAGAAAGGATGGGAAGAAATGAAAACCAGCGGATGAGTCCATGCCCCTCATGTGCGCTGTTTTTCTAAACCTCATACTAACATCGGGTAAGCTGTGCCATCTTTCTAGCAGTCTGGGATATTTTTGTTCAACATCAAGGGTATTTCTGGCAGGTAATTAAAAAAATACAAATTTTAAAACCCAGTATTTACTTACATGAAGGTCAAATGCATTTAGTATGCGAAAAAGCCCACCCACATATATTTCTATGTAAATGTCAGAGCTATAATTGCTTACAATTATTTATTATTCAAAAATCAGCTGCTACATTTATGAACATCCACTACAGAGAGCACAATTTGAGGTTTTATAGAGTTGCCGTAGGAAACCTGTCCGGTTCTTTCTACACAAACAGTATTTGTGGTTGTCAAAGAGGCCTAACAGAGACTGGGAGAATTGTGTTTTATATAACTTATATAACTCATTTTCCTTTAAAAAAAAAGGAAATAAGACATTTTTCTTTCAAATTAGTCCATAATTTGATCACCCCCACTACACCACAATTAATCAGCTTTGTTATCCTGAACTCACTTTCACTGATAACAGTTTTTAGATTTCACAGGAAAAGTGTCACTTAACAGGTTAATCATGTGAAATGCTAACGTTTTAGGCTAACTCTGCATTAACCCGGAATTTAATGGATGTATCTGAGTCATTCATTCAGTCCACACGTCTCTTTCAATGCTGAGTTAGGCTCTGTAAGTTCTGGGGTTGGAGCCGAGAACAAGAATATAGAGGAACGTGATCCCTACACTCAAGCGGCTTACATTCTAGTGAAAGGCTATCTAGCAACAAAAAGCACATAGTGAATAAAGAAGGTAATTTCAGCTAGTGATAAGCGCTCTGAAGACCATATTTTAGGGTGATCTAATAAACAATGACTGGAGCACACCTCTGATTGGATGGTTGGGGAAGGCGCCTCTAAGCTACGAGGTGAATGAATGGCCAGGGAAGTAGGATGTGATTGGAGCTTTTACCCGTAAGCGATGGGACCTGGGGCAGTTTTTCCAGAGGCCCCCATGGCTTCCGGGCGCCCACGCCTGACTGCAGGCGACCCAGATGAGGCAGCAGTGCAGGTGGGAGACGTGGATGGATACAGGGCGTGTTTCTGGGTCAGCTGAAGGAGTGTGTGGATGTGCGGGTAAGGAGGAGAGAGAAGAAAGGGTAACGGTGAAGCCTGTGGTCTACGGCCAGATTGGCGTTTGGTGCCTTGTCACCTGCAGAGATGTATGGTCAGTGGGCAGAGTAGGGCCAGCCGTGGACAGCACAGCAAAGGAGAAAAAATAAACTGAGAGGAGAACTTGTGAAGAGATGGTTTGGGAAGTTCTCAGCCTCTCTAGATTGCACGGGATGCCAGGATTAGGAATTCACTGTTAGGCAAGCCCTTCTCAGGGATCCAGAGGTCAGAGTGTTTAGTAACACAGAGGGGTCTCTGCACAGAGTCTTGCTGTGTGGCTTCCTGCCCCATTAGGATGCACTTGGCCCTTTGGGGACGGGTGATATGCACACAGCAGAGATGTCCGCGGGCTGGGAAGCTCTGGTCAGTGCGTCCAGGCTGCGAGAGGGGTGGCCACAGAGCTCAGCTCTTCACAGCCAGGGTAATGAGAGGAAAGGGAGCTGATCCAGACAGGAGGCCACTGAGGGACAGGATGAGTTCCAGTGTCTATGTCCCGGCACCTGTTGAGACCCGTGGCCCTGACCACCTGCTGGTAGCTGGCCACCAGCCGCTCCCTCTGTGCCTCTGGTTTGGGCCAAACATCTGGCTTCAGAACCACTTCCATCTCGCCGCCCGGTGGAAAACAGAAAGTATCTTATCTGTCATTCCAGCTTCCAGCCCATCTGCCTGGGGCTTTCTGGTCGTGAAGGTGCCACAATGTGGAAGCGTATGGCATTGCCTTAGTTTCCCACTGTGACCAATCACAGACTTAGTGGCTTCCACAGTTCCGTGGGCCAGAAGCTCCACCTGGGCCTCACTGAGCTAAAGCCCAGGTGTCGCAGGGCCGGCCCCTTCTCGAGGGCCAGGCTGGGAATGTCCTCCCTTTTGCGTTCTCTGGCTGGTGGCCTGTCCTCCCTCAGGGCTGGAGGGCTTCCTCCATGACATCACTCGGACACCCTCTCCACCTCCTCATCCTCTTTTAAGGACCCGGGATCCCACTGGGCCACAGGGGGACCCAGGATCATCTCCCTGTCTCAGGGTCAGCTGACTATGGACCTCATGCCTCCCGCCACCTGCCTGCCCCTGAGCCCTGCCCCTGGAGCCCAGCACGTTCACAGGGTGTGGGAGTTGGGAGTGGTGTCTCTGGTCACTCTCCGCCACGAGCACCAACCCACTGCCTGGGGTCTCCCTACCTCACTCCTGTAGAGGTGCCTCAGAACAGTTGTGCGTATGGGATGTTTGCTGAGGCTTTGGGAGGTGGTGGGACCTGGGAGGGCTTCTTCTCCTCTGTGGGGCTGTACCCCCATTACTGTGTGATGTCCACCTGTCCCGTTTGTAGCGAGGTCCGCCCTCGGTCTGGCTCCTGCCCCGTTTGCAGTGAGGTCCGCCCTCGGTCCGGCTCCTGCCCCGTTTGCAGCGAGGTCCGCCCTCGGTCCGGCTGCCTCCACCTCCGCTCCCGCTGGTGGCCAGGGCTCTGCGTGAGCCTGTCCTCGCTCAGACCTCACACCTGTGCTTGGTTCTTTGTTCCACCTTTGCCTCCTCTGCCCGCACCCCGCCCCCACCGTTCCACTTCCTTGACCTCAGACCCCTTTCAGGTAGACCTCTTGTGCCCCCGGCCGCTGTGTACCCCTGCTCTCTGCTTCTCAGATTCTTGTTGGACTTGCAGTAAGTCCTGGCTGTTCCACGTCTGTGTGTTAGCTTGTCTCCCACCCTGGGGGCTCAGAGGGGCCATGCTGAGGACATCTCCAGGCCTGATCCTCTCTAGGGGTCACTCATCAGGTCCCCACAATGGCTCTGAGGCACGTCAGAGCACCAGGCTCAGGGAGATGGGTGAGAGACTCAAGCCCGTGGCTGATGTGCGCCAAGGAGGCAGGACCTCACCCTCTGGCAACGAGGCCTGTGTCCTTGCTCGGTCACCGAGGCCGTCCACGTGCGTTTCTCTCGCCTGAAGCAGATGCCCAGGCGGCTAATCAACGTGAACAAACGTGGGACAGGCTCATGGTTTTCTCTGGCTTTTCAGGAGCTCAAAGCTGAGTGTGGATAAGGAAAGGAGGTATAGTCTGGAGGATGACAGCGCTCTGGCCGAGGCTGTTCAGCGCTACCTGCCCTACCTGGAGGCCCTGTCGTGGGCTGCTCCGAACCCGCGCCCCAGGACAAGGCACGACAGACCATCTGCTCAGGTGACCCTTGCAGCTCTCTCTGTGGGCTGGGCATGTCTTACTGCTGCATGCAGTTTCCTCTGTGTGCCCACGCAGGCCGACCTCGCAAGTCCTGGGCCCCTCCTGGTTTCTCTCCTGCATCCCACGCGGGTCCGGCTGCATGCAGAGAAGGGCCCTGGCTCACCAGTCGCACACGCACGCTCACCAGTCCAGCACCATCAGAGCCAGGGGCCGTCACGCATCCCAGGAACGGGGTCCGGGCAATTGTTGAAGTCCAGGGTGATTGTGGGCATGCTGGTATTTGGCAGCCCCGCACACACTTCTTTTTTAGTTATGTCCACTGGGATTTGACGTATGTCCCTTTCCACGACTGATGTGTGGCTTACAAACGTCCTCTTCCTCTGAGGCCCTGCTGGGGCTTCATCAGAAGATGGTTGTGGCTCTAGGAAATATGGGGGAAGCAGCGTGGGTCCCTTCTTTGGTTATTTTCCTGTCGGGAAGCCACTGAAATCACGGAAGCCCACTGTGGGCTGGGATCCCGGGAGCGCCCCCACACATTTCTTTAGAGGGCTCACTGCTGATGAGGCTGCAGAGTTGCCTTCGCGTGGGAGTGGACTTTGAGTCGGTACAGAGCCAGGTGCATGTTTTCCTGGGTGCTGCGACCCTGCAAGTTAGGTGTGGACTGGGAGCTCCCCCACCATCACGTTTCCACCCTGCATCGTGCGAGTGTGTTTGCCCAGCCCTTGGCATCTGCCCTGATGGTGGAGGTCTTCTTCAGTCCTCACAGGTGAGCCCCTAGCGGGAGAGAGTAACATCATGCCGGGAGGGCCCCCACGCTGCGCTTGGCCCAAGCCCACTCTGGCCTGGACCGCTGGCCGGCTTCTCAGTGCAGACCTTAACCCTGGAGGAGCTCACTGAACACTTTTTTTTAAATGTTAAGATTTTTTACTCATTCGCTGATACTGTCTAAGCACTTTCTATGAGCCGGACACTCAGCTGGATGCTGTGGGGTGAAAGATGGGATTGTCACGGTGTCACGGACCTGTTCCTGGGGGAATTGGCAGTGGGCAGACGTGGTAGGTGAGGTGCTGGATTCAGAACCAGTCCCACCAGTGCTGTGTGTCCTTGAGGAAGCTGCTCAGCATCTCTGTCCCGGGGTCCCTGGCTGTGAAGTTGGGTCATTGTGAGGATTAAGCAAGACAGTGCACATCGAGCTTTCAGGGAAGGCCTCAATTAATAGTAGTTATTACTTCTCATCATAAATAGTCTTCACACACAGTGAAAGTAGGTCAGGAGTCTGGAAACCTCTGCTGCTTGTTGGTGGAGTCCCAGTCTCCGGAGGAGAACCGAGGACACAGCTGTGCTCTGACTGGGTTCCATCTGGGCTCCAGCACCGCACGGCCCCACGGCCCCAGGCTCACCTGTGTACCCCTTCCACCACACCCTGGAAAACCAGCATCGCCCCCAGTCCTGAAGATGGGTAATTCAAGTACATGTAAGCCTAAAAGCATCGCTTCGTCTGCCTCCTTTGTCCTCTGATGTGTCTTTATCAAAAGGGACATGAGGCTTTCTGCTCAGCCTTGGCTTCTGCTGTGGGTTTCTGGGCTTCCGTAATGGAGACATTGCCTCGAGTCCCTGCGTGTTGGACCCAGAGCAGGTTGTGGAGGAGGGAAGGGAAGAGAGTCGTTAAAATTTCCCAAGACTCGGAAGACTCAGAAGATGCTGAATGAAGGAACCAGCTGGAATTTCTCTGTGAAGCGGTTCACCATGTTCCCCTAAGTCCGGTGACTTCTCAGCTGGCTGCCAAAACAGAGAAGGAAGGCGGGCAGGTTCCAGGGCAGCGGCCCACCTCTGTCCCGCAGGGCGCTGGCAAAGCCTCATCAGCTGTCCCCCTTGGTGCAGTGGGAGCCTCGGCGTTCATTCTGAATCCGGCACCATGTTTCCCCTTCAGTGTGGTCATCACTCCCTTAGCCCTGCACTAAAATGAGAGAGTCAAGTTTAGAACAGAATTTGCTCCCTGGATGTGGAGGGGCACGGAAGCACCTGGATTCGCAGCCATAGCGCTGTGCTCTCAGCACCCTGCTGTCAGTAACCCGAGAGCATGACGTCAGGATCAGAAATCACCTGCATCAACCGTGGAGCCTTGTGAAGTGGGACTTCTGCGACTCCCGCGGCCCGTGCTGGGAGTGTTGAGAGGGGTTGTGGCTGTGCGGTGGGAGGGGGCTGATAGCAGCGTCTGGGGGCTCTCGGGTGGTCCCAGGGCACGACCCCCCAGGTGGTGAATAACTCTGCCACATCCGCCCCCGTGGATCCCGTCAGGCCTGAGGTGGTGGTGGGGTGTGTGAGCGTGAGGCTTCCTTACACTGGCCAGTAGGATTTGCTGCAGTGTCCTTCCCGCCCTGCTCCCGTACCCTGTGATTCTACCACTGAGCGTCTGGACACACACCCTGGGATTGCTCTCAAGGCAGCCTTCCCTTTCTGGAAGAAAGCGTGACTGCTGTCTTTGCATGGACCTGAATTCCTTCGAGAGCCTATGGCTGAGATGTGGGGCCATCGCCTCTGACTCTGCCCTAGGGCCGCTGGAGGCAGAGGGAGAGGTGGTATCCATCCTGCCTGCACCCCGTTCCAGAAGAGCCAAGTGGGAGAGAGGGGCTGTCACTGGCCTCACCACACATTGCATCCATTTGACCCCCTGCCAAGCTTGGCTTCCATGGTCCTTAAACACCCACCCAGTGGGAGGGCCATCCTCCGTAGCTTGTCTGGGCACTGTCCCTCACAGATGTCCCAGTCTGGATCATGGGTTCTGCGGCCATGCTACCACATGGCCACTTTACCACCACAGTCACAAGGATTATTCAGGAAATGAGCACTTAGAGAAGAAAAGAAAATGAGCACTTGGTGGCATTTTTGGCTTAGGCTTTTTTCTTCTGTGTTGGGATAGATGCTTCTCACTATTAAAAAATGCACTAAAACCTAGAACTTGTTATTTTCTCTGTCCAGTGTCCTCTCTCTAATGAACAAAGCCTGGATCAAGCAAAAGAAGACCATAATCAGATGTTACTGCAGCCACTGTGGACACTTTTTTGCCACAGAAGCACAGCCAGCCACGGCATTGAGCAGTGTTTTCTGATCTCCACCCCTCTCAAGTGATGAAAATCTAAGTTGGAAATTTAAGCTTTATACACCCACGACCTTTCAAGGTGCAACCAATTTCCAATGAATTATTTTATAAATCATCTTTTTCTGTGTACCTTCAAAAATCTCCTCTAGCATAGGCTAGAGAAACATTGTGAATTTATTACCTTTAGAGGCTTGACTACAAATTACTTCCTGACAGAAGCCAGGGGGAGTCAAACAGCCTTGCAGCTCTGATGCAAGCTTGAGCTCTTCTCAGTCAGTGTCATCGTTCCCCGTGTGTTGTCTGTCAGGGGTGGAGGCAGCTCCTGTTTCTCCTGATCACGGCAGCATTGGTTAAATGTCCTTGTCGTCACTATGGAGAACACAGGAAACTCTCAACTTACACTATGCTGTTGAGATTAAAACTGAAATTCATCACCTAGAAATGCTGTGAATTAACTGATTTATTTTGGAAACGTTGTCTCAGCATTTTTCATGTTCAACAGGCTGCACTAGGTGCCGTGGTTAGAAAGGTAAACCCAGGGGGCACCTGGGTGGCTCAGTCGTTGAGCGTCTGCCTTCGGCTCAGGTCATGATCCCAGGGTCCTGGGATCGAGTCCCACATCAGGCTCCCTGCTCGGCAGGAAGCCTGCTTTTCCCTCTCCCACTCCCCCTGCTTGTGTTCCCTCTCTCTGTCAAAAAACAAATAAAATCTTTAAAAAAAAAAAAGGTAAACCCGAGTCCTGCTGTTGGGACCTCACAAGTCCTCCCAGGTAAGGAAGACACACAGATGCAGTTAAGGATGGAGGAGCACTGCACTGCAGGGAATGCTCAAAATAAAGGAGGCCCGTGAACCAGACAGCAAGTGAGTCAGCGAGGGTTTCTCGGGTTGGGTACTGGAGGAGCATCTAGAAGTCACCAGGTGGCCTCAGCGTGCAGAGTGTCAGGAGACCACCCCAGTCCCACCTAAACAGCATGAACAGGCCAGGTGAGCTACCAGTCCTAGCTTTTAGAAAACCCTTTGGATTGCTGATGATACAAAGAAACTCAAATGGATTGAATTCCAGAAAGTAATGAGGTCATTCTAGGGGAGAAGAGGCCCCACTCCTTTCATACAGGCTGCAACAGCAGGAGGGGAACCAGCTGTAGGAGGGATGCAAGAGCATGGCCCCAACTTTAAGGAGCCATGGACCGTGCATGGGGACTGGCATGAGGGGCAGGAGCCCCAGCAGCAGCTGCATGGAGTACTGAGTGTATGAGAAGACAGTACACTGCAGGGGGAGACTGGGAGCACCAGACCCTTCTGAGCACCCCTTAGCAGCCCTCTAGAGGCTTGGGAAGAGGCAGAGTGGTGGAAGAAGAGCTACCTTATGGGGAGCAGAGAGGTGGGGCCCACAAAATGGAATTGGCTGCAAATCAGAGACAGCTCCCATGCTCAGAAGAGTGGTAGCCATCTGCAAAGCATAAAGCCAGAGTCGCACTAGGGCTTAGATCCCAGTGCTGCGGTAGAAAAGGCCTGAGCCCACCCTCGACATAACTACAGCCAGGAGTTACTGAATCTGACTCTGCAACAAAACCAACGCCCGTTTCAAATACAGCTCACATGAATTCAGCCCCACAATAGCAGACTGACAGGAGAAGGACTTGCCATTTCCCAGGGATAAATATTACTCCTTCATTCTCTATTATTCTTCAGACAAAACCCAGCTTACAGTCAAGAACTGGGAGACACATGAAGGGACAAGAAGATGGGACTCATGGTCAAGAGAGGAAAGAGGCAATAGAAGAATAAAGAATACCCAGATGTGACTCAGGTGTTGTAATGATTAGAAAAGGATGTCTTAATAATGGAATATATTAAAGGATTAGGTGGGAAAGGTGAAAAAACATAAATGAACAAATGGAAAACTGCAGCAGAGAGACGGAAACAATAAAAGAACACCAAATGGGAATGCTAGAATTGAAAGCAATAAGATCAGAAATAAAGAAGACATTTGAGGAGTTTAGTAACAGACCAGACACAATAGAGGAAGGAATCTGTGAATTTCAAGTCAGGTCAATAGGAATGATCAAAAATGAAGCATAAAGAACATAAAAGAAGTACAAAAAATGAAACAAAACATCCAAGACACGTGGGGCAATATTAAATACTCTAACATATGTGTAATTGTCATCCCAGAAGGGAAAGAGAGAAAGAGATGGGGTAGAAGACATATCTGAAGAAATAATGCCTGGGATTTGCCCCAGACTGATAAAAGACATCAAAACATAGATGCAAGAAGCTTAATGAACCACAAGGAGGATAAATAGAAAACAAAATCTAGGCATATCATAATCAAACTAAGGAAAACCAAAGATAAAGAGAAAATCCTGAGGGGAAGAAAGACAAATTATATCTTGGGGAATAATTATAAGAATGAAGTCTTACTTCTCATTAGGAGACCAGAAGACAATAGAACATCTTTAAAGTATTGAAAGAAAAGAAAAAAACCGTCAATTTAGAATTCTGTGTTGTTCAAAACTGTAGGTGAAACAGGGAAAATCTGTCTCTGGAAGACCCCTACAACAAAAATGCTAAAATAAGTGCTTTGGCTTAAAGAAAAGTGATGTCATAGAGAAGCCCATATCTAAAAAATAGAATGAAAATGACCAGAAATGGTAAATTTGCAAGTAAATATAAAAGATACATATACATAAGATATATAAGATTTTGATAAAGACTATTGGATATTTAAAAGAAAATAATAAAAAATGTATTGTGGGGTTTGGGGCACCTGGGTGGCTCAGTGGGTTAAGCATCTGCCTTCAGCTCAGGTCATGATCCTGGGTTCCTGGGGTCGAGCCCCACATCCGGCTCCCTGCTCGGTGGAAAGTCTGCTTGTCCCTCTCCCTCTTCCCCTCCCTGCTGCTCATGTGCTCTCTCTCAAATGGATAAATAAAATCTTTTAAAAAACGTATTGTGGGGTTTATAGCTTATATGGAAGAAAAGTATATGGCAACAGGAGCACAAGAGTGATTTGTGAAGTTTTGTAATATTATATGAAAGTATACTATAATAAATTACATATATATAACTTACATAGCAACCATCCTAGGAAATAAGCAAAAACAGGTATAACTAAAAGTCAATTCAGAGATAAAATGAAATGCTGAAAATGCTTTATTTATCCATATAAAGGAAAGAAAGGAAGAAGTAAGAGAGGAATGAAAACCTCGTGGGCTGAATATAAAACAAATATCAAGAAAGTAGACTTAAGTCTACCCATATTGATAATTGTATCAATTATCAAATGGACTAAGCCCTCCAAATGAAAAGCAGAGATATTCAATTTTAATAAAAACAGAGAACAAATAACTATATTCTTCTAAAGCCAAAGCACATGAAATTAGAAAGACACATGTAAGTTGAAAGTAAAAGTATGGAAAATATATAAAATGGATACTCTAAATATCAGAAAGCTGCTGTGAAAATATATAAAATGGAAACTCTAAGTATCAGAAAGCTGCTGTGACTATGTTAATATTAATCAAAGTATACTTCAAGACAAATAGCATTATTAGAGATAGAGCAGTTAAGAATGACTAAATGATCAATTCATTAAGTGACATAAAAATCTTTTTTATGAACCTAATGTCAGCACTTCAAATACATAAAGCAAAAATATGAGAATACCAAAAAGAGAATTATACAAATCCACAGTCTCTCTCAAGAACTTCTTATACAAATAGATAAAATATCATTAAGGATATAAAGATTTGAACAATACCATCAAGCAACTTAAACCTAATTGATATTAATAGAACAATAGTATCTAAAGACTGCTGAATACACATTATTTTCAAGTATACACAGAATATTTCCCAATATAGATCATGTCCTGGGCCATAAAATAAGCCAATAAATATCAAAGGATTAAAATCATCAAAGAAAGATAAAGGAAAAGAAAACTTCAGATCATTATCCCTCAGAAATATAGAAGCAAAAATTCTAGAAAAATTTTAGCAAATCAAATCCAACATTATATAAAAAAGGAGAATACATGATGATACAGGGAAATTCTCTACATTTGAAAATTATTGAGTATAACATCACATTGACAAGAAAAAGGAAAACTATACATAATAGTTGTAAAAGATGCAGAAAAAGCATTTGACAAAAGTCATCATCAACTCATGATAGAAATCTACAACTAGCCTCACACTGAATGAAGAAGAACTGAATGCTTTCTACTTAAAATCTGGAATTAGACAAGGAACACTGCTCTTGCCTCTTCTGTACTGGAGGGTTTAGTCAATGCAATAAAGCAAGAAAAAGAAATAAAAGGCATCCAGATTACATGACCACCTTTGCAGAAAATTTGGTGGAATCTACAAAAAAGCTGCTAAAACTGGTAAGTGAGCTTGGCAATGCCATAGAATGCCAAGTACATGTGCAAAAACCAATTGTATTTCTATATACTAACCACAAACAATTAGAAGAAGTCATTTATAGTATCATTGAGATTATGAAACAATTAGAAATGTAACAGAATATGTGTAAGGCTTTGTACACTGAGAATTAAAAAAACATTGATGAGAATAACTAGAGAAGGTCTAAATGGCAATATGATCATGTGTCAGAAGGCTTAATAGTGTTGAGGTCCCCCAAACTGATGTATAAATGTGACACCAGAAGTGCAGCCCAGAAGAGAAGAAGTCATAAATTGGACTTCATAAAAATTAAAAATTCTCTTCTTTGAAAGGTCCTGATGAGAGAATGAGAAGACAAGTCACAGGCTGGGAAAAAAATTTGCAAATAATACACCTGAAAAAGTACTTTTCTCTACGATGTATAAAGAGCTCTCAAAACTCATTAAAATGAAAAAGAGGAGGCAAGTAAAGAATTGAGCAAAAGATTTAAAAAGACACTTCACCAAAGAAGATAAATGGTGGCAAATAAACTCAGGTGAAATGTTCAACATTGTTCATCAGGGAAATAAAATGAAACTACAAGGAGCTGTCATCTTGCACCTACTAGAATGACTGAAATTTAAAAGACTGCCCACACCACGTGTTGGCAAGGGGGTGGAGAAATGGAACTCTCACCCACTGCTGGTGGGAATACGCCCACTCCATGATCCAGCCGTCACACTCCTGTCCAAGATCCATCAGGGCTTTGTCCATTTGAAGACTGTACATGAATATTCATGGCCGCTGTAATAGTAATTCCCAACAACGGGAAAAACTCATAAGCCTATCAACAAGTGAATGAAGAAACAAGTGAATACTCCTCAGCAATAGAGATGAATGAATTATTGATGCATGCCGTAGCTCGGATGACTTTCCAAATCATTATGCTGACCGACAGAAAGAAAGTGCATAGTGTTATAGTTTTATTTACACGAAGTATGAGAAAATACAAAGTAGTGAATGAGTGACAGAAAGGAAATCAGTGGTTGCCTGAGGGTGTGTGAGTGGGGAGCAGTGGGAAGGAAATGTTAAAGAGGGGACAAGCACGCTTTTTGGGTGAGAGTTGTGTTCACTGCTTTAACTCTGGTGATGGTTTTCATAGGTGTAGAGTTGTGTCAAAACAAATGTGTGCTGTTTATTGTGTGTTAATTATACCTTAATAAAGATGAAAAAGAAAAACAGCTGAGCAAGCCAACACAAAATATGTGAGAGTTTTGAACAGATCCTTTATAAAAAAAAGACACAGAAATGGCCAATAAGGGGATTAAAGGTGCCCAACATCATTATACACTGGGGAAATACAGCATAACACCATAAAGGACTACTACTTCCTGTCCACTAGATTGACTAAAATAAAAAAAAAAAGAAGCTATGATACCAACTCTTGGTGAGAATGTACAGTAATTAGTGGAAACATAAAGTGTTCCAGCCACTGTGTTGGCAGTTTCTTTACAGTTGACCATTCGTCTGTCTTGTGACACATCAGAGAAAGGACAGGTATGCTCACAAGAAGACTTCACGAGGCTGTTCATGGCAGCCGTCTCCTCATAGCCCCAGACTGGAGACCAGCCAGGCGTCCTCTGTTTCTGAAGAGGTGCCATCTTAGGAAATCCAATCTGGGGGCTCAGGGCTCCCCCCACCCTCTACTTAGCGGCGCTACTGGGAAGAACGTGTGCAAAGGTGGAGCTGTGAGGACCATGGCCACAACATTGTGTCTGAGCCATATCCGTGATGTTCATTTGACCTAAAAGTTGCCTTGTCATGCTGTTATTTCTACTGACCTGCGGTGGGAAGCTGGGATCTCATGGTAGAGCTGTTCTCAGCCTTTGTGCCTGGTATGTAGGAAGGGATTAATCATAGTTACTCTGAGTACCATCCCCCATTCCCTGCTCCATAAAGTCCTACCTGCAGAAGCAGGCCACCCCACTTACAGAAAGCCTGAGGGTCTAGTCGGCTCAGAACTGAGCTCTGTGGGCAAACCAGCCTACCTGTCATTTATGTGTTCATCTGCTTACCCAGCAGGTGGAGCGTCTGAGGTGTGACCATCATGAGGGCTGGGGATCAATGTGTGACCTCACGCGGTCTGATCACACACGGACAATCTCTCCCAGACGCATGCCCTGTCCCCTTCCTGGCACGTGTTTCTGCCTTCATCCTGCTGGGCCCCAGGCCAGATCCTGCAGTTACAGAGCAAGGCAGCCGGCCCTGCCCTCCCACAGCTGACTGGCTGGGAGGAGAGAAGGTTGTATAAACATACACGGGAGGCCACAAAGAGGTTTTGTGAGAAGTCCCTATTTCTTGTTTTTCTTTTTCTTTTTCTTTAAATTCAATTAGCCAAGGTGTCGTACATCATTGGTTTTTAATATAATGTTCAGTGATTCATCAGTTCAGTATGCCACCCAGGGCTCATCACATCATGTGTTGTGTTGAATCTGTGTGGGCAGAAGACATTCTCTTTTTTGTCTTTATTTTTGATCTAACTTCTCATGTAACCATGTGTAAGAAGCTACTTGGGCATCCTTTGAGAGTTGTCCACTTCTCCCATCTGGACTCTTCAGAGCTGACTGGACAGGCAGAAAGAAAGCCACAGCCTTGTTATATCAGGCCGGATTGTTCTTTCTGTAGAATCTTGCTTTATGAGGGTGAAAAGTCCCCTGAGACCTTCAGTGGTTTACAGAGAGGGACACTGACACTGAGAAGGTGCAGTGTCCACTTTCCAACACTTAACTGGTGGTAGAGCTGAAGTCAGAACTCTGAATTCTTGTCCAGCGTTTTCACATTTATTTTTTAAGCCAAAAACAAGGTCACCGAGTTTCCTCCTCCAAACTCTGTCACTTTCCTCCAGACAGACTGCAGGGTGAGCCTGCTTCTTTCTGCAGCCTGAAGCCAGATGCATGAGGCTGCGTCCCAGCCCTGATCCTCACCTGCTGGGATGTCGGCTTCCTATCTGTAAAATGCTATAGTTATGTCTACACCATGGGATTGTTGAGAGCGTCAAAAAGAATTAAAACATAGAAAACCAAAGAACAGCCTGGGACCAGCACTCGGAAAATCTATGTGATGGTTATCGTAGTCAATGGGCTCTAACTCCAAGTGGTTATTGTAGTCAGTGGCCTCTAACTCCATGCTTCATGCTTATCCCAGGTGGGTAGAAAAATGGATTGCAACTCTCTGCTCCAGTCCATTCCTTTCAACCTGTTACTTGCTGAGTCTGGGGCTGTAGGTGCCGCTGCTGGAAAGGACAAGATGCAAACCAGGACAGCAGATGAAGCAGGAATGACAGGAGGAAGAGGTAATGTGGGTGGGGTAGGGTGGAGGAGCAGGATGCTGGCTTTACGTCACCAGCTGTCTCTAGAACCATTCCAAGTGAGCGTAACGCAGTATCATTGCAGAAATCCGTAATTTAAAATCCACAGCTCGGATTACTGTTAACTTTCTGCAAAATTCGTTGATCCCAAGTTTAGAACTTAACATCTCTTTAACCACATAGATTTTGTGAGCTCTGTAAAAGGTGTTTGGGGACTGGTTTTTCTAACCGAAAGCTCTGTGTCTCAGCTGCAGAGAAAGATAGACCAGTGTGAAGCTCCCCTAAAGGCAAACATTTCTTTTGTCCTGGCAACAATGCTGTCAGTAAGAACGACACCTCCAGTTTATTCCCTGCACATGGGGCAGGCTGGCTGCTTAGAGCCTGAGCCCCTTGGCAGGATAGCCTCTCTCTGTGTTGGGAGGGAGAGAGGGGAGGGAAGGTAAAGAGGGAGAGAGGGAGGCAGAAGGAGGGAAGAAAGGAGGGAGGGAGAGAGAGCGGGGAGAGGGACTGAGGAAAAGGAAAGGAGAGAAAGAGGGAGAGACGGGGTAGAGAGGGATAGAGAAAGAAACAGAGAGACAGAGACAGAGGGAGAGAGTTAACAATGCACCAGCATCATCCTCTGTGGCCCGAGCACAGAAAGGCACAGCAAAGTAATCGCTTCTCTACGTTAATGAATTGGAGGTGGAGGGTTCCTGAGACCCCCTTATGGGGATCTCAAATCTTGCCACATCCAGTGGCATCGTGGGGTCACCTCATTAGGAAGCCTGTGGACAGCCCCACTGCTGTGTAGTTTGTCACCAGCCGCAAGCACATCCTGATCAATGTGCTTGTCAGTGCTGCCTTCAGGCTGTGGGACAAACGGGAGAAGATGTTCTGTGGTCAAACATGGCCCAGAGTGAGTTTCCTAATTCGTTTTGGGTCCTTGGCATAAGAGAAACCTGATAAGCATTAGTGGCCAGTGTATAGATATGTCTCATCCACTCAGTGTTTGCTCGCAGGTGGGGCTCCGAGGGCCTCCAGGCTTCCTGGCAGTCTGAATCCCTAATTGTGCAATCTGGGACTGGAGTGGGCGGATTTCCATGCGAGGAAGGAAGCCTGACTTTTCGCTCCGGGCCCCTGGTCCTGGTGAACCTGGCAGGGAGGGGAGCTTCCATGCCTAGTTCGTGGTTGGGCAGACAGGCTGTTGGCTCTAGGAAGTGTGTTGGCTCCAGGCAGCTGCTCCGATTCTCCTCTTCCGTCCACACCAGGGTCACTGGACCTCTTTAAAAATACACTTCCACTCAGAGTTGCACAGGTCCGTGACCTAACTCCCATTTCCGCCTGCAGTTTGCTCAGGTCCGTGTCTGAGACCCTCTCTCCCCGCAGAACGTAGTCCAGAGCTTGGCACACCGCTAGTCCTCGTGATGCCGCTGGGGGAGGTGACGGTGGCGATCGTGGCCCTGGTGGCCATCTGGATGGGGCTGCTGCTGATGATGGTGGGGAGCACAGAGGGGATCATGCCCACAGAGGTGATGATGCTCGGTGCTGGTGAGGAGGATGCTCCTGCCCACCGTGTCCCAACACCTCCCCCGGGCTCTGTGCTGAGCACTGTAGCCTAATTTTTTACACTCTCTAATCCTCAGACCTGCCTTAAGAAACAAGGCAGTATTTTCCTAATTTTGAAGGTAGTAAGAGGGAAGCTCAAAGTCCCGCATGTGCCACAGAGCTGACGGGATCAGGCCGTCTCCCAAAAGAGCCGTCTTCCCCTTGGCTTTATTCAATACCATGGAAGGTGTGGGCAAGTGGGTTCCACTCCTTCTCATGTGGCAACACCGTGGGCTAAGGAATATGCCCGGAGGAAGACGATTTCAGGGTAAAGCTCAGCAAGCTTTGGCGGCAGTTCTCAGATGCTTCATGCAAAGTGTATCATATCAAGGATGTCCCAGCTAGATTTCGAATACGAAGAATACGAAGAATTAATGTACCAGGAGTGGCCATACCATGTGCTGGGAATTGGCAAATTTGTGTACTTTCAGGTTGCTAATTCCAGATTTGGGCAACTACAGTCCGAAAAATTATTCAGCATTATTTTTGGGAACCTGACATCATAGGTTTGTTGAATTCAGGCTTAAAACCTTCAGAATGGGGGAGTGGCCTCTGCTCAGTTCATCTGTGGACTTCCTACTGCTTTAAAGAAAAGGAAGGTCTAAGAAGGTGAAGTAAATAATAGTAGTAAGAATGGTGGGAGCAGTAACCACCAACACCCCGTGCCAGGCACTGTGCTTATTATCCCCATTTTACAGATGGCTTAGAGGTTAAATAACTCACCGGGCTTGTGAGATCAGAGGTGGGATTCCAACCCAGGCAGCCCTGCCCCAGAATCCAGCCCATCTACCAGCTCTGTCCTCCAAGACTTGACGCCACAAACAGGAAGGCATCATGAGAATACTCGTATTGCTGGTCTCCCAACTCCCAGGGCTCCGAGCTGTTGGCTGGGCCCCAGGGAGCTCCCCCGAGGACACCATCGTGCTGGCCGTCATTTACAGAGGACCTGGTATGACTTGTAAAAACCCATGTTTTTCTATTATTCCTACAGTGTACCTACTGAAATATTATTTTTCCCTCTTCACCTTAATTTGGCTCACAGGAAAAACAGACCCAAAATAGATTGTTTATCGAAGTCTACTGCACAGATTATGTTCAGTGGTGATTTGTTGTGCACTGTGTTCAGCCTGGTCTGTCCATTACCCGGAGTGTTCCAGTTCAGCTATAATTAAAGGCCCTTTGAGTAGAAGCTCTAGGATAGGCTGCATTCATAGCAGAGAGAGGAGAGACGCTTGTGGGCACATTAATGAGGCATTTGGATGCGATCCGCAGCCCCCAGCACTGTGACCTGACCAGGTGTTCAGACACAGCCTTTCGGACAGAAGTTCAGGCTGAGCTTAAGATTGACACTTACACCCAATTTGTGGGAAACTGCTGGAGGGGCCTATCTGTGTGGTAGCATTTTATTTTTCTCTCCCTTTCTCTAATGAATCTTACTTTTTTCTAAAGGAAAAGCAGTTGATTTCAGCCAGTACTTGGACAACATTAAACAATTTGGATGACAGCTAAAATGACATCATTTTAGAAATAAAGACAGTCTTAGAGATAATGTCCAGTCTCCTTCTTTGACAGAAAATTCAGTCTCAAAAGGCCAAAGGATTTGCCCGAGTTCATATGTGAGAACAATAACTAGAACCCGTATCAACCCTAGTTTTCTGATTTCTAACTTGCTACACCAAAACCCATCCTGGAAGGCTGAACACACATATTTTTGAAAATAGCCAGACTTGGGAGTCTGGACCGCTTGTCTTAAATTCAGTGATGGCTGCACATCTTAACTAGATCCCAAGGTCTACTCCCCTTTGACTCACCAAGCAAGGTGCATTTAGAAAATATGAATGGGCAAGATTGAAAAACTTTATGGCTCATGGACCCATTCCACATCATGAAGGGAGCTCTGAATAAGGGTCCAGGACAGCTATAACTTTTCTGAGAATCTCCACGTTGGAAATCTCTGTGTTTGTCTAGGAAAATTTGATGGTCCCACAGTCAGAAGTAGAACATTGAACTTTCTAGCATTTTTATAGCTGTTCCAGAGTGGAGGACAACTGGGTCTTGATTTGTCTAGTGGCAAAACAGTCTGATGAGAATGCACCCTCCTGGGCCAACTGAGTGAGTGAGTGAGGACACACCGGTGGAGGCTCAGTGAGAGGCCATGCTAGCCGGGTCGTGGACGTGGTGTTACATAGAAGGGTAGCTTTGCTGTTGTGGAATATTTCTGTTAAAGGAATAGGAGAGGAAAGTGATTTCAGTAGTCGGTAAAGAAAGGAGTTGGAGTGAAACAACCGTAAGACGGAGCAGTAGGTGCCTGTATCGAGGGAGAGAGCCAGTCTCCGATGGAGAGCTGTTTCTGCAGCAACAGTAAACACCAGTGCAGGTGATGGGGGTTGGAGAGACATTTCTCCACAGAAGACAGAAGCCCATGAAAGACGCCCGGCATCATTGACCAGCAGGGAAATGCAAGTCAAAGCCTCAGTGAGCTGCCACTTCCCACCGACTAGCTGGCTGTAAGGAAACAGAGGGAGGAGGGAGAGAGACTGCAGTCCTCACAGCTGGTGGTGGGAGCACACGAGGCGCATCCCTGTCGGAGCACATCCTGGCAGCTCCCGACAAGTCACATGCACCCTTACCATACACCTGGCAGTTGCACGTCCAGGCGTAAACCCAAGAGGACTGGAAACACGTCCCCAAGAAACTTGTAGATGGATGCTCATAGCCGTGTAATGGCCCCGATGTCCACCGACTGAGAAACAAAATGTGCGATCTCTTTAAAATGAGACGTTTCGGCGGTAGGAAAGAACGCAGCGCTGCGGGTGCCGCGGCCGGATGCACCTCGAGCACAGGGTGCGAGAAGCCAGGCACGGAAGGCCACGTGGCGTATGATTCCACGGATAGAACCTGTCTCCACAGAGACAGAAGGTCGACGGGCAGGTGCCTAGGGCTGGGGTGTGGGGATGAGTATGAGGTTTCTCTTGGGGTGATCGGACGTGCTGGGATTAAAGATGGCGGTGATGTTCACCCTGTTCTGGGTATGCTGAGAACACTGAGTCGGGTGTATTCTGTGGTATGGGAATTACACCTCCATAAAGCTGCTATTAGGAAACCAATGCAAACCGAATGTGGGCCATAGAGTTTGGTCTGTCAGTGGCGTGAAAATTCGGGTGTGCGTTTCAGGGCTATTAGTGCCCCAAGTGCCCTTTTGAGCAGCTGACATGGAGGCTCACCTGCTGTGTTTGATCCTCAGCCCCTACAGGGTCAGGACCCCCGTGCTGACGGCGTGCTGACCTTCACGGCGCGGACGTCTGCTTTGACCTACGCTCCCGGGCCCCGGGCCGATCACCCCGGGGGCCGCCCTTTGCGGACACGCAGCCGGCTGCGGCCTGACGAGCTGAGCCCCAAGGTGGACAGCGGTGCCAACAGGCAGAGCCTGGTAACTTCGCTGGGCACCTCTGCAGCTCGGAAGCCCCCAGCGCCCCACGGGGAGGGCGACCCGGGGCCTCAGAACCCGCTGCGTACGCCCTGGAGATCAGCAAGGGTCCTCTCAGCCCCAGCGGCCCTCCGGAAACGGCCTTCATCACCAGGAGACCCCGAGGACCCCCCGGCCTTCAGCGATGGTGAGTCAGCCTCCTCCAGTCCCCCGTGTTTTTGTTGTTCCTGTCTTCCCGGCACCTGCCCAGGGCCAGCCCTTTGCACTCTGTGCTGCCCCCTGGGTCACAGCCACAGCCCGTGTGGTGTGAGGAAGGGCCTTCAGCACCCTCCCGTCCCCCCGCTGCTGTAGGAGGGAAGGCTGTCGTAGTCAGGCCCGGCAGAAAAGGGCCCTTCCGGGGGTGGCGGAAGCGAGGCTGTGTGGGCCCTGCCCTGCAGTGTCCGTCCACTGCTTCACGGATGAAGGTGCTCAAACAGGTTAGGGAACGTGACCAGATCTGGCCCCCAAACCATGTTGGCCACAGAACGTTTTGGAAAATGGAACATGCAGGCTTTTGGGTTTGGTGTATGTCGCCCCTCAGCACTCCTTACGGTCAAACTTGGGGCCACCTCGTGGAGTTATGGTTATTTGCCTGTCCCCAAAAGAACCCACTGTGAAGCTAATGCCACTCACAATGCAGTGAGGCCACGTGCGGCCTTCGAAGTGGCTGGCTTTCCACCTGATCCTCTGGGGCTCTCCCGCGGGTCACGCCCCTGCTGTGGCCGCCCCAAGTAGAAGGGGTGTTGACTGGTTCCGACTCTGTAAGGTGCAGAGGACTCTAGTGTTTGTCTTCTAAGGCCATAAAATAGCAAGTGAGACTCTGATAAAATATGACTTCTTCTTTGAAGACATACAAATAATAAAATTGAGCAGATAGCAGGGTTTCTAAAAAAACGGACCAAGAATCACATTAACATCAGCAGTCTATTTTCTGTAAGTGACGCCTTAATTGGATTTGCTCTGACAGTCTTCTTTTCTACGTATTGCTGCTTTTCAGCTAAGTAGGTCTCTTGTTCTCTCTCTCTTGATCCACAAAGCCATTATGGCACCTTCTAAATGGGAGGAGAGCAAAGTTATAATTAGAGGGAGGCATGTGTGGCCATTACTAATGCTTTCTTCTCGTTCTTGCCTTGGGAAAGAAAGCTGTATGAGAAGGCAGGCTGTGCACTTGCCTACGGATTGTTTGCCCATAAATACGCCATTGTACGACTGGAACTCCTCCACGGAGGCTGCAGCCTCCAGTAGCCCCTCTCCCTCCTTTGGGGGCTGCTTTAAACCGTGCACTGCTCTGAGAAATCCCGTTTCCTGGCCCTGTTGCCTTCCACACTCCCGTGATTACCAGCCTCCACCAGAGGCCTTCATCTGCTGCTGTGGCTTTCCTGTTGCCGCTCAGCCTCACCTGACACCTCTGCTCTAAACACCGCGGAAGGTCACCCCCCACCCAGCCAGTGGCCAAGTGGTGGCCTCCGGTCCGACTCCAGGCCCTCTCCGTGGTGCTGACCACCCTCTGTGCTTTCGTGCTCCCGGTTCTGCCGTGGGGGCTGTCTCCTTTTCTCTGCAACCACCCCTTCTCTGTCTCCTTTCTCCTCTCCCACAACTTAAGTCCCATTTATCAACTACTTCTGTCCTAGTTACCGGAAATAGGAAGCCCCTACCAAAGGGACTTAAACCCATTAGAGAGCCAGGTATGTTCACAGGATGTGGCACACTTCAGGTGTCTGTTACTGCTTAGAAGGAACTTCCTGCCTCCCCGTTACTTGGGACCTTCCCATTCTTCTTGATGTCCCCCGAGGTGCAGATCTTTGGGAACATCCTCTCTGAAAATGCTCTTCACTGTCCAATGACCCTTATTAACTGCATAATTTGGTTGGCTTTTTTTTTTTTTCTGTGCTAACTTGCAATGTTGGTATCTCTTTATATATACTGTCTTCCCAGCTGCACTTTATGCTTTAAAAAGAAACATGTAAAATGTCAATCACAAAATAAATAGAGTACTGTAAGATGAACCTTGTGCACTGCATCATGGGGCTTCAGCAAAAGGCAGTTCCCAGTCTTTCCTACTACTTCTGTGCACCTGCCACCTCCCCGACCTCAGAGGGTTCCATCTCTCTGTATCTCAATACCATATCTCTGGAAAAGATGAGAACACTTGTATAACCCTAACCACGATAGTTTCACCACGTATGAAAGTTAATAGTAATGTCTTAATATCATTATCTAATCGGTGTTCACATTTCTTAGTGGTCACAAATTTCCTTTACAAAAATTTTTTTTTTATTTGAAGCAGGATCCAGAGAAGAGCCATTGAAGTGGCGGGTCTATCTGTTTAAACTTGCAGAAGTGTTCTCCCCCTTCTTCTTCCTTTCCTCACAACATTTTTAGAAAATGAATTCACTTGTCTTGTAGTGGTTTTCACATTCTGGATTTTGCTGATTGCATCCCAAATATAGCATGTACCTTGTGCCTTCGCTTTGTACTTTCTATAAACCTGGAGCTATGGGAGCTAGCCTGGAGATCTGACTGTGGTGTTCACTGCTCCACAAGAAGGCTGCAGAGGCGGTGACAATGTGCCCTTCTGTGCAGAGGACACGGTCTTGCTGTGTGTTGTTTTAGCATCAGCAGCCAAGGGCCACTCAACCTCGCTGGCAGACTTCAGCTTGGCTGTTTGAAATGCTCCATCTCTCAACAAGATGAGCTCGTACCCCACCCCAAAGGAGAGGCTCATGGCACCCTGTACCTTCCCCAGAACACATCTCACAGTGTGCAGTGCGTGTTTGTGCAATTGTTTGATAAATGCTTCTCTCCCCTCGTAGACCGTCAGCTTAGGAAGATGGCACACCACCTCCTTGTACTGTCTGCATCCCAGCACCCAGTGCATGCCTGGCAGGGTGTTTGCTGAGTGAAAGAACCAGTGGATTTGTCCACATAAATGGCCTCGTTTGATTTTCATATCACCCTTAAAACACAGTATTCGTTTCAGTTTTACTTTGCTGGTGAGGAAGCTGCAGCTCAGAGGCTAAATGGTGGCACTGAAGACTGAGTTGGGCCACCTCGATGTCAGGTCACTGAAGACTGAATTAGATCACCCTAAAGTCAGGGCCCTGAAGACAGAGGTGGGGCTCCTAAGAGGCAACTGTAGAAATTTTAGATTTGAAGGGAGTTTCCTTTGTTACTCTGACTAATTGCTCCTGGACTCTAAAGCTTTAAATAACCTGTCAGCTGCAAAGTTTAGCTTTCTCTCTTTATTGTGTGCAAAAGTGTGTGCCTAGCCTCCAGAGGGAGCAGAGTAGCAAAGATCCCTCGGGGGCAGGGCTGTCAGCCAGCGTAGGGGGGGTAAAGATTTCTGACATTTTAATGAAAAAGAATGAGAAAAGACCAACTTTCCTCTGAATTTGCAGTCCAGGGGCTTCCTGAAAATAACTCTTCGACTCAGTGCGCTGTTGGGATTTAATTGGTGTTCAATAATAGCAGACACCCAGGTGGGCCATTTCACACCACTGCCTGGAGAGCTGCCCGTGGCATTCGGCCAAGCCACCTGCGGCCCCAGTGGAAAGTGCAGGTAGATTCAGTGCGCCGTGAGCACAGAGTCTCCATGCGCAGTCCTCTGCATAAGCCCGATTTCATCTTGGAAGCAAGTCAAAGGGAGGCCCGGAGGGCTGGTGTGCCGTGAGGTCTCAGGGTGGTGCGGCCTGGACAGCAGGAAATCCCAGACGCCCAGCGCGCTGCTACCTGGAAGGGGGACTCTGTGGTAGTGCGCAGGCCCCGGAGCTGCCCTGGGGCTCAGCGAAGGGGCTGCCCTTCTGCGGCTCGGTCGAGTCCGACATGTGACAGTGAGTTCAGGTTTCCCGTGCAACTGCAGGAAGACCCAGCCATACCCACCCCCAGAGAAGTGGTAAAGAAGTCGACTTAATGGGTGTGGCAAATAAGCATTTGGTGGAAACTTATCATAGAAAAGAGAGCCTCTTCTTCACTTATTCATTATTTACACCCGTCTTCTTTCAGAAAGCTTTAAGGCAGTGTGTGAACCAGGATCATGGGAAGGACAGACAGCACACCGCAGTGCTTTAGTGTGGAATTCAAGCTTTGCTGCGTCCGGCCTCTCTGGTTAAAGGGGCAGTGCCCGGTGCTGCCCACGTGGGACTCCTCCAGAGAATGTCATTCTGTAATTTCTGTAATGGTCAGTGTGCTGTGGGAATCGGTTTGTGGAAGATTATTTGTTGTGCTTTTTACCAGTTATAAAATAACCAATGGTTACTATGCAAAGCTTGAATAATAGATGTGTAGAAAGAAGACAAAAGTCACTTCAGTCTTATCTCCAGAGGTGAGCGCCATCAGTGCTTGGTGTGCACGTCCCCTTAACCTCTGTGCGCGTTTGGGGCCTCTTCTGAGCAGGCCATCTCATGGTGTAGCTCTTCTTGTCCCTTTAATGTATTCACCAGGCCTAGTTCTTCCTCCAACTGGAGATTAAGCCTCCTGGGAACTCTGCTTATTCTTACATAATAAAAAGTTCCATGTCCACTTTTTACATTTAATTTTTTAGAAATTGTGGTAAAATACACATGACCTAAAATTGATCATCTTCCCCATTTTAAGTGTATGGTTCAGTGGCATTAAGGATATTCACATTCTTGTAAAACTGTCACCAGCATCTGTCTCCAGAACATTTTCATTACCCCAGACTGAGACTCTGTCCCCATTAAACACTAAGTCCCCATCTCCCTCCCCCAGTCCCGGGCATCCACCCTCTACTTTCTGTTTCTATGGGTTGGGTGACTCTGGAGACCTCATAGAAGTGGAATCACACAGTATTTGTTCTTTTGTGACAGTTTTATCTCACTTAGTATAATGTCCTCAGGGTGCTTCCATGTTGTAGCAGGTGTGAGAATTTCCTTCCTTTTTAAGGCTGAGTGAAATTCTGTTGTATGGATAACACCATACTTTGTCCGTCTGTTGATGGACACTTGGGCTGCTTCTACCTTTTGGCTATTGTGAATGTTGCTGCTATGATATATTTAAATTTCTAAATTAACTTTTACATCATAAAATTATAATATGCATATTTTAGAAAGATCCAAATAGTACAGCGTGTACAAGGGGAAATCTGAAGTTTCCTTGCCCACAGCCAGTCCTTTTATGACTGCTCCACACTCAGAGGTAAACTGCCACACTGTCTATGTGTCCTTCAGATTTCCCACCCAAAACCAACGATCCCTACATGCACCGATACGTCTGTGTTTTTACAAATGGGATCCCAGTGTTGAAAGATATTGGAGCTTGCCCTTTGAACTTTGGTTAGTTTGGATGTCCCTGTGTGTCAGTATCTCTGGACCTGCTTCCTTGCTGGAAGATGCAGTGTCCTTCATATCACTGCTCCGTTGTCCAGTTAATGAGCTTGGAGCATGCTTGTCTCATTGCATATATTGTTAGCATTTTGCTGCATCATTAAATGCATTTCCATTACATTTTTTATGGGGGCATAATAGTCTATATATGTATGTACCATAATACATTTAAATTAGTTCTATATTTATGCAGTTGACCCTTGAATAATGTGGGGATTAGGGGTGCCAGCCCTCTGAGTGGTTGAAAATCTGCACATAACTTTTGACTCCTCAAAACCTTAACTACTAAGAGCTTACTGTTTTACTGATAACATAAACCGTTGATTAACACATATTTTATATGTTCTGTATATTACATACTATTTTTTTTTACATATTTTTGCAATAAAGTAAGCTAGAAAAAAAGAAACATTATTTAAGAAAACCATAAGGAAGAGAAAATACATTTACAGTACTCTGTACTATAAAAAATCCACGTATAAGTGGACCTGCACAGTCCTAAGCTGCATTGTTCAAAGGTCAACTGCGTATCTATTAAAATATATATTGTTTAATGATCTTTGCTCTTCACATAATACCATGATTAACATCCTCATGCATGAATCTTTTCAGAACATGGAACCTTGATTGTAGTTTTCCCCAGGCTCAGTGGTCACTGAGTTTTGACGAAGCCTAAAGTCACTCTTTTTCCTTTTTTTAATAGACTATTTTTACAACAGTTTTAGGTTCACAGAAAAATTAAGTGGAATGTATAGAGATTTCCCATATACCTTTTGCCCTCACACATGCAGAGACTCCCCCATAAACAATATCCCCCACTAGAGTGTTAAATTTGTTACAACTGAAGAGCCTGCACTGACAGATCATTATCACTATAGTTTAGGGTTTAGTTAGGGCTCATTCTTGGTATTTTACATTCTGTGGGTTTGGACAAATGTACACTGACATGTATTTATCATGATAGGATCATACAAAGTAGTTTCACTGCTCTAAAAGTCCTTTGTGCTCCCCCTGTTCATCCCTCCCCCTCCCAATCCTCAACCACTGATCTTTTCTGTCTCCATAGTTTTGCCTTGTCCAGAATGTCTTAGAGCTGGAATCACACAGTGTGCAGTCTTTTCAGATTGGCTTCTTTCACTTAGTAATATGCATTTAAGGTGCTTCCATGTATTTTCATGGCTTGACAGCTCATTTCTTTTTAGCACTGAATAATATTCCATCATCTGGATGTACAAGAGTTTAATTTATCCATTAACCTACTGAAGGACATCTTGGTTGCCTCCAAATTTTGGCAGTTATGAAGAAAGCTGCTATAATATAAACATCCATGTTCAGGTGTTTGTATGGACATAAGTTTTCAGCTCCCTGGGGTAAATGCTAAGGAGTGTGGTTGCTGGATCTAGGAGTTTTATATTTTTGTGTTGTACAGTTAGGCTTTGATACATTTTGAGTTAATTTTTGTGAAGCATGAAGGTCTGTGTCTAGATTTACTTTTTTGCATGTGGATGTCCAGTTGTTCCAGCAACATTTGCTGAAAAGACTGTCTTTGCTCCATTTTATTGCCTTTGCTACTTTGTCAAAGATCAGTTGACTATTCTTATGTGGATCTGTTTTTGGGCTCTCCAGATCTCTATGTCTGTTCATTTACCAGTACCATACTGTTTTGATTTCTCTAGCTTTATAGTAACTCTTGAAATCGAGTAGTGTCAGTCCTCCAACCTTTTTCTTCTCTTTCAATATTGGATTGGCTATTCTGGGTCTTTTGCATCTCCATATAAACTTTAGGATCAGTTTGTCAATATCCACAAAATAACTTGCTGGGATTTTGATTGAGATTGCATTCAATTATAGATCAAGTTGGGAAGAACTGGTATCTTAACAATTTTGAGTTTTCCTATCCATGAACATGGAACATCTCTCCATTTATTGAGTTCTTTGATTTCTTTTGTCAGAGTTTTGTAGTTTTCTTCATGTAGATCTTGTAAATGTTTTGGCTAAAGTCCTTCTTTAAACTCAAGTCTCAGTGATGACAAGTAAATAATTATGGAAACCACCTGAGGGGATGATGCATCATACACAATTTTCTAGATAGTTAACTAGAGCTAATGACAAATAATATGCAGTATGCCACCGGTAGAAGCTCCCAATCTAATTCTTGCTCACTGATAACATTCAAAACCAAACCAAACAGGAAACAAAACGTCTAACCAATCTGTTGGAATTTTTATCATCTTGACTCCACACCTTGTGGAGCCTGGAGTAGGAAGTAGGAGAATTTAATTCATATTATTGCCCTGCTAACTTTTGGCCTAGGTATTTCATATGCCAGTTTCTTCCCCAACACACCTTGTTTTTCCTATTCAAGTATCTTACTCTATTATAGGTTGAATGGCCAAGGTAATGAGTATTCTCCACACACCCCTCCCCCACCATCTGTACTAAAATGGATTCTGTTGTACTGATATGGAATGTTTACTAGGGTGGAAGTCTAAAGCACTTTCTTTAACTACTGGCTGTGCAGTTTTCTAACTATGTGAATCTTAGCAAGTTTACCCATGAATTCCCTCATTTGCAGAACACCTACTGAACACCAGCCAGTTATATAGCCTTTCTTATTCTCTTCCCTCGTTCACGATAAGAGTGTTGTGATAAGTATGTTTTGGGCCTCTTCCTGTTCGAACTTCCCATGGTTATGAAGTCCTGCGTTTGCCAGCTATGTTGTTTACTTTCCCATTTATGCTGATGGTGGGAGTCCCAGCCCAAAAACTCATATGGAGCAAAGAGCATACCCTGCTTCCCCCAATCTCAGGAGGGCACTGAGCCAGGACTTTTCATGGTGACCATGATAGATTATAATATTGAAAAACCAGATTCAACTGCTTCTATTGTCCTGGAGAACATATGCCCACATTTTGGGGTCATTTTCACTTGAAAGGAAGCATTGCTGCCTTTTTCATTTTTGAAAAAAGTCCATTCACATTTGAGTGAAGGCCAGTGTTGCACTAAACACTTTTGGTTAAAAAAACAAAAACAAAACAGGGCCAAATTGAGCACTTAGTCACTGGAGTAAAGAGGCTGCCTCTCAGAGCCTGCCCCATGAGGAACTGTCAATAAATTCTTCATCCTGGCTTCATGCCCTTCCCTGGGGTATATGAGCACCTTCTAGAACATGAGAAAGAAGACACTTGTGTTATCAAAATACCTCTCCTTTCAGTGAAATTTAGTCCCACATTGGTATAAAATGCTTAAAGCCTTTATTGTAGCTCATCACCATGCTGTGGGCTCAGCAAGTAGTCTGCTCTTTCCCAGGGTGAAGGAGAAGCAGGAGCAGGACAGGGGAGTCTCTGGGTATCAGTCTGTGGCTTACACAGCAGGAAAATGACTCCTCTTGTTTTGCCTTCTGATCTCACCCCACCTGCCCAGCGTCCCTGAAGTAGATGCACCTGAATGTGTTGCTCAGCTGTGCAGGGAAAGCAGCTGTATGTGATCAGGGAGCCTAACTCTGCATTGCCCCAGTCCCATGCCTTCCTCCTTGCCTTGGAGACCACTTTCCTTGACTTCTGCACCAGCAAAGAGTCACTGTTCAGATTTGAAAGGAACCTGGGGAGTCATGCAGTCTGCCCCCACATGACAAGTATCTTTAACAGCATCTCTGGCAGATGAACTTTCAGCCTTCCCTTAAGTACCTGTGACCTCATTGCTTCCCTGGGAGGTCCATTCCATAAGAAGCCTGATGTGTTTTCTAGAAAGTTCTTTACATAGAGTAGTAATGAGTTGAAATTTGCCTCTTTTAGATGGAGGGTGGGTAGGGCACCTAAAGATAACTTACTGCAACTATTATTACTATCACTTTCCACCAGGAAGGCCTCCTGGAACAACACAGAACAAGCACACTCTCCTTGCTGCCTGCCACCCTCACGTATAATGTCATCTTCCTGCCACATTTCCACCTTGAAAATTCTGGGTTAGTGGAGACCACTGATTCTGGTAATTTTTGCCTTCCAAAGGCATAGAGTGGGTCTCGGGAAAGAGCTGAAGGGTCAGAGGCCTCTTTCCTGTGAGATGTGAGGATGTCTGTGGCCCCACAGAGTGGAGCTGGGGTTTGAGTCCCCAGGGCACTGTGGACAGTGATTGGTTTGGATGTGAGTGTAAGTGGAGTTCTTAGCTACAGGTAAGTATTGACCATGCACACCTGGTCTTCCACCAGATAGAACTTGGCTACTAAGAGGGAGTTCGAAAACTCTTGCCATTCAGAGGGTATTTCTACGACTGGGATCCAAATGCTCTGCTGGTTTAGCCTATTTGGTGAATGTAGAAGAAATTCAGTTACTATTCTTGGCCATCTCTGGAAAGTTTTATATTCTAGTCTGACATTTGCCATCTGGCACATGTCCAGGCCACCTCTCCTTGTCATAAGTTGGTCAGTTAACATTTTGAGTATGAAGATTCATGTTAATGGGAATTTCAATGAAACATCCTTTTGAAAGCAATCTGTCAACCCCACCACCAAC
Organism: Mirounga leonina; assembly: GCF_011800145.1. NCBI lineage: Eukaryota > Metazoa > Chordata > Mammalia > Carnivora > Phocidae > Mirounga > Mirounga leonina. Next base: position 896,726 of record NW_023270664.1, read on the forward strand.
TGAAGTGACAAAATTAATGCCAAACCTAATTGCATTTTTTGTTGTTGTTGTTCTTTGTCTCAGTATTACATGTACTAGAGAGACTGGGTGATGACAATGATGATGGTGCTGGTGGTGATGGTGCTGGTGTTGATGATGGTGATAATTATGGTGATGATGTGGTGATGATGGTGATGATGATGGTGATGGTGGTGGTGGTGGTGGTGATGGTCATGATGATGCTGGTGTTGATGATGGTGATGATGATGATGTGGTGGTGGTGGTGGTGGTGATGATGGTGATGGTGATGGTGATGATGATGGTGGTGATGGTGATGATGATGGTGGTGATGGTGATGATGATCGTGATGGTGATGCTGATGATGATGGTGATGATGGTGGTGATGATGGTGATGGTGGTGATGGTGATGGTGATGGTGATGATGGTG